>NW_027555847.1:303239074-303839074 GCF_003287225.1 Phascolarctos cinereus
TCAGCATTGGATCTACTGTTTTGTTGATTGTCTAAATTCAGGAGATGGAGAAAATATGAATGATGCAGATTAAATTTAAAAAGGGAATTCTGCATTTTCAGATAACTGGTCGGTAAACATTTACCAGCACACTTCTGCCTCCTCACCAGGAAAAAGTATTAGAGGAGGATATCATAGGAGACATAGTGGAAAGAGTTCTAGGTTTGAATTCTGGTTTTACAAAATCTTGGTCAACCTTGGTTAACCTCTCTAAACCTCACTTTCCTTAACTATAAAATAAAATGACAAGATTATATCAGTGGCTCTTTAGACTTTAAATTTATGCTTCTGTGTAATTATCTCACTTTGTGGTAGATTTCCTAACATAATGCCAGAATTCTACCCTGACCATTATTATTATAATGATTAGCATTATTATTTAATTACTATTTAACATTTCTTATTTGTATTAATTACCTTGCTATTTGTATATTGCTTTACTCTTTTAAAGTGTTTTCAGATCATTTTATTAGTTCAACCTCAAAACAGCCTTTTGGGGAGTTTTGGCTGATATCTGTTTGCTTTTTGAAGTATATCTTCATCAAGAGACACAATTCTAAGCCTTATTAATGAGTATAACAAAGCAATGCTGCAAAAACACTGTTAAGGTTGTCAAACCTGGCATACTTGATAGGTCTCTGCCAGGGATGCTTTGAGAATAAAGAAGCTTGTGTTTGAAAATCCCTTTGAGCCCTTTGAAAGAAGGATGCTATAGGAATACAAAAAATGATTTATTCATTTGCTTTGAAACAGAGGAAATCAGTATGATAAAAGGTTGGAAAATTCAAAGGAAATACTTAGCCAGTGGATATAACTGATGCACTAAGTTCTACATAAAAAGAAACTTAACTTAAGGGGGTCATGATTCTCATGAATGATGAACCTTCACTAACAATAGTATCAGTTCACATTTCTATGAGACTTGTCAGTTTCATGGTACTTTCCTTCCTCACAAAAACATTGTGAAATAGGTTGTGCAAATATTATTCTTCCCATTTCAAAAGTGAAGAAACTGAGGTTGAGAGATTAAAGAACATACTCCAAATGACAAAAGTCAGTGGTGGAATTTGGACTTGAGCTATTATGATCCTCAGCCCATTGCTTTTTACTCTAGATTAAATTCTGAGGGGGCCAGGGATTGTATTTTATTTAATCTTTCTATCTTCTCTAAGGTCTACCTCATATGCATATAGTTGGTACCAAATGCAATTTTGTAAGAACAACATTTATATAAATGAAAAGGTTCATTACACTTCCTTAAGGACATTACTAAATTAATTACCATAATACTTAAGTAGTTTCATTAATACTTAAAGAATTATTTAAGTAATTAATAATGTAAGAAGGGTGAGGTTTGTTCTGTCAGTGATATTGTTGTCAAATATGCCATAATAAAAGCAGGAATGTAAAACTTCTCCATCATCACATAGACATTTTTTCCTCACCTAAATTTTTGCATATTTGCATATAAATTAAGGAGAATTAAGGAAACGTATTGGAATCTCATTGCTCCAGTCACATATACATAGTTTCTTTGTGGTTTTATTCATTAGATTCTTTGAAATGGCTTTGTAATGCCCAATTTTCCAGATTGTTTTTGACATAGTATTAGAAACACTAGCTATAGTTGTAATACAAGTGAAAGAAATAGAAGGTATAAACATAAGCAAAGATGAGACAAAATAATCCCTATTTTCTGATGTCATTGATAATTTGCTTAAGAAATTAGTAAGGAAACTATGACAATTAATAGATTTAATAAAGTAGTGAGGCACAAAATAAAATCACAAAACTTAAAAGCATATCTATATAGAAATAACAAAACCTAGCAGGAAATAATAGAGATATCTCAATCAAATTAACTACAAAATGCATAAAATATCTGGGAGTCAATCTACCAAAGGACACTCAGGACTTGTGCTGATATAGTTACAAAACATTATTTTAAAGAAATATAGGGCAGATTCAATAACTGAGCAGTTAAGTGCTCATGTCTGGGTCATATCAATATAATAAAAATGATGAAGCTACCTAAATTAATTGACATATTTGGTATAACGTTAATCAAATTGAAACACAATGTAGCATTGTAGAAAGAGAGATGGCTTCAAAGCTGGAAAGACCTAGACTTAAGTCTTACTCCTGATATGTATTGATTTTGAGATGACATCCATTGGTAGGGAGAATTTCTTCACTTGGGAGTTCCCCTTACTAACAAAGTTACACGTCCATTACTATCCCCATTATTTAACTGCAAAGGGATATTTTAGTGAGCTACAGAAAATGATAAAATTCAAGCAAAGGAGGGAAAGAAAAAAAGGCTTAAAGTTTCAAGGGAAATAATAAAAGAGAATAGAAAGGTGAAAGCACTTCCTTAGACTTGGAATTATACTATAAAGCTATAATCATTAAAAATATTTTATATAGGTTAAAAATGAAAAAGTAAATAGAGGAACAGACTAGGTAAAGAAGAATTGAAAACAACTGCACTCAACAGTTTAGTGCTGATAAACCCATGAATATAAATTATTATGGGGAATATCTTCCTATATGCCAAGAACTGCCAGGAAAACTGTAAAGCAATTTGGCAGAAAGTAGATTTAAGCTAACGAGTTATACTATATGTCACAATAAGCTCAAAGTCGATGGAGGATCAGAATATTAAAGGTCACATCATAAAAAAATAGGTAAGAAAATAAAACCTGATTAGTTGTCTTTCATGGTTATGCCTAGAATGAGAATTCTTTACCAGACAAGGGATAGAGGTAAGCACAAAAGTTAAAATAGATAATTTTGATCTCATGAAATTGAAAAGCTTTTGCATGAACAAAATCAACACAATAGGAAGGTAAGATTGGGGGGAAATAGTTGTTTCAAATATTTTTGCTAGATATTCAAATATCTAAGATAGAAATAAATGTTCAATGGAATAAATTTCTCAAAATAAGAATTACAAACTATTAATAACTGTATGAAAGATTGCTCAAAATCACTAATGATAAGAAAAATGGAAATTAAAACAACTCTGAGGTTTCCACTCACACCAGAAAATGGATTAATATGGCAAAAGAGAGGCATCAACAATGTGGAATGTGTTGCAGAAACACAGACAAATTAACACACTTTTGATGGAGTTATTAATTGGTTCAACATTTATGACAAGTAATTTAGAATTATTCTGGCTAAAACATCCATGCCTTTTGATGTACAGATCTCACTATCAGGCCCCAAAAGAAAGGTGCCTAACATACTTTATGTTGAAGGGGCTGTGGGAAGACAGGCACAATACTGAACAATTTTAATAAACCACCTGGACTCCAAAGAAGAGATGATAAAATACTCTTTTCCTTTCTTTGAAGAGGTGCTCACTGTGGGTATAGAACACTAAAAATGTTGGACTTGCTTAATATATTGTTCAATTTAGCTGAATTCTTTGTTATGAGGGACAGTTCTTTGGGAAGGATGAAAGACAGAGATATACTGGGAAATGGAAGTGATACAAAACCAAAGTGCAACAATAACAGCTTGGGAAAAAAGAAATGAGATTAAAGAATGCAGAGTGACGATCAGGAATTCAACAGTAGTTAAAAGAAAATTTCTAACCTTGTGTCAGATAGTCGGCTTGGGCCAGATACTGGTATTCAGCAACAAGTGAAGAGGGGTCAAAAGTATATATCTATATCTATATCTATATCTATATCTATATCTATATCTATATCTATATCTATATCTATATCTATATCTATATCTATATCTGTATCTGTATCTGTATCTGTATCTGTATCTGTATCTGTATCTGTATCTATCTATCTATCTATCTATCTATCTATCTATCTATCTATCTGTCTATATACATACCAGACTATTCAATAAAAGTTTTTTTCCTGATTGTGCTAGATGGAAGGTTGCTATCCGTTGTACCCTAAAAGATATTAATGGAATAGAAGATGGTCCTAAAGAGATTGAATAGCTCAAGACTAGCAGATGGTAACAGAGGGCAACTTAGGAACTACAAAGACCAATGACTATGTCCAATGAGAAGTAGAGAGAGAATTCCCTAAACAGATGATTCGACATAAAGTTGGTACAACATTCAATGGGGAGCATAGATGTGGCACACAGCAGAGATAATATATCCAGCAAAGAACAAAAGAGATTTGTGACAATATCAGCTACCATCATCCAAGAGAAGGCTGCTGTCCACCAGCCTTCTGGTGGCCAATATATGTGGATTCATACATACCAGCTTGGTAGTCCTCAACTTCTAATCTGGACCTCACAACTCTGAAATTCAAGAGGTCAAGTTAAACTGACATGACCATAACTATCTATGGTAGCAGAACAGTTTTGATATCAATGACTTAATATTTAAACTTCCATTCCATTCGGAAGGTTCTTCCAAAAGTGAAGAGGGTTGGAAAATATTGTATTTTAAGGTGACTTTACACACAATCAAGTTTCATTTTTCAAAAAAAGTGTTTATTTAAAACTTTTTGTTTTTCTATCTTAGTTGTCATTTCAATCTCACCGTCTAATAAAAGTGAATCTTCTGTTGTGACAAAGAAAAAAATTAAATGAAACCAAAAATAAATAACATCAAATGTGGCACAAAGAATAGTCTATCCTTGTAGTTCCCCGACTCTCTTCCTTGAGGAAGATATGTTCCATTATCCAGACCTTTCCTGGCTTTTTAGTCTTTAAGCTTCACTTCACAATAATATTCCATTATATTTAAGCGTCATGTTTTCCTGCCACTCCTCCGATTAATGGGTGCCTCCTTTTTTTCCAGTTATTTGCTACCCTGCAGCAGTTCTGCTATGAATAGTTTTATATATGTTAAATATCTATCTTTTCCCTTTGAAACCTTTGGGATATGGCTTAGTAAAGGTAGTACGAAGTCAAAGTTTAGTCCCTATTCTTGCATAATTCCAGATTGATATACACAATGGTTGGATGACTTCACAGCAACAGTGAAATGCATTAAGTAAACCTGTATTCCCGCAACCTTTGCAACATTGATTTTCCCATCTTTTGTCATCTTTGCTTATTTGCATGGTATCAAGTGAAACTTCAAAAGTATTTTAACTTGCATTCCACTTACTAATCATTTGGCACATGTTTTCATTTAGAGTTGTGATTCTTTTGAAAATTATTTATATGCTTTGACTACTTATGTATCGAAGAAAATCTGTTAGTGTTGTAGATATCTGTGTCAATTCTACATGTTTCCAAAATCTAACTTTTATTTGTGTACTTGCTACAGATATATATTTTTTTCTGTGTAATTCTTTCTCTTCTGATTTTGTCATCAATTATAATCCCATGTTCATCAAAAAGGTTTTGATTTTGTGTAGTCAAAATGATTTAAGATTTTGTTATTGCTTCTATATCATTTATTTAAGAATTCTGCCTTTAGTCTTAGCCATGAAAAAACACTCAATCTCTCCTAATTTTCTCATGGCATGAATTTTTTCATATGTAGAACAAATATTCATTTTGAACTTTGAATATGGCATATGGTTTAATATAGAAGTCTAACCCTAATTTCTTCCAAACAGCCTTCCATTTCTCCTAGTAGTTTTTGTAATAAAAAAAAAGTCATCCCCTTCGCAATTCATGTTTGTGAGTTTGTCTAACACTGTGTTATTGGGTTCTATTTCTTCTGTTTCCTATTTTTTCCAGTCTGCTCAACTGCACGCTTTTCTGTTTGTTAATTGGTACCAAATAGTTTTGATGACAATTGCTTTTTAATATAGTTTGAAGTTTTGTAATGTCCCCTTCATTTATAACTTTCCTTCAATTGTTTCTCTAGATATTCCAGGTCTTTTGTTCTTCCAAATTAATTTTATTATTTTGTCAAATGATTCCTCCCATATCATGGAAGATAGTCAGGGAACTATTAGGATAGGATATTACATCTGTTGCCATATGTATCATATTGGATATTATTAGTTTTTCATTTAATTTTTTCTCTCACAAGAGAAAATTCAATTTTATTGTGGGGAGGTGGGTGAAGTTGAAATGATGACTATGGTGAAAAGACAAAAATGTCTCCATAAAACATACTTTTAAAAATGGAACCTGGTTGTCTATAAAAGCACTTGAAAATATAGTTCTTTCCAACCCATGTCACCTTGGAAAACCCTTCTGAATGGAATGGAAGTTTAAATCTCAAGTCACTGAGGTCAGACTGCTCTCCTGCCATAACAAATTCTGGTGATGTCTATTTATCCTAACCTCCTGAATTTCAGAGAAGTGAGGTCCAGATTAGAAAGAGACTGCCAAGCTGACATATCTCAGTCCTGCTATATTGATCACCAGAACGTATACACAGGATTATATTGGCATAGACCTACCATTAGTGGTGAATATACTCAGTTATTTGTCTCCATTTATTTCTGTAAATAATCTTTTTGGATACATGCATGTTTATCTTGTTGTGGGTAGATAAATTAATTCCCAGATATCTAATGTGTTTCAACAGTTATTTTGAATGGAATTTCTCTTTTTATTATCTCCCCATGATTTTTGTTTATGCTATGTAAAACTATGGGTTTTTTTAAGGAATTAATTGTGACATTGCTGAAACTATTTTCTAAATTAATTATTTTGCTGATTCTCTGAAGTTTTCTAAGTATCTAGTCATGTCATTGGCATATAGGAATGATTTTGATTCCTCTTTATAGGTACTTATCAATTTAATTTTATTCCTTTGTCATACTGCTATAGGTAGAATTTGTAGAATCACGGCACGTAATAGTAGAGGAGTGGGAACATTTTTACTTTATCTCTGTACTGGGAAAGTTTCTGATGTTTCTCTACTGCAAACAGTGGATATATTAAATAAGGGTCCTCTTATGCTTATTTTTTTTTTAGTTATTTAAAATATAAATGAGTATTGCATTTATCAAAAGCTTTCTATGCATCTATTAAACTATCATACTATTATTGTTATTGTCAGTGTCTTTTTGCCATTTATCTTGATTTTTACTTAAGAACTTAGGCAATATCCAATTTGGTTCATATACATATGCTTCACATATGTTATATATTACATAGGTTATACATTACACATATGGTTCATATACTCCCTCTACTCTTATTTTTCATGGTTCTTTTAAGTCTCCCTTTTTATTTTATGTTCAATTTGTTTTTTTTTTTGTATGGTAGGTTTAACTTTTCAGGAAATCTTATATTTTAATATCAGCCAGTCTTCTTTGATTTTCACAATATCATATTCCAATTTGTTTTCCTTAATTTCTTATAACCACAAAGCATTTCCTACCCTGGAAGACTTATAATACTTAGATTATTGCTTCATATATTATTTTTTGAGGCAATTGGGGTCAAGTGACTTGCTCAGGGTTACACAGCTAGTAAGAGTGTGAGGCCAGATTGGAACTCAGTTCATCTTGACTACAAGTCAGTGCTCTATCCACTATGCCACCCAGCTGCCCCTCACATACTCATTCAATCTTTTTTTATTTGATCTTGTTTCATTATTTTTCCATCTGTCTCCACTTTTTAAAAAATTTCAGTTCAGTTGCTTTTTTTTTTTCAGAGACTCTCCTATCATGCAGAGTATATCTTTCTTTTCTTCTATATTCATTAGTCTTAGGATAGACTAACTTATTTTTCCCTTAACATCTCTATTGCTATGCTTATTTTTTTTGTTAATTTCAGTTAATGTTTTTATCGCTCTTCTGAACCATTCTCGATGTTCTTGGAATTGCTCCATTGTTATTTCAGCAAGCCTTAGATATTTTTGTCATATCTTTATCTTTTTCAAAAGATTTTGATTTAAGTTCTTTTATTACAAAATATTTGTTCATTGAGGCAAATCTTTGATTAGGTCTCCTTCCTTCTCAGTAAGCTTTTGTTAGTCTTTATCCTATGCTTGGGGTAGACATCCTCTTAACTCACCAATAGGTTTGAAGCCTGTTGGTTACCCTTAACTTGGTTTAGCCCATCTGCCAAGAAGGTTTATTGAGTGTGTCTGCTGCACGTGCTACAGCTTCTTGGAGCCACAGGTGAGAGTTGGGCAGCAGGTGATCACCAAAGGTGCATGAGCAGTGACTTCAGAGCTCTTAGAGTTTGGTCGGGCATAAAAGATGCCAAAGTCGCCCTCTGCATCCTGAGTCATCCCCAGTCATCTTGACTTTTGTCCTGCCACTGAACTTTGACTCAGGAAGAGACAGTGAGGCTGGTGACTTTGCATAACTCTGCCTCACATATAATTCACGCTCAAGTCAAGACATTACTTATGATGTTATTGACCTTCTTTGAAAACAAGATGAACAACAACAACAAACACAGAAAATGGCATTTTTACTAAAACCATGCTTCCTGCCAATCCTTTCCCTTCAGAAGACAGAGTACAACCGCTGGGTCTCTCCTCTGGTTCTTGCTTCCTGTTCCCTATTCTCACAGCCCACCAGAGTTTAATGAGGTCTTTTTTTCCTCTGAGAATGAGAGTGGTCACTTTCCATGCTATTATAAGGAGGCTCCAAGTGACCACTGTAGCAGACCATATTCTACTGTTCTTTAGCAACTCTTTTCTCAGTTCTGAGACTGTCCCTCAGAGGCTGGTCATGAAAGGGAAAGGACTGGGACAGGGTTCCCTGGGACACTGCTCTGAGGTAGGAGCAGTCGATTGCCAAGAAGTCTGCACTGGGAAGCTTTGAAATAGATTCTCTGTCTCACTTTTCTGGCCCTCTTTCTTGTGGTTGCCTATTTCCTGTTAAGCTATTTAAAATAGTTATCAGTCCTGTGAGAGAGAGGCAGCCTGGAGAGGTACATAGTTTATGGAGTAAGGAAGTCTTGCTTCTGATACATACTAGACAAGTTACTTAATCTCTTAGTAATCCAGCCAGTTCTCCAAGATTTTAAAATTGTCATTCATTTAGTCAATAAAAATGTATTAAGCCTCTTATATGTCACAGACATTGTGCTAAACACTGGGGATGCAAATACAAAAGAGGACATTCTCTCTCCTCAATGAGCTTACAATCTAATGAGGGACACACAAAAGGAAACTGAAAAGTGTGTGTATATGTAGGGGTTGAGGCTGGGGAGAGGGTATCTGGTCTGTGCACATGACAGAGAATTCCAGAGGAATACACTGGGGTGTGGGAAATGAAGAGATTGCTGCCCTCGGTCTTCTCCTTAAATGGGGGTTTTGGGAAGAAGTCATCACTCTGCCTTCTAATTAAAGGGGTTGAAGGTACAGATGGGGCATGAGTACAAAGGCTGCCATTTTGCAGGATGAAGAGGTTGCTGATAATGAGGCTCCAAAATGCCAGATGCATAAAATTGCCTCGCTTATGAAGGTCATAGTACAGTTTGTGGACTGTCACATAGGAGCAGAGACCAGGGACAGGAACATATATAGTGATGGGCCCTTCACCATCCCTGAGATCAGGGATCTCCCTGGGAGAATAATAAGGGATTAGTCATTTCAGCAATGTCATGGTTGAAAGAAGGTCATTGGTAGAGAGGGAGGTCAGGAGTGGGGGGCAGGGTGTTGCCCTAAGCCAGCTACCGGCTTGCAGATGGAGGGTGGTAGATCTAGGGTGGTGATGTTGTAGAGTCAGGAGTTTGTAAGAGGTACTTTCCCTTTTTTTTCCCATCAATGATGATTTTTGCCTTTGGGGACTCTTGATTTTGATTATTGGGTGTGGTGAGGGGACAATTATCCCTATACCTCTCGTTCCATCGTCTTCCCAGGTGTCTTTGATTCCATTTCTAATGTTGGGGCTCTCTTTAAAACAAATCAGTTTATATGAAACAGATACAAATAATCTCTCCTGAGGGCCCCAGTTCAGTGCCTAAATACTCTTCTGCCCTTCAGTTGATCTTCTTTTATTTTACCCAGGTAGCAAAAGACAGCCTAAATGAAAAGGAAGCCAAACAAAGCTTGGTTATGCAATTTATTGTTCAGTGACAAGACTTGAAGCACTTTGTTCTAACTACTGACTTTCCAACGAACTCTGGAAAAATAAGCAATTACTGAGTCCATGCTGTTGAGGGGAGGGAATGCTTATTTGGTTTATTTTTAAGCCTCCAGATTTGATCTGTCACACTGAAAATGATAATACCCCTAAGCAGTTATGGCATCTGTCATTCAGTGCTCTGTTGTGTTTCCCTCCCAACTGCAGAATTTGAGGTGGGAGGGGGAACCTTCTCTTATATGTTCCATGTGTAAACTATTTAGTAACAAGCCTTGCAGAAAATGCTACTTAGGAAAGATGGGGTCTGGCTTAACAAAAGAACATTTATGTCTTCTTTTCCAGTTCTGTCACAAAAATCCTTAACAAATGAGAGGGAATGGAGAACATTACAGATATTTAATTTTCTGCAAGCAAAATGTAGCTTTAGAACAAGTTTATTGGCCCTGTGCTTTACTTCTATTAATTTCCTGAACTCAGTTAATTAGGCTGCACAAAAGGATTTATGACACTTGGCAATTAATTGGTTAATTTGATCAATTCAGATTTCTAATGGATGCCTTTTTAGGGCCTAAAATTAGGATGTTCATCTATCTTAGATGACAAGAACTGAAACTGCTTTTTGGAACTATTTTGATAGAAAATTTTAAAAATTCAGTTTCATTTATTTGTGTTGTCTACCCAAGGGGAATAAGTTCTTTGAGGATGAGGACTGTCTTGTTTTTGTCTTTTTTTATTCCCCACCTCCTTCATGGAGACTTCATTGAGAAGACCTAAGTGAGACATATTCAAAGGGCAGCCACATGGAAGAGAGATTAAATACGTTCTACTTGGCCCTTTAAGGTAGAATTTACAGAGAAATAACTTTAGAATTGCTTTAAGTAAAACCTACCTAAGTGCTGGATCAGCCATCCAAAGTGAAATGGGCTATGGCAGGCAGGAAGGAGAGGGTTTCTCCCTCCCTACAAATCTTCAGGAAGAGGCTGGATGACCATTTGTTGTATACAGAGGGAATTCTTGTCCAGGTATGGGTCATATGAAATTTTAAAAAATGGTTTTAGGTTTAGAGCTAAAAGAGACCTAGCTCTGCTAATTCAATGACATTTTATAGATAAGGAAACTAGGACCCATAGAAGTGACTGTTCCCCATTATCTACCTCCTTCTGTATGGTGTGTTTCATATAAACTTATGCTTTAAAAATACGATTTTTAACAACCTGAATTGTCTTATAGGGGCAGCTAGCTGGTATGGTGAATAGAGTGCTAGGCCTGAAGTCAGGAGGATCTGAGTTCAAATCTGGCCTCAGACATTTACTAGCTTTATAACCCTGGACAAGTCACTTGACACTGTTTGCCTCCGTTTCTTCATCTCAAAATCAGTTGGAGAAAGAAATAGCAAACCACTCCAGTATCTTTGCCAAGAAAACCTTAAATGTGGTCACAAAGAGTTGGGCACCAAACAAAAATTATCTTATATTGAAAGTGTTATTTGCAGGTAGGCTCCAGAAAACTATTCCAGTGGTAGATGAATTCTGCCAGGTCCTACAGAGTTAAAAAGTCTTCTTTTATAAGTCCCATTGCCTGAGCAACAGCTTAGCTAAGCTATAAGAGACTGATCATAATATAGTAGTTGTAGTAGCAGTAGCAGCAGTAGTAGTAGCAGTAATAGTAGTAGTAGTAGTAGTAGCAGTAGCAAGAGGAGTAGTAGTAGTAGCAGTAATAGTAGTAGTAGTAGTAAGTAGTTGCTAGTATTGAATAGCTTGCCTTGGATCTCACAGCCAGTAAGTGTGCTTCAGATCCTAACTGTGTGACCCATGGCAATTCACTTGACACTGCTTGTTTTCTTGTCTGTAAAATGAAGATTAATAATAGCACCTCTTTCCCAATGTTTTGCAAACCTCAAAGCACTGTATAAATTCTAGTTATTATTATTATTGCTATAATTAATACATACTTGACTTGAATCAACAGTAGGTCAATTTCACAATGAAGACAGCTATTAATTCTGATAAGGAGATTGTTTCATCTCTTACTACCAAACTGGATACAAGAAGAGATGAGAGGAAAAGAACAGAAAGACAAGTAAAGTTTTCACTATTTAGTGAAGATCTAGGGCCCCAAGATATTTTTAAAAATCATTCTTGATTTCTACCAACAGGCTGTAGGATATGAGTGTTGTCCTTTATTCTTGAAGAGAACTAAAATATATCACTATGTTAAAGTCAAGTTACAGTGTGTCTGACCGGCTGATCAGATCAATTGAGCTTGGAATTATCTACCACAGGTTGGGCACAAATAGTCTTTTGGGACGGATTCTCTAAATTTGTACATCTTGCATTTCTCTTTAGCTACTTCAATTCTGCTTTGCTCATAGAGCACATCACCTTCTGTGATAACGGCACACCATGCTATGTGGTCCTGTGCCAGTGTCTCCCACGTCACATAATCAACTCCAAAGTTCTTAAGAAAGACCTTGAGAAGTTATCTCAGAGATCCAACCCCTTGATTTCAAAGATGAGTAACTGAATCTCAAAGAAGGAAGGTGACTTGATCAGGATGACATAGGTAATAAGTGGCAAAGTCAAAATTGAAATCTAGGACCTTTGACTCCCAGTCTAGAGCTATTTTCCACTATCTAACTGGTATTTAACTGATATGGCCTCATTAGAGTTCAGCAACACCAAACTACAATATCTATATGATGCTTTCTATTACAAAAATATCACTCTTTGTATGAACTCAAGCACATGCTTTCACTAAAAATAATGTGCTTTCCATATGCCCACTTATTCCATCAATAGAACTTATCCATGTGAGTGGGGTGCTTCTACTATGTCACTAACCTTTGGCTGAGCAATTGAGCAGCCAATGATATTCCTCACCATACTTCCACCTTCTTCTGCTATTCAAGTCATGAAGGGAGGCCATAAACAAATGACAAACACATCTCTCCCAAATTCCACATAACCCAATTAAAGTCAGGAAAAAAAGAAAACCATATGCTTCATAAAATTAAATGGATGGTTATTAATGCTTTGATTACATTATTAGATTAACCAAATAATACATTAAAACATGTTTATATGTAAGTTTCCTCACTTTGGGAATTGCATCTGCAGATATTTAGGACTGCTGGATTTAAAAATTTGCTGACTCGTTCATCAAACTCTCTCTGAATAAACTTGGTTATGACTAAATAAGCTTGGGGAAGCTGACTGGATACCATGGGAAAGTAACTTTATTTTGCCTATCATTCATATGAACTGAAGACAAGAAACTCAACCTAAATCAAAGGCAAATTGCTTATTTATCCTTTTTTATTTGTCTTATATTAACAATTTTGGAGAAATTGAAGCATTGAAGTTTTGAGAAATGATCTATGTTTAAAACCAGTCATTTCTTATTTCTTGAAATATAGTCAGTTTCATGAGAAACAACAAACAATTTCTTCTAGTTCTTACCATGCCTGGTGTCTTCTGACTCTTATCTTCAAGAAAACATGCATGTTGAATAGGCATGAAGGCTATCAGTCTCTAGCTTTTTTAATTTGCTGATCCTTAAAATTCTTAAAAATGTTGATTTGAGTTGACTTAATTTGAAAGATGTTGTCATATTCTTCACAGAATGTCTTTAAATCGTCATCCTTTGTAATTGATGTTGGTATATTGCCTGCCGTTATCTTCATGGTGGTCTACTGATTCACATTCATCATGAGTATTGCAGTGAAACCAACTACCAATTTTTTTCTTCATCTCTCTGTGTAAAGACTATAAATAGTCTTTCCATTTAGCTGTAATTATGTTTTCTGGTTTCATATAAAATGTGATTTAGGTCTTCCAATAGTGTCAATCAATTTCTTAGCCATTGGTCAAAGGTCATATGGTAAGAGTACCAAGAATTTAATTATGTTTGAAAATGGCCTATGAACTGTGAGATTCCTAGTGTCATATGTCTCTTTTTCTGCTACTGCTGAATGAAAGAAAGCTATACAATGTAAAACACTCTTTTTTTTTTTCTTTTTGGTCTGTTTCATAGGTCACCATGGCCAAAACCAACACCTTGCTGACAAAATGTATGAGCTTTATGAGATTTTTATTTATTGAGCTATTTATGAGATTAGTCTACATATATAACAAATGTGTCCTTTATAAACCAAAGAGAAGGAAATAAAGGGGGTATTGGAGATGATTTTAAATAGTATCCTTATTGTCACCTAATTGAATGAGTGGTGTAAATAATATTAGGTACCTCGTAAAACAACGGCCTAGGTTGAATAGGAAGAAATTTAATATGGATAAATGTAAAGTTGAGTTCCAAAGTTCAATATAACAAGTACAAGGGCATGTGTGGAAAATAATAATTCCTGTAAGAAAGATATGATGGTTTTAGTCAACTATTAACTCATTATTAATCAAGTAGATGACTTCATTCCAAATTTTTAAAACCGTTCCTTGTAAGAACTATACTTAGTCAACTTGTAGCAAAGATGGCTGAGTTAATGGTGGCAGACTACCTGGCTTGCACATACCTACTTCATCACTGCATTTTTTTTCTTATTTAAGAAAAATAGAAGATCATAACCTGGGAATAGAATGGTTCATTTCTCAGATTTTTGAGAAAGGGAGAAGGGCATACACTGGTATAGAAAGGAGGAAGAAGGTTGTGGAACTTGTTAGTTCTCATAATCAGGATGTGAAAGAAGAGAGTATAAGAGTGGAAGAAAGGAGGAAAGGGTAAAAAGAATGGGCATCAGGTGAAACTCATATCAAACTGGTAAGGAAACAATCAATGATGGGAGGGAGTGTTAAGAGGGAGGATATTACAGGGAAGGGAATAGTTGCAAAGCAAACTTCCTGAAGGGGAATTGCTGCTGTGTGAAAATACCAATTTTTCCAGTGTTCAAGTTCTAAATTAAAAAAAAATGAAAAATAAATAGAAAATAAATAAATAAATAAATTCCTGAAAATACATGTCTCTCATTCTACATCTCTAGTCCATCACCATTCTGCTAGGAAGCATGATTCACTATCAGTCTGCTGATCATGGCATTTACTATAGTTTTTAAATCTTTCCATATTATTTTCATTTACAATACCATAGCCATTGTTTAAATGATTTTGTACTTCTGCTATTTCATATTAGTTCATATGAATCTAAGTTTATTTAAATCAATTCCTTTCACAAAATCATATGACACAATAATGTTCCATAGTATTTGTAAACCATAAATCACTTAGCTGTCCCTCAATTATTAGGCACTCACTTCGCTGCCAGTTCTTTACTCTTACAAAAAGATTTGCTGGATCAAAGGACATACCTAGTTTGCTGACTTTTTGGGTCTAGTTCCAAAATGGTTTCTAGAATGGTTAGATGAAGCCACAGTTCCACCAGCAGGGTATTATTGCTGTTGTCCTCCAACAGTTCATCCAACAATTGCCATTCTTTGTTTCTTCCACCTTTGCCAGGATCCGATAAGGAAATCTCAGAATGATCTTAATGCGCATTTCTCTTATTATTCATGATTTGGATCATTTTTTCACAGTCACTAATAACTTGCTTTCCCCCCACCCTTTGTTTAAAAAAATGAACTTTGTTTTTTTTCCCCTTACATTGCTTAAATAGGAGTGATAAGGGGAGGTAAGAAGCTGGCTTGTGTGAGAGAGGTGTATTCCACTTTGACTTAGAACTTAAATGAAGCCATTGTCACAGTTAGAAGTTGGCAATATTGAAGAAAGAGATGCAGGGGGTGTCAAAGATAAATTAGGATCATTTAAAAAATATAGCCCCCTTCCCAGAGATGAACCAGATTAAAAATATTTCAGGAAGCCCTGAACTTCCCAGAACCACTGGGAAGATGTTGGGGAAAGTGGAAAGTCAGGGTGTGGTTTAACATATGGGTAAAGGGATCACACTACACCCATTCTCCCCCATTCCACATACACAACCCCTCAGCTCCTCTGGTCTGGCAGAAAGGTGGCAGCTTGCTCTCATCCTCTGAGCTTGAGCAGATCAGGGACCATCAGTGTTTCCAACAGGGGATATATGCATATGTAAAGATCACAGAGATCACGCATTTCATCTCTCCTCCGCTTGCCTCTCCAGCTTCTTTGCCAGGATGCCATATCCAATTCCTTGTAGCAGTTTCCTTACAATTGATGCTTGATTCCTGTCTCTTTTTTCTTGATGGAATCTTTGGAGATTGAATGGATATATATATTTTTTTGCTTTTGAGGGACACATATTTAGAAACCTGGGGTGTATGGGTTGTTCAGGAAGGACTAGCAACTCTGGCATGAAGGCTTGCCAAATCCTTTCCAGGGCTGTTCATTCATCTTCAGTGTCCACCTTCACCCAACTGACTTGTGGCTCCAAGAAGCTATAGCATGAACAGTGACCACACTGTGATTAAAACAATTGGGCTAAACCAAGTTGAGGTAAACTGACAGTCTTTCAACCTGTTGGTGAGTTAGGGGGAATGTGTACTCCAAGCATATGAAGACTTCCCATGGTGAAATGGGCAACAGCCACATAGGCAGATGAAGAAGGCTCTATGGAGTGTTTAGAGCTTGGTCAGGCATTGAAGACACCAAGGTCATCCACTGCATCCTGGGCCATTGTCAGGTGTCTGGACTTTTGTCCTGTCACTGGACTTCAATGATTCTGGAAGAGAGAATGAGGCTTGCTGCTTTGTGTAGCAATGCCTCACTTAAATCCAATTCACAACCAATCAGGACATCACCCTACAACGTCATTGGTCCTCTTTGAAAATGTAGGACAAACAGCAACAACAATTTAGAAGCCTGGAATATAAACACAATGTCCTCTTTCTCACCCTTCTTGGACTCATAGGTGGGGTTATATAGTGGTAGCCTTTATCTGGCAACATCTTGATATGGGTGACATAGGGGTCCTAGGCACTGGCCCCACATCACCCACAAGGATCTCTTTGTCTTCTTCCAGCACATGTTCTTCTTGTCTTTATTAAGGCAGAACAACACAGCCTTCTTGCACCTTTTCAAATTTCAGATTTCACACCTTCATTTTTTAAAGCACTTTAATCACTTCATCTGATACAGCCATGCTGGAGGCCATGGTTTTCAAAAAAGTTGAGGTAGAACTGGGGCAAGAGACAAGAACACCAGACAGGTTGCTGATCTGGGAGGTCAGAGGCAGCAATAGGGAGCTGGAAGAGGGCGGGAGTTTGTAACCAGAAAGTGACCTCTGCACTGCGTGACCTGGCCTAAGGCCTTTCAGCATCCTGGGATTATTGTGAAGCATAATAAATTTTGTTTCAGCCCCTGTTTTTTACATTGTGTGAATTTTTATTTTTCAAGTGGATTTCTTTTCTTTTTTAATAGAGAACACTCAGGTATTTTATTTATTTTTAAAAGTCCCAACATTGTATTTTGAAAAAATTCCCCAATTACATGTAAAAACAATTTTAACATTTTTTTTTTCAAATTTCAAGTTCCAGATTCTCTCCCTCCCTTCCCTCTCTCCTCCCCAACCAATTTTGGATGATTCCATAGAGCAAAAGAGCTGGGGTTATGACCAAGGGTAACCTGCCCAGCAAAGTTAAGTATGATACTGAATTAAAAAAAATGGATACTTAATGAACTGAAAGACTTTCAGGTTTTTGTGACAAAACCCCCAGAACTTAAGGGGAATTCTGACATATAACATCCAGGAGAAATACAAGGTAAACATTAAAGACCAATTATAAGGGCCTCAATAAGGTCAAATTGTTTGCTTCTTATATGTGAAAATATTAGTGGTACTCTTATGACTGCCATTATTTGGTTGGTTTCAAAGAAAGGCTCTTGGGCTGAGGTGTGTATAATGGGGTAATTCTAAAAGAAAAACTGTAGAGAGAGATAAAAAAGAGTACTTATATCATACAAATTAGGGATAAAAGGAAGAATCAATACAGAAGAAGCTAGTGGGGGAGGGCAAGTAGTGCTGGAATCTGGGTTAAAGAGGGAACAACACACACACCCCCGTAAGTCTTCTAAATTCAGAAAGAAATAAGAGGGAAAAAGCAGGAGAGAGGATAAGGAAAGGGTTCTTAGAAGGGTGGGTAGGTTAAGGAATTGGAGGGCAAGGTAACAGGTAAAAGCAAAGTAGAAGAGTAAGGAGTGATCTGGTAAATAAGACAAGAAGGATAGTGAGGAAAAATTGGAAGGAGAAAAATACACAACCTGTAATGTTAGAATGTGAACAGGATTAATATACCCATAAAATGGAACATGATAGCGGATTAAAATTTTGAATTCAACAATATGTTGCTTTTAGGAAATATAACAAAAATGAGAGATACACACAAAGATAAAATAAAGGGTAGGAGTAGAATTTATTACATAAAAAAGCAGGGGTAGAAATCATGACCTCAGATAAAACTAAAACTAAAATGGACAATCAAAAGAGAAAAATAGAGAAAATGCCTTATATATCAGCAATATTATTCAATATTACTTTAGACCATTTAAGATAACTAGACAGTATAAAATACCTCAGGGTATAACTGCCAAAACAGATACAGGGATTATTTGAACATAAACACAAGACACTTTTTATAAACATAAGATCAGTTCTAAATAATTGGAATAATATTTATAGCCCATGGATAGGTAAAGCCAATATAATAAAAAAAAATGACAAATTTATCTTTGTTTATTCAATGTTGTCCCAATGAAATCATTTTTAAAAAATTATCTTACTGAGTTAGAAAAAAATAGCAAAGATCATTTGAGAGCAAAAAGTTGGGAATTTCAAAAAAAAACGGGGGAAAAAAGATGTAAAGGAAGGAGATTCAATAGTAGCAGACATTAAGCTATATTTTTAGGTGAGAACATTGTTAAAGTATAGAATGGATAATTTCAAATATTTTAAATTAAATTTTTTTTATATAAATAAAACCAATGTAGCCAAGAATAGAAGGAATGCAAAAAATTAGGGGAAAATTTTCCTAGACAATCTCTCAGATAGGTTGTGATTGTGTTGGAATATTGCTGTGGTGTGGGAAATGATGAGGTGGTTGATTTAGAAAAACATGGAAAGACTTAGATCTATGAAGGAAGATGCTATCCATCTTCAGAAAAAGAGATAATAAGTTGAAATATGTGTAATATAGTCTTACATATATCTATATGAGTGTATGTGATTACATGTGTGTATGTTTATAGATGCTTATGTATATGTATATATCCATGTTTTATTGTAGCCTTCATGGGGGAAGGGGAAGGAAGAGAAAAAAATAGTAAAAAGTGCATAGCAGAGAACAAAAGAAACCTACAAGGAAGCAAAGAAAAGATGTGTAGCTTGGAAAACAATGTATAATATTTATTATGTAAGTTTCTTTTGAAATGGAAATCTATTGTTTTATGTTGAATTTTCTCTTATGCTCTGCTTTGTACATGATGATGTTCTTTTTTTTCTTTTCTTGTTTTGTATTTAAGTTTAAAATGAATAAAATAAAAGTCTTTACAACTTCAAAAAAGAGAGAAGGCAAAAAAAGTGACATAGCTTATACATATATAGTCATACAAAACACTTTTCCATGAAAGTAAAAAAAAAAGACAAAAGACAAAAAATCCTGAGAAAAATAAAGAAAGCAAAGAAAAAGTATTTTTGATCTGCATTCAGGCTCCGCCAGTTCTTTCTCTGGAGATGGACAGCGCCTTTTATCATATGGCCTTCAGAATTGTCTTGGCTCATTGTATTGCTGATAATAACTAAGTTTTTCACAGTAGATTATCATATAAGATTGATGTTACCATGTACAATGTTGTCCTGGTTTTGCTCATTTCACTTTGCATCAATTCATATAAGTCTTTCTAGGTTTCTCTGAGAGCATGTTGTTCGTCATTTCTTATAGCACAATAGTATTCTATCACAATCATATACAACAATCTATTCAGCCTTTTTCCAGTTGATGGACATCCATTCAATTTCCAGTTCTTTGCCACCACTGAAAGGGCTGCTATAAATATTTTTGGTACATATGGGTGCTTTTCCTTTTTGTTTTTTATCTCTTTGGGATACAGACCTAGGAGTGGTATTGCTTGGTCAAATGTATACATGATATTATAGTCCTTTGGGTATAGTTCCAAAATTGCTCTCCACAATGATTGAATCTATACATAATTTCATGAACAGTGCATCAGTGTTTTAAATTTCCCACATTCTTTCCACCATTTGCCATTTCCTTTTCTGTTATATTAGCCAGTCTCATAGGTGTATGGTGGAAGGTCAGAGTTGTTTCAATTTGTACTTCTCTAATCGATAGTGATTTAGAGCATTTTTTTATATGACTATAGATAGCTTTAATTACTTTCTCTGAAAACTACCTGTTCATATCCTTTGACCATTTATCAGTTGAGGATTGACTCTTATTCCTTTAAATTTGACTCAGTTTTCTATATTTTTGAGAAATTAGGTCTCTATAAGAGAAACTTGCAGTAAATTTTTCCCCACGGTAATGATTACCAACTATGTATTTCCCTCCATCCTATTTTTGCCCTTGTTTATCCTACTTTCTTTCTCTCCTTTCACCCTGTCCATTCTCAAAAGTGTTTTGCTTCTGACTTTTGCCTCCCCCAATCTGTTCTCCCTTCTATCAGCTCTGCCCCCCATCTTTTTTGAATGGAAAGATACATTTCTACACCCAACTGAGTGTGTGTGCTATTTCCTCTTTGAGCCAATTTCAAGAAGAGTAAGGTTCACATGCTCCACTTCCACTTCCCCAATCTTCTCCTTCACTGCAAAACATTTTTTTGCTTCTTTTATGGAAAATAATTTACCCCATTCTACCTCTCCCTTTCCCCTTCTCCCAGTTCATTCTTCTCACACTTCATTTTTTTAGATAATCATCCCATCATATTCAACTCACATCTATGCCCTCTATGTATAATCCTTCAAACTAATAATGAAAGTTTCAGGAGTCACAAGTATCATTTTCCCATATAGGAATGTAAACAGTTTAACTTATTGAATCCCTTATGATTTCTCTTTCCTGTTTGCCTTTCTATGTTTCTTTTGAGTCTTGTATTTGAAAGTAAAATTTTCTATTAAGCTCAGATCTTTTCATCAGGAATGCTTGAAAGTCCTCTATTTTATTGAATATCCATTTTTTCCCTGAAGGAGTATACTCATTTTGGCTGGGTAGGTGATTCTTGTTGTAATCCTAGCTCCTTTGATCTCAGGAATATCATACTCCAAGCAATCTGATCCTTAAATATCTTGTGTTTTCCTGACTGTGGCTCCATGATATTTGAATTGTTTCTTTCTGGCTGCTTGCAATATTTTCTCCTAGATTTGGGATTTCTGGAATTTGGCTATAATATTCTTATGAGTTTTCATCTTGGAATCTTTTTCAGGAAGTGATCAGTGGATTATTTCCATTTCTATTTTACTTTCTGGTTCTAGAATATTAGGGCAGTTTTCTTCTATAATTTATTGAAAAATGATGTCTAGACTCTTTTTTTGATCATTTATGTAGTCCCATAATTCTTAAGTTATCTCTCCTTGATTTATTTTCTAAATGAGTTGTTTTTTCAATGAGATAGTTCACATTGTCTTCTATTTTTTCATTCTTTTGGTTTTGTTTTATAGTTTCTTAATGTCTTATAAAGTCATTAGCTTCCAAATTCTCCATTCTCATTTTTAAGGAATTATTTTCTTCAGTGAGCTTTTGTACCTCCTTTTCCATTTTGCCAATTCTATTTTTAAATTTTTTTTCTTCAGGGGATTTTTTGTGTCTCTTTTTCTATTTGGCCAATTCTGCTTTTCAAGGCATTCTTTTCTTCATTGGACTTTTGTGCCTTTTTTACTGTTTGGCCTATTCTGGTTTTTAAGATGTTGTTTTCTTCAGTATTTCTTGTGCCTTCTTTACCAAGCTGTTGACTCTTTTCATATTTTCTTGTATCACTTTCATTTCTCTTCCCAATTTTTCCTCTACTTTTCTTACTTGATTTTTAAGATCCTTTTTGAGAACTTTTATGGCCTGGGGCCAATTCATAATTTTCTTCAAGGATGTAGGAGTTTTGACTTTGTGGTCTTCTTCTGGTTTGTGTTTTGTTCTTCATTGTCACCACAATAACATTCTATAGTCAGGATCTTTTTCTGATGTTTGCTTATTTTTCAGCCTATTTCTTGACTTTTAACTCTATATTAAAGTTGGGCTCTGCTTCTGGAGTGAAAGGGGCACTATCCCAAGCTTTAGGGTTTTTGTGTAGCTGTTTTCAGAGGTAATTCTGTGGACCTATAAGCTTTCAGTTCTTTCAAGATGGTATGAGCTAGGGAGTGGTGTGTTTACTATTCTTCTCTACTATGCACTTGTCTGTAAACAACCACAAGCACTTTTTTCCACCTTGCAATTGTGACTAGAGTCCCAGTTCCTTGTGGCTATAAGGTCTGGTTGCTACAGCTTCTTCTTGCCATGGGACTGAGACCTAGGAACGTAATCTAGGTCCAAGTATGGGCAATGCAACAGAGTCCTACCCTGGTGCCAGCAAAGAGACCCCTGCAATCTCCTTATGACCAGTTATTCAACCACCTTACCATCTGTGGGCTGACAGGTCCAGAGACTGCCACTGCAACTCTTAAGGCCTGCTCCTGGTTTGTTGGGGTTCAGGTCTGTGCTGTCACGGCCTGTACTGGACTGCACAATACTCTCAGCCTGGTGCAACAGACCTTTCTAGCCAACCTTCTAAGTTGTCTTGAGCTGGAAAATTATTTTGCTCTGTCCTTTTGTGGATTTTGCTGCTCTAGAATTTGTTTTGAGGCATTATTTAAAGGTATTTGGAAGGGTTTGGGAGAGAGCTCAGGCAAGTCCCTGCCTTTTCTCTACCATCTTGGCTTGACCTCCTCAAGTGGATTTCTTATAATCAATATATTGGTGGGTTTTGTTATCTAATCCATTTCATCCCCTTTATAGTCATGGTTATGATTGTTAGCTATGGATTTCCTTCCATTATAGTCACCATATGCTGTTATAAGTTTTCCTCTCTTCTCTCCTCTCCCCATTTTATAGAAGAACAAGGTGGAGAAAGAAAAACAATCTGATCAAGATTAGAAATACATAATTGAAGTGATCTCTTCCTTTTCCTCTACTTTTTTTTTTTTTAACAACACAGACATTGCTTTCTGGTTCATTTTTTTTTCTATCCTTTAAATTCACCCTCTATAATCCCTCTTATGAAGCTGACATTTGATTTGCTTGGACATTTTAAACTTGATATACAGAGACTTTTCCAACTCAACATATTTAAAACTGAACTTTTTTTAACATTTGATTTTTATTTAATTTTTCTCCATTACTATAATTTTTAACACTCTTTTTTAAAATTGAGTTTCAAATTCTCTCCCTCCCCTCCTCCTCCTTAAGAAGATAAGTAATTTGGTATAGATTATACATGTGCAATCATGCAAAATATTTCCATA
The DNA here is from genome assembly GCF_003287225.1 of Phascolarctos cinereus. Lineage (NCBI taxonomy): Eukaryota > Metazoa > Chordata > Mammalia > Diprotodontia > Phascolarctidae > Phascolarctos > Phascolarctos cinereus. Next base: position 303,262,501 of record NW_027555847.1, read on the forward strand.
TTAGCCATGTTGCAAAAGAAAACAAAGACAAAAAAAAGAAAGTTTAAAGAAGTGCTTCAATTTCCATTCAGATTTCATCAGTCCTTTCACTGAATAGCTAGCAATTTTCTTAATAAGTCCTTCAGACTTTTCTTGAAAATAGCTGTCATTCACAGTTGAATATCACACAATATTGCTGTTACTGTGTACAATGTTCTCCTGGCTCTGCTCACTTCACTTTTTATCAGTTCATGTAAGTCTTTCCAGATTTTTCTGATAGCACCCTGATCATCATTTTTTTTAAAAATTTTTAGGCAATTGGGGTTAAGCAACTTGCCCAGGGTCACACAACTAGCAAGTGTTAAGTGTTTGGTCAGAGATCTGATTTGAACTCATGTTCTCCTGACTTCAGGGTCGGTGCTCTATCCACTGTACCACCTAGCTGCCCCAAATTGTTCTTTTTTTTTTCCCCCCGGCAATTGGGGTTAAGTGACTTGCCCAGGGTCACACAGCTAGTAAGAGTCAAGTGTTTGATCTGAGGCCAGATTGGAACTCAGGTCCTCCTGATTTCAGGGCTGGTGCTGTATCCACTGTGCCACCTAATTGCCCCAATGTCCTAATTTTCAAAAGGGAAAGCAGGTGGCTCCTGAATACCTGAGGCCTGTGAGCTTGATGCCAATCTTCTCTTGTGCTTCCTTCATGTGCCTGGAAGTGGGTTCTAAAAGCCAGTGAACTCAGCTACTCTTTGGAAGTGCTTGACCTCAGGACACATGAGGAGAGGAACTGTATCAGAGAAAGGACCATGTAACTTGTTGAAGCAAGGAGACATAAGTGTAAAAATTGTTGAGATTAATCAAGAACTTTAGAAAGTTAGAGGCTTGTCTATTAATACAGCAGAAAATCTGTTGACAGGAAGAGGGGAAAGGAATACTGTTATTACTAATGGTAATAATAACTAGCATTTATACGAAGCTTTAAGGTTTGCAAAGAACTTATCCTCAAAAAACATGAAAGAATACTTATTAAATTTCCAGATAGATCAAGAGGGATGACTAAGACATTATATAACAGAATCCGGATCTAAAAAGATCTTGAGTGGCTTTAATGATAAGCTAATACCAAAGATGAAATTTAAGGATAAATAGAAAATCCTGCACTTAGCTTCAAAGGCCTTAGATGTTTTAGTTGACTGCAAGCTTAATATGAATCAACAGTGTGATGTAGCTGCCCCCCAAAAAGCTAATGTTCTCTTAGGCTGCATTAATAAAAACGCTTTCTCCTTGTCAGACAACATTTGCATTAACATATTTAGTTCTGGGGGCATTTTGAGAGGGAAATTGACAAACTCTGGTATGTCTGGAAAGAGGCAATCAGATGAGTGAAAGAGTATCAAAACCGTTTCATAAAAGGAGTGATTGAAGGAACTGGAGAAATGAAGAAAACGAAGGGAAAATTTGTATTTGTTCAGGGAGGGTAGAGTAGGACATGATAACTCTGCATGTATCTGAAAGTTTATCATCTAGAAAGGAGATTGAGCTTATTCTATGGATGTCTTAGAGGCAAAACTAGAACCAATGAGTAAAATGTATTGGGAGGCAAATTTTGGATTTACATAAAGCAAAACTCTTGAACAATTGGATCTGTCCAAAAACGGAATGAACTCACAGCAAATTCCTCATCACTAGGGAAGTGTCCAAACGGAAGCTAAATGGCCACTTGCCAAGAAGACTACAGGAAGGAAGCCTGCAAAGAATAGCAGGCAGAAATAGTTGATCTGCCATATTCCTTTCAGCTCTTAATATTCAACAATTCTCTCTGAAAGCTGAGGATTAAATGGCACTTAACTCATTTACATGAGATAAATGAGTTCTTTTAAAGCTTGGCGTCATGTCTCTTCAAAGGTACTCTGAGAGACTTTTTGAGTTTTATAACAAAGGTAGGGGAGAAGCAATGAATTGTTAAATTATTATTAATTATTAAATTAAGTTCTTTGATCTTATTTATTTTATTTAATTATCTAGTAGCACTCAGCTATCATAATTTAATTTGTTTAGATTAATTATTAAATTAAATCTTTTTATTTAAATTTAACTCAATTATTATAGCAATGAAATTATTAAATGAAATCTAATGAATTAAATATTTGAGGTTTTCTGTAGCTCATCGAGGTACAAAATCTATATCTTCATCCCCAACCCACCAGAAATTTTACTTGGTATCAGTTGCAAAAATGTCAGTGCGCCCCCCAGGATACTGCAATTTGTGAGCATTGGCAGGAAAAAAGTACTCTTTATCACACAAATTAGGCAGGATTATTTCTTTTCCTAAAGTCAGAATGGCTGAGTTTCAGATGTACCTCTGAACATAATTAATACTTTTGCACTTTTCCCCTCGGGACTAGAGCAGAAATTTGTCCTTGTAGTTCAGAAAGGATTTTTTCCTTCTCTTTCTCTTTGGTACTATTAAATATGCCTTGACAAGGGAATGGTCATTCCAGACATTATTTCTCTGAATAAGGGAGACAAGTAGAGCTATCAACACAGATACAGACAAATGTAGATATAAATGTAAATGTAGCTCTAAATGAAGATAATATATATATATATATATATATGTATGTGTACATACACCTATACATATGTGCACACATATATGGGTATGACATAGATATAGATGGGGCAGCATGATGTAATGTAGAGAGAGTTTTAAGTCAAGGAGATGTAGATTCAAGTCTCACCTCTGACCCCTGCTGGCTGGGTGACCCTGGGCAATTCACTCAACCTCTCAGTGCTCTAGGCAACTTTCTATAGTTATAAATTACTGAGAAGATACTGACCTGAATTGGTAGAGGGAGTTGCCACACCTGTAAGTACTTAATACCAGTGAAAATACAGGTCCATTCCCTACTCTTTATAGATGGGGAAAGTGCCTATTTAACATGATACATGTTTCTAAAAATTGTTAACTTCGTACCTTTAGTTCTCTCTTATTCATGTCGAACAACCTCTTGCTTTTTCTCAGAAGAAAGTTTGGCAAGGCCATAGCATTCATTTCACTTCTCTAGCACCTTGATCTAAATTCAGAATCAGCTGCATCCTTGTAGTTGGATTTTGAGCGTGTTAGTGCATCTGCCACAAATACCCTGGGAATCTCTAACCCAAGCAATCCTGCATTGCATTTATCACATTCCCTGCAGCTGTCAATTTTTTTTCAAGTATAAAATCCAAGTACATAAGCATGACCATTGAAATAGATTCTGATGCCTAGATTTGAAGCTTTTCTTGCTTTTTTTAGTTGCATAACAGCTATTTCCTTTTAAGTGGAAAGAAATGCATTTATTTTACTGAATATTTATATATCTTTTCTTCTTTAGAGGGTCACTTCATATCACCTATATTAATGGAAATTATGAGATTAAATGAGAGATATCTTAGTGATGTAGCTCTCAAAATGATTTGGAATCCACTGTTCATCTGTGACCTGATTTTCTCAGGAGGTTTTCCTCCCTTCATTACTCTACAGTAGAAAAATATACAAGTAGAATGATGTTTATGGATGTTACCTGAAATATTTTAAAATGTGGATAGGGACTAGACCTCTTTTTTATTAGTATAGGAATTTCCTGGGTGATGACACTCCTTCTACCAATGCATGTTTGTGCCTTCTCTGGGAATGATTGTTAGAATGTTGCCCAGAGCACTAAAAGTGATTTGCTTCAGTTTCTGATTATGACACAGAGTTAATATTTGTCAATATGTCAAAGGCAAAAATTGAATCCAAGAATTCCTGGTTCAGCCAGTAGCATGAGTTCTGGGCCTGAAGTCAGGAAAACTCATCTTCTTGAGTTTGAATCTGACCTCAGACACTTACTAGCTATGTGACCCTGGTCAATTAAACCTTGTTTGCCTCAGTTTTCTCTTCTGTAAAATGAGCTAAAAAAGGAAATGTCAAACCATTCCAGTATCTTTGCCAAGAAAACCGCAAATGGGGTCATAAAGAGTCAGACATAACCGAACAACAACTCTATCTACTATGCCACCTTGCTTTAAATACGAAAGGGAAAACAATATACTTTCTAATTAGTGTTCAAGTTGGGCTGTACCAGTACCTCTTCTGGATGAGACTCCCCACAAGAAGGACATATCTATTATTTGGTCTGTGAAGAAAACACTAACTTTAGGTTGGAGGCTTTTAGCAAAAGACAGTTTATCTAAGAACGATTATGAAATGATATATTTCCTCCTTGGTTTAATATTCTTCCGGTTAGCAAAACATACTTTTTATGCCTGAATGCTAGATGCCTTTCCCTTTGGTAAATTATATAAGGTGGTAAGTTAGGAAAAAACCCCGAGTTTTGATTATTGAATTAAAAAATCAGAAAGAACCAAATGGTGTTAGCTGAGGTTTAATTTTTAGAGAAGTTTTATCTTTCCCAAATTATCATAACACCCATTTACTACTGAAACAAAACTGCACATTTGAATATTTGGGGAAAACATGTATTACTAATGAAAAGAGATTATTATAATATTTAAATGTTACAAAGAAATCTTTCCACATATAATTGTAAAATAGGATATTTTCTCCTTTTCAAGGGAAATAAATTTTAGGGAACTCCAAGAAAACAATAAATCCATGATCCCAACCTGAAAAGAACCCTCTGTTTCCCCCCATCCCCAAATCGTTCCTCTTCCAAACTTCCCAATTTCTGTTCATCTTTGCAGTCACCCAGGTTTATAACCTGAGTCATCCTTGATTCTCCCTCATTTACATATCCAGTTGGTAACCAAGCTTTATTGGTTCTTTCTACACATCTCTCACATCCACCACCTTCCCTCCATTCCCACAGGCTAATTACTCTTGTTCAGGCCCTCTCACATAACTGTTGCAACAGCTGCCTCATTAATCCTCCCAGCTTCCAGTCTCTTCCCTTTCCAATCTGTCCTTTGTGTGACTGCCAAATATTCCTAAAACAAGGGACTGGCCAATGTCACTCTCTTGCTCAAAAACCTTCAATGCTTATCTATTCTATACGATAAGATTCACTCTTCAGCCTAATGTTTAAATCACTATTCAATCTGGCTCTCACCTACCCCTTTAGCCTCTTTTCATTCCTACCTTGCACATATTATTCACCTTCCATGCTTCACACAAATTGGACTTCTAACAGTTCTCTGAAGCAAACGTTCTATCTGCCACTGCCATACCTTTGCACAGTGGGTCTATGCCTGAAATGCATTTCCTCTTTACTATCTTCTCCTAGAATCACCAACTGCCTTCAAGTCTCATTCCAAGTACTACATTTAAAACTTTTGCTGACTCCTTTCAGTTGTTAATACTACTCCTGAAATGACTTTGTATGCACTTACATGTGATTTAGCCTCCTACTTCACGAAGAAGAATGAGATTGAGGCCATCCAAGGTCAGACCTCTCAGATACCTTTCTTAGGTTCCCCAAAACTTCTAATTATTTTCTTTCTCTCTCTCTCTCTCTCTCTCTCTCTCTCTCTCTCTCTCTCTCTTCTCTCTCTCTCTCTCTCTCTGTCTTTGTCTCTCTGTCTCTCTCTGTCTCCATCTCTGTCTCTCTTTCTCTCTGTCTTTTTCTGTCTCTGTCTCTGTCTCTCTCTCTCTCTGTCTCTCTCTCTGTCTCTCTCTCTCTCTCTCTCTCTCTCTCTCTCTCTCTCTTTCTCTGCTTGTAACAAAATTCTCTCCATTCCTTACTAAAGCAATCCTTTGACCTGCACACTTAATATCGTCCCTGCAGCCTCTTCCAGGACTTTGCTCCTGGAGCTATCTCCCCTTTTTCATGCATCTTCCATCTCTGCTTTTCCATAGACTCCTATTTATATACCTATAAATATGTTTAGAACTCTCATAACCCAGGAAAAAAAGACATTTCTTTGACCTGCTATCCCATGCAGCTACTATTTGATTTCTCTTCCCCTTTCATTACTGAACTTTTAAAAAATTGTCAATACCCCATCCTGACCTATCTTACCAACTGTTCTCTTCTCTATTCCCTTCAACCTCCTCTACCCCTACTTTACTGAATTTGCTCTCCTTAAGACTTCCAATGATCTCAGGGCGGCTAGGGGTAGTGGATAGAGGACCGGCCCTGAAGTCAGGAGGACCTGAGTTCAAATCTGGCCTCAGATCAAACACTTGACACTTACTAGCTGTGTGACCCTGGGGAGGTCACTTAACCTCAATTGCCTAAATAAAAAAAAATGACTACCAATGATCTCGTCATTGCTAAGTCTAATGATCCTTTCCAAAACTTCATACTATTTGATATCTCTATCATTTGATATTGGTGACCATTCCTTTCTACTGAATACTCTCTCCTCTTTGGGCTTTAGAGACATCATTATCTCCTAGTTCCCTTCCTTAATGAGAAATATTTTTTCTGGCTCCTAATCTTCTTAGTGCTTTAATGTGGATTCTCCCCACAGTTCTGTCTTTGACATTCTTCTCATCATTCTCCCGCTTCTTTCCCTCAGTAATCTCTTTCACCTCTAAACCTCTGTGAATACTGTTTTGTTGTTGTGGAGTCACTTCAGTGGTGTCTGACTCTTTGTGACCCCATTTGGGGTTTTCTTGGCAAAGACACTGGAGTAGTTTGCCATTTCCTTCTTCACTTTATTTCATAGATGAGGAAACTGAGGCAAACAGAATTAAATGACTTGCCTAGCTAGTGTCTCTAGCCAGATGTGAACACAAGTCTTCCTGACTCCAGGCAGGGTGCTGTATCCACTGTTTCACTCTCAAATCTACCTCTCCTCTCGTAGCCCCCTCTTCTGAGCTCTAGACTTCTATTTCCAAAAGAACTTGGGATTTTTCAACTGGATATCCTAATGGCATCTGAACTCAGCAAGTTCCAAACCAAAATTCTTATTTCTTCTCCTAAACATCCATCTCTTTTCTGTCCTTACTATTTGTATCTGCAGCACTACCATTTACTTAAACTCCCATGTTTGAAATCTTAATGTATTTCTAATCTTTTTCCCTTCTCTCATCTCTAATTGCTTATTAATCACTGAGTACTGTCAATTGCCCCTATGAATCATCTCTCCCATTAGTCCCCTCCTCTCCATTTTTGTTGCTACTATTCGTATACAGGCCCTTGGTCACCTAAACTATTTCTATAGCCTTCAAATAGGACATGCACTCTCTCCTCCTATAATCTATTCTTAATAACATTGCAACTGCAAGATTAATCTTTCTTAAGTATTCATTTGGTCATATTACATTTATGCTTAAAAACTTTAGTGGCTTCCTACCTGAGTGAAATTTAACCTCTTTTCATTGGTAATTAAGGTTTTCCACAATCTGGTGCCATCCTAACTTACTCCCCCTATCTTGAATTTCTCTAGTCTGGCCAAGCATGGTCACTCTCTGCCATCGCCCCCACAAATACTCTCTGTATCTCCTCTCATCCTGGCCTTTGCTAATACTTGAGAAATCCTCTCTCCCTCTTTTTACCTACTAAATTCCTATTAGTCTCTTAAAGCTCTGCTCAAACCTTCACAAAGTATTCCTTGACCTACCCACCCTCAGGATTGACAATGACCTTCCTCCTCACACTTCAGAGAACGCTTTGTTATTTCTGCAATGTTCATTTTCGTACTGACCTGACACTTCTTTGGTGTAGGGAACTCCTGTTGAAGAAATTCCCTCTAACAAAGCAGGTTCGTAATTGTTATCTAACTTATAGTTTTAACATTTCCATAGGGTTTTGAGTAGTTAGAACAGAACTTGAACCCAAAGGTTCTTGATGCTGCGGCTTAATGCCTCTAATGCCTATTGCTACACTTATCATCAAGTAATATTGAGGATTACATTTATTTATTTAGCTTTTTTGGGGGGGAGGTGAGGCAATCGGGGTTAAGTGACTTGCTCAGGGTCACACAGCTTGTGTCAAGTGTCTGAAGCTGGATTTGAACTGAGGTCCTCCTGTCTCCAAGGCCAGGGCTCTATCCACTGTGCTACCTAGCTGCCAAAAGAATTACATTCATCTATATTTCTATCATGTTCGCCTGCTAGACTGTAAGATCAATGAAGGCAGGAACTGTGCATGATCTAAATTTTAAATTAATTAATCAATAAGGACTTACTGAGTGCTAACTTAAAACTGTATTTTGCTCACAGTAGGTTTTGGATAAATGTTTGTTGAATGAATGAATGAATGAACGGATAAGCAAATATGCCATAGAATTAAGATGATTCATCCTAATTCTTTTAGTCTTGGTCAGTGCCCTTTAACCATTTTTGCGTCATGGATGTCTTTGGCAGTCGGTGAAACCTATGTACCCTTTCCAGAATAATGTTTTTAAGTACATCAAATAAAATTTGATGAGTTGTAAAGGAATCAATTATATTGAAATACAATTAAAAAATATTAAAAAGAAGCAAGGTGGCACAATAGAGTGCTGGAAGTGAATAAGCTACCTGAATTCAAATCCAGCCTCAGACGCTTACTAGCTATTTAACCCTGAACAAGTCACTTAGCTTTTGTTTGCCTCACTTACCTCACAGAACTATTATTATTAAATGAATATTTATAAAGTGTCTGTCACTATAGGTACTACATAAATGCTAGCTATTATTAATTATTACTGTCACTAAGTTCACATACCCCAGGTTAAGAACTCCTAGCTTAGGCAGTAGTGGTAGTAGGGATGCTGGTATGACCATGTGTGACCAGGAAAATGATGGTACACAAGGAAAAGAAAATCACCTTCCTTTTTCTCTAGCTCTTTTTAAGGTTCAGTTCATCCTCTGTAAGAGACTGTTCTTTATTTCCTTCTGTTGTTAGTATCCTCCACCAAAATTTCACTTCGAATCTTTTTTTTTTTTACTAAAACTTGTGTTTACTTCTGCATGAACATGTTGTATACGCGCTGGGTAGATATAATCTCGTGGAGGGTACAGGCTATCTTCCTGTTTTCTCTGTATCTGTAGTGCTGAGCACAGTACATGGTTCTCTTTTGGGGGGTGGGAGCAACTTGTGACTTCATTGGTAAAGAGAACTCCAAGGGAAGACCCTCCTGTCTTCCTCCCTCCCTCTCTCAGTACAGGTGGCCCCTCTTTTGCAATTTATGGTCTTAGAGAGCTGCCTCAGGGCACCAAGAGTGGCACTGTATGTGTCAGAGAGAGGACTTCAATCTGGGTCTTCCTGACTCTGAGACCAGCTCTCTAGGCCTGATGTATAGAAGCACTTAATGCCTGTTTGTTGATTGATTGTTAGGTTTAAATAAGTGTAATTCTTATGGGGCAGCCTGCCCAGGGTTAGGCAGAGGAAACGGCAGAGTGTGCTCCTGCCCTGCCTTCTCCAGGGCCTACTCTGCAGTTCCCTGCTCCTGGATACAAGCCTTTCCCCATGCCCAGGAAACGTAGGCACACACAAAGCTCTACTGTTGTCTGCCCTCACATAACTAGGAGTGTGTTTCTAAGAAAGGTCAGCTTTATTCTCGCTGGGGCATAGTGAAAGGGAAAAAATCCCGGCAGAAGACTAAAGGAAATGCCTCCCCACCCTTGGATATGGGAAGCAAGCATAACAGAGCACAAAGGGGAGAATTGGGCCTTTTGAGATCACTCCTTCAGAGCGATGTTTATTTTGCCAAGACTTTTTGTTTCCTTTCATTAAAAATGTAGGAAAACCTCTCAAATTCACAAAAAACCACTCACAGGTTGCAGACCTTAACATCCTCTCAAACTTGAGATCAGTCCATTCATTCCTCTATCTATACAATCCAGAATGTAGAGAGACATTGAAGATATTATCCTGTTCCCAGCTGCATGGGAACAGTCCCAGTATCTTCCTCCAGGGAGGAAGAAGGGGTCTGCCAGGGCATTGTATTCCCCCTTCTCATTTGAAATTCCCACTTTTAGAGTCACTAATGGGTTGGACAGCAAAGAAAGTCTGGATGGTGTGGTTTCCAGAGCCCTCAGTTAAAAGGCCCGTGCATGATTCTCTAGCCCTTTCCCACTGGCAAAGATTAGTTAATCAGATCAGATAGCTGGTGTATTAAGCCCTAGGGAAATGAAATATGCAGCAAGTACCCTTCAGTGGGTGGGAGTAGGAGAAGTGGATGAGCATGGGAGCATAAGCATAACTCTGGATGTCAGAGGAGAGTGATGAAGTCCTCAGATGTAGTGTGGGAGTTCTAGTATGGGAGAATTTTGGGGGCACAAATTCCAATCACTTCGCATCTCTGTGTAAAACTAGTATTAGGTGAACGCAACTTGGTAAACAAATCATAGATAACTGTCAACTGCATGATTGGAAATATAGTTTCCTGATTACTTTTATGGTCACCAGCATTAGTAGCAGTGGCCAATATAAATATTTGAACATCTGCATTATTTCAGGACATTGAGCAAGGGGGCAAGGCCTCTCTGTTCCTTTTAGGGAGTTGTTTGTAAGAGGGAACTAGGAAGGCTAATAAGGCCTGTTAGCTGTAAAGCAAGCGAATTCTCATTTTACAGTGCAGTTAGTGACAAAACCTATCTTGTCTTATTTAACAAAGAAGAGGCAAAAAATAAACAATTATCTATAGGGCAAAGTTATTTCCCATTGTTTCCTTTCTATATGGTAATCTAGGAGATAGAACTAAGTATTCCAGATAAAACTAACTCTCTTGGTCTCTCTCTGTGTCTCTCTCTCTCTCTCTGTCTCTCTGTCTCTCTCTTTCTCTGTCTCTCTGCCTGTATCTGTCTCTTTGTCTCTGTCTCTCCCCTCTCCATCCACATATTTACCTTTCTGCCTTTTCCTTTCTTTACAAATGTTTCTACAGGAATATGTTAAAAGATTCAAAATGTCCTCTGGAACTATTAAGACAAAAGAAGGCTTTTAACTTGGAGAAAGCAGAGGAGTGAAATTTCTATATAAAGCTTTTGCCTGTTTCCCTGTGTAAAGAACCACTAGATGACAGTGTGGCTTCAGGACAGCAATAGGACATCTGTTCAGAGCTTGTGTAAGCTCTCATGCCTGGAAACTTTGCATGTAGGTTCAAGTTATGTTTTCTCGTTTGTGGGACCACAAAAATGTCAAGTAACAAAGTTGCTTTTGGATTAAAAAAAATAAGAGAAAGAAAAATCCAGGATAAAGGGTTAAAGTTTTTGGCATTCTCCCAGCTGGTTTAAAGTACTACCTCTATATCATGATAGAATTTTCACAGTCAGAAAGCTTTTTTTTTTTATCACCTAGCAAGAAAGCTCTCTGTTAACAAGTCTGCACTGTATAAGAGGGCAGTTGCTGGTTTGTCAGGTTTTTTTTCCCTGTAAAACTGGCATAGCAGTATGCTTAGGCCCATGCCTTTTCCTCAACTTATGTGCTAAATTTTAAGGAAATAAAGTGGCATTTCTTTCGTTAACATAGCATATATGTTTACAGAAAGTAATGAAGGTATCTGACTTTCTGACTTTGCAGAATTGTGTGGGCCTTGTGTCATTGCAGAACTAGTCTAGCACAGTAAAGGAATACTGGTTTTAGGAGTCATGAGACCAAGGCACCAGATTAATCTTAGGTCTTGTAACACTAAATGGTCTTTTAATGTGAGTTATTGCAATTGTAGCAAGGGTGATGAGGAGAATCCTTGATCAATTTGATGAATCTTCCAGTCAACTTGATGGAATTGCAGGGTACGGACCTTGGCAGAAGTACCTGGTACATAGTAGGTGCTCTATAAATGCTTACTTCATTCCCTTCCTAGACTGATCAGTCAAGCCAGTCAATAAATGTTTGTTAAGTACTTTCTATGTGCCAGGAACTGTGTTAAGTGCTGGGAACACAAATACAAGCAGAAAGAAAGACAGCTCCTGCCCATGAGGGGCTCATGTTCTAAAGAGAGGATATGACACATAAAAGGAAGCTGATGGGGATGGAGTAGATATGAAGGTAGGCAGATACACTACAGAAAGTTCAGAGTGCCAGACAACAACTGGTAGAGGACAAATACAGTTTTCTCTGGCATGGGAGAAGATACCCCAGCGTCCCAAACCAGATTAGGGGCTGGCAGAAGCACATCCCCTCCCCCTCCAGGGGAGCAATGTCATACTCTATCAAGACACTGGCATCTGAGCCATAGCCCTAGTTGGAACACAGCTCTCAGACACATGCTAATTTTAACTCTAGCAATAGAGTAAGTGCAGAATTATGAAATTTCCAAACTTCAAGATACTGGAGTCAATTAGTTCAGAATCTTCATCTTACAAGTGATACAACTAAGATTCAGGCAGGTTAAATTTTAGTTGGGATTAGAACCTTGATCTTTTGACTCCTTGTCCACTTCTCTTTCTACCACAATATGCTAGAATTATATCCTTCATGCTGCCTTCTCCTCTATTTCTTCCTCCTCCTCCTCCTCCTTCTCCTCTTCCTCACCATCACCACCACCACCTTCTTCTTCCTCCTCCTGCTCCTGCCACTGATGCTTCTCCCCTCTTTCCCTTGGGGTGGACCATCCTGGTGCTTCTTCTGTAAAGTGGAGATTGAGGAGACGCCTGGACTCATGGCCGAGGAAAAGCTGAAGGAAGGCATCAAGGCTGAAAACAATGACCACAATAATTTGAAGGTGGCAGGGCAAAATGGTTCAGTTGTGCAGTTTAAGATTAAGAGGCACACACCGCTTAGTAAACTAATGAAAACTTATTGTGAATAATGGGGTTTGTCAACGGGGCACATCAGATTCCAATTTGATGGGCAACCAATCAATGAAACAGATACACCTGCACAGTTGGAAATGGAAGATGAAGATACAATTGAAGTATTCTAGCAGCAGATAGGAGGCATTTACTTAAAAGAGAACCTGCAGCTCTACTCCAAAACCGTGCTCCCAAGAAAAACAATCCAGTCACAATTAGAAAACCAAGATTTGGTTCATCCACATCCTGAGTACTGCAGTATAGTTTTCTCTCTTCTTGGATTCCCCTCCCCCATTCCTTTATTGTACATAAAGTAACTGGTATATGTGCACAGGCATAATATATTTTTTAAAAATTAAATATCCAATGATATGTTTTGGTTAACATCAAATGGGGATGGGGAGGGTAAAAAACAAACCAGTTTTGTGAAAATATCCCTTTTCTCTATTAGTGCATGCTTATTCAACTCATATCTTTATATTTCAGTAAGTTATTTTGCTCTCACTGTTTAACAACAACAACAAACCCCACAAAAAATCCTTGCATACCCTGTTTGATTGGATAATTTCAATGTTTTTCTTTTATCGTTATAAAACCAAAGATGATTTTATAACTTTTTTTGTACATAGCTGTTACATGTAGGACAACATTTGTCTCTCAGTAGGAATGTATTACTATAAAGAAACTGATCCTACCTAGACAGTTTTCACTTCAAGTCAAGCATCCGGTTGTTTAAATAAACTTCTTGTTTAAGCTAGAATTATAAAAGAGATAGGTCATCATATCCATTTCCCTCAATATAAACAGATCCACACAAATCATTTCTGAAAGATGCATATTTTCCTTTTTAAAAAGACCCTACAGAAAGAGATTTCTCAGAGGGATTTTAAACATATATTCTCACAGCTTCTGGAAAGATCTTCATGAAAAACAACTTTGGTTTGGCAAGAATATGTGACAGTAAAGTGGAGACACTATTTCTTTTTCACTGAGAGCTATAAATTTTAGAAGGAAAAGTACTCAAGGATGAATTCAGAGTCACTCTCCCTGTGGTTTACTCCAGGTAATTTTCCATACATTAATGATTTTTTTTTTGTAATCTGAATCACATAACTACGTGATTAATTAATCATGTCAAAATACTTCAAACAGCATAAATAATAAATGCCAAGAAACTGAAGGAAGGATTCTTGACAATGATAGTGGGAAAAACAAAAGTGAATTGGACCAGAAGCCAGGGTGTCTGGGCCCAGCAAAAAATATGGGAGCTAACAAATAGCCCTGTCAGTGTAGTTCTTGGGGCCATAATTATTCTGATTACTCAGGCAAACCAAATGCTTTCTTTTGCTTGAATTAGTTAGGTAATGGAAGGAAAGGTGGTATTTTTGGAGCCAAGATTATCTAGATTAGGCATCTTCCCCCATACATTGGTCAATTTCTTCCCCTTGAAAGGAAGTCAAGTGGGATCAGAGAATATAGACAAATGTATTTCAAGATGATCTTGCATTACACCATCATCTACATCAGTGGCATTCCTCATTGCTACTCTTGGTGGCTGGGCACCTAGTCCTTTATGAGTTATCTATAAGCTGAAAAGAAATTGATTATGCAAGTTAGTTCTTCAGGGGAAAAGTAACGACTATCCTCAAAGGATTTTCTCAAAGGAAGGTTTATTTTTCCCATTTACTGGTCCTGATCCTTCATCTTTTGCGTGAATTAATGTCTTAGTCAGAGCTACCCAGGTCCCTTTTCCCCTCTGGCAGGCCTATAATCATGTTGTGTCATCCTTCTTTACCTAAGCTGTGGTCTGGGAATCAGAAAGTCAGGTTTCTTTGCTTTCCTCTGCTGAAGGTCACTGTGAGCTGTTAGTACAACTGAAATATTCTTTCTGTATATCCGTTTTTCCTTTCCATGTAAAACATGGACAATGACACCTTTTCCTTCTCAGATATAGCTTAAGATTTAATTAATTTGGATCAAATCCTTTGAAATTCCTGGAGGAAAAAAAGTGTCATATTAATTTGCTGCAGTATTTTTCACTGCAGATTTATCAGATTAAGTGAGTCGGCCAGGAACTAGGGGGAGGCAGGAGGAGGGCTTTAGGAAAAGTTATGTGCAGGGTTTTGAAGCATTGGTTGAAATTACACAGTCTTAACCCTGCTACAGTATTGTCCATCCTTAATTCCTTTGTCCCATTATCTTTCTACCATCTTCTCCCTGCCATCCTTACCCTTTTATCATTCTTGCCATCTGTCTTCTCTAGTCCTCCTGTTCCTGGGCTGCTCATGACACTGAAGGAAGCTGTGAAATCTTGACAACTGGGTTCACAACAAATCCATGTGATCTAACCTCACTCAATTTAGTATAGCAAATCTTTTAGTCTTCCTTGATTGATTTGAGCCAGGCCAAACTTTCTCCTGAAGCTTCAAATACCAATCCCATACCCAAGCAGATAATAATGATAATAAAAATAGCTTTATAAAGCACTTCAAAGTCTACAAAGTGCTTTACATGTTATCTTATTTGATTCTCACATCAGTCCTGTGATTTAGGTGTTCTTATTGCCATTTTATAGATGAGGAAATTAAAACTGACAGGTTAAATCAAACAGCTAACAAATATCTGAGGCAGGATTTGAACTCATGTCTTCTTGACTCAAAGTCCAGTAGAGTATCTACTACCAAGCTGCCTTAGATGACTTTCATTCCTGCTTTGGTGAGGAAATCAGTATTCTGTAAACTTTCCTGTACTTCAATGTCTTGAAAAGAGGTGTTTCTTCTGCTTCTAGGTTCAGCACCATTACTTGTGCACCTGATCTACTTTCATCTCTAACAACTCCCATATTGCTCATACTCTGTCACTGGTCTCAGCTACTCAAGTGTTTGTCGAATTGAATACTCTGAAATCTTACCTTATTTACTGGCTCCTTCTTCATTGCTTAAAAATATGCTCAACTTGACTGTCTACTTAAAAAACCTTCACTTTACCCTTCCATGCCTTCAAAAGATTACCCCCTCTGTGTCTCATCCTTTTCACCACTAAAATCTTAGAAAAGGTTAGCTATAGTCACATACTTCCTTCACTTTCTTTCCAACTGTTCACTTCTCAACCTCTTGAAATCTTGCTTCTGATATCACTACTATACAAAAAGCATTTATTTCCAAGGTCTTCAATAATCTTTAAACTGTTAAATCTTATGGCCTTTTCTCTGTCTTCATCCTCCTTGACCACTCTTCAGCTTTGGATTGTGCTGACTATCCCATTCATTCTTTTTTTTTTAAATAGTGTTTCATTTTTTCAATTATATTCGAAGAAAGTTTTCACCATTCACTTTTATAAGATCTTGAGTTCCAAGCTTTTTTCTCCCTCCCCTCTCCTTTCCCAAGATGGCAAGCAATCTGATATAGGTTATACATGTACAATCATATTAAATATATTTTGATACTAGTCATGCTGTAAAATAAGAATCAGAATAAAAGGAAAAACCAAGAGAAAAAACAAAACCAAACCAAAAAAAAATGAAAATAGTGTGCTTTGAGATACATTCATACTCCATAGTTCTTTCTCTGGGTGTGGATAGTATTTTCCATCATGAGTCTTTTGAAATTGTCTTAGATCATTGTATTGCTGAGGAGAATCAAGTCTATCAAAGCTGATCATTGTACAATGTTGCTATTACTATGTACAGTGTTTTCCTGGTTCTGCTCACTTCACTCAGCATCAGTTCATATAAGTCTTTCTAGGTTTTCTGGAACCTGCCTGTTCATCATTTCTTTAACTTCTTCATCTGAAAAGTTCCTGTTTATATCCTTTGACCATTTATCAATTATATCCCCTTCATTCTTAACTTTACTGTCATAATAAATAAATACTGTCTCCTATTCCTCTTCTAATCTGCCTCAATATTTCATCCAGAAGATGGTGGTTGCTCTCACTCCCCTATCAACCTCTGAAAACCCAGAAAATATCACCCCAGAAAAAACCCTGAAACAGCTGAACTAGAAGAAAGACAGGGAGCAGCAGTGCAGCAGCCCAGTAAATGGGTCTCCCAGTGCCTCACCAAAAATAAGAAAGGCAGAACTACAAGGGGCCCCAGGTGGAGAAGTACCCTGCAGCATTCATCTGAAAAGAGCTGAAGAAAGCAACCTAAAATCTTCCTAAAGACCTAGCCTTGTTGGTTCCAGCCCAACACCAGGTGAGCTGTCAGAGCCCTGCAGCCTCCAATTGTCAACTAGGAAGAAATCCTGAAGCCCAGGTGGTAGAGCAGGCAAATACCAACACCTGGACCTCTTTGAGGATGTGGGAACTGGTGGAGGCCAGCTCAGAAAACCACCAGGTGCCTGGGCACTCTACCACAAAGGAATCTCCCAGTGCATTAGCAGAAAGGAGGGAGACAACACTGCAGGGGGCCCCAGGCAGAACAACACCCTGCACCACCCATCTAAAAGGAGCTGAAGAAAGCTAAAGGAAAGGAAAAGCAGTCAACCTAGAATTGCCTGAAAGTTCCTCCCTTGCTGATTCCAGCCCAACATGAGGTAAGCTGCCAGAACCCCACAGCCTCTAACTACCAACACAAGAGGCCCCAGCACACAAAGCCAGTGACCAAGACCTAGGCTCCCAACACAAGAAGCCTGGGTCAGTGCCGTCTGTTCCCCAGAAGGAGAGCTCAATCTCTTTAAAGGCCAGGGAATAAAGAAACACCATGAGTAAAAAGAAACGTACCATAGATTCACATTATTAGAAGAGTGGAGAACAAGACAGAAATTCTGAAGAGGACAACATTGTCAACAAACCCACATCTACAATGTCAAAAGGGAATATGAACTGGTCTGAAGCCCAAAAAGCCTTCTTAGAAGAGCTCAAGAAAGATTTTAAAAGTCTAACGAGAGAGGTAGAAGAGTTCTTAAAAAATACAATTGGCCAACCGGAAAAAAAGTACATTGAAGAAAACAAATCCCTTAAAAATACAATTGGCCAATTGAAGAAGGAAGTGCAAAAACTAACAGAAGAAAACAATCTATTAAAAACTAGAATTAGACAAATGGAAACTAATGACTCTATGAGAGAGCAAGAATTAGTCAAACAGAAACAAAAAAAATGAAAAAATGGATGAAAATATAAGATATCTCATCGGTAAAACAACCGACCTGGAAAATTGATCCAGGAGAGACAATTTAAAAATCATTGGACTACCTGAAAATCGTGATAAAAAAAAGAGCCTGGACAGTATCTTTCAGGAAATTATATAGGAAAACTGCCCTGAAGTCCTAGAACCAGAAGATAAAATAACCATAGAAAGAATACACTGCTCACCACCTGAAAGAGATCCCAAATTGACAACACCAAGGAATATAACAGCAAAATTCTAAAATTACCAGATGAAAGAGAAGGTGCTGCAAGTAGCCAGAAAGAAACAATTTAAATGTCATGGAAACACAGTCAAGATTACACAGGACCTTGCAGTTTCTACATTAAAAGACCGCAGGGCATGGAACACGATATTCCGTAAGGCAAAGGAGCTTGGATTGCAGCCAAAGATCAACCACCCTGCAAAAATGGGCATCATTTTTCAAGGGAGGAGATGGATATTCAATGAAATAGGGGTCTTCCAAACCTTCCTGATAAAAAGATCAGAGCTCAACAAAAAATTTGATCTTCAAGTACAAGCTTCAAGAAAGACATAAAAAGGTAAATGGGATGGAAAGATACAAAATGTGTTAATAAGGGCTGATTGTTTACATCCCTACAAGGGAAGATGACTTTTGCAACTCTTGAGAACTGTATTGTTATTACACCATGTTAAAGGAGTATACATAAAGGGGTGGATATTAGTTGACTTTGATATAATGATAAAAAAAAATCTAATCAAGTGGGTTAAATGGATCCAAGTAAGTAGATTAGTCTGATCTTAGAAAATGTACTGAGAAAGGAGGAGGTAGACATAGGTAAATTACATTACAGGAAAAGACAGAAAATCCTATTACAGCAGAGGGAAAGAAGGGGGGGTGAGCATTGTTTGAACCTTGCTCTCATCAGATTTGGCTCAAGAAGGTAATAACATACTCAGTTAGGTATGGAAATCTAACTTGCCCTATGGGCAGTAAGAGGGAAAAGGGGAAATAAAAGGCAGAGGGGATGGAAGACAGGGAAGAAGCGGTGGGGGTAAAGGGGAAGAGGGGAGAAGGGGATAATAGAAGGGAGGAGAGACTGAAGGAGGCAGTGGTCAAAAGCAAAGTATTGGTGAGGTGGGGAAGGGAGAGAGGAGAAAGAAAAGCCTATGAGGGGGGAGAATGGAGAAAAAGACACAGATAGTAATCATAACTGTGAAAGTTGAATCACTATCTCTTTTTTTTCTCTTCTGTTGAGTTTTGTTTCCTCTTTCTGATGGTTCCTCCTATTGGTTTTAATTTTTACTTACAACTTCACTAATGTGAAAATATGTTTAATGGGAATGTAAATGTATAGCCTACATTAGATTGTACACTGTCTTGGGGAGAGTGGTGGGAAGGAAGGGGGAGAAAAATTTTAAACTCAAAAGTATATGGAAGTGATTGTTGATAAATCAAAATAAATTAATAAAATTTAAAAAAGGAAAAATATTTCATCCCAGTCTCCTTTTCTGAATGACTATTCATTTCTCACCTCTTTCAGATTGATGTCCTCCAAATCTCTGTACCAAGCTCTCATTTCTTCTTGCTCTACACTCTGTCTCAGTGATATCAGCTGCTACTGGTTCATGTATCATTTCTACACATTGGACTCCCTAAACTGTATTTCTTTCCCTAATCTCTTTCCTGAAAATATCAACAATCCTGTGATAAATATATTCTTCTGGAGATATCAGCATCTAAAATTTGAAATTTCAAAAATGGAACCAATAACCCTGCCTCCTTCCTTAATTTCAACTCAAATTCAGTTTTCCTCCTTTTCTGTTGCTGTCACTACTATTCACCTTGTCATCTCAATCAGGTTTGTAATCATGGAGTCATCCTAAATTCTTCCTCTCCTTACCGTGGGCTACTCCTGTTGCATCCTCCTCTTGTTCTAGGAATTGTAATGATAGCACATTGCTGTTCCCTCCAGCAAGGGTGTGTCAACTAGCAGGCCTATTGTTCCGTTTAACATCTTTGTGACTAGCCAGAATATAATTCCCTTTACTGGCCACCAATGTTAGAACTGTTCTAGTTTCTTTTGAGTTGAGATTTTTCTTTGAATTAAAATGACATATGACTTGATTTTAAAATACAGTGGGAAGAAAACTGTACAGGGAATCAGGAGACCTGGGATTAGCTGGGATTGGGTCCAAGCTACTAGCTGTGAAACTTTGAGCAAATCATTTAACCTCATTATGTCCCAGTTTCTCTCTTGCAGTAACATGAGAGGTTTGGATGAAATAATCTCTAAGGGTCTTTTCAGCTCTGACATTCTAGGAGTCAAGGATTTTTTTAATAAACTAGTCAGTTCTCTATAATTCCTTTAATGTCAAATCGAGAACCATGGTGGTTTCAACCACAAGTGTTTAATTTTCACTGGACAGTGCAACTGGATTCTTGTGAAGTTTGTGGTTTGTATTTGAATGGAAAGTGGAATTAGGAAGGGGACCTGCTGTCACAGATTGTGCTAAGAAATCACCACAAAACTGTTGAAATTTGAAGTCACCCTGGATACAACCCTGTTTTCCTAAAGTCAAAAAAAGATGAATTTTGAGGTATGATGAAAAATTTAGGTCAGGGAAACTAACTCAAGAATATTTGTAGAATTGGCTTAAACTTGTTCAGGCTTAGCTTCAGGTTTCCAAAAATCTGACCATGTATATTATGTAAGTAAAGAAAAAGGAATGGATGTGAGAGTTGTTATAGAAGTATAAATAGTAAGATTTTGAAATTGAGAGATGTTATAGAAATATAAATAGCAAGATTTTGAAATTGATTGGATATGTGGGTTAAGGAAGAGTGAGGAGTTGAGGGTAATACCAAGTTTATGAATCTAGGAGAGTGGAAGGAAGGTAGTATCTTTATAGAAATAGGGAAGTTTGGAAGAGGGAAGGGTTTTGGAGAAAAAATGAATTCTGTTTTGGTTATATTGAATTTGAGATATATGGGATATCCAGTTCAAAATGTTCAATAGGTAGTTCATGATGTGAGATTGGAACTCAGGAGAAAGTCTAAGGCTAGATACATAGATATGGAAGTCAGGGATTGATCATATCAGAGAGAAAGAGAATGAGAGAGAAAGAGAGAGATAAAAGAAGAAATAGTAGTAGTAGTAGTAGTAGTAGTAGTAGTAGTAGTAGTAGTAGAAGAAGAAGAAGAAGAAGAAGAAGAAGATGATGATGATGATGATGATGATGATGATGATGAGGTGGAGGAGGAGGAGAAACAGGAGGAGGAAGAGGAAGAAGAGGAGAAGGATATGAGGGATGGATAGAGCCTTGGGAAGCGTCCAGAATAAAGGGGCATAATATGGATCATGATCCAGCAAAGGAGACTAAGATGGAAGAGTCTGACCACTGAAATTACTTGCCTGTAGTCACATAAGTATGATTACTGGTAGAGCCAAGATTCAAAAACAAGTCCTCAGTTTCCAAGTCCAGTGTTCCTTCCCCAGCACTACACTGCCTCTTTTCCCACATGTTGGCTTCTGCTTCATCTTTCTGAATATGTAGATGCTTCATTAATGTCAATGAAGTATCATTAAAATTAAAAAAAAATAGTGCTTGAAAGGACCTCAGGAGTCATCTAGACCATCCCCCTTATTTTGTAGATGAGAAAACTAAAAGTTAGGAAGGTAAGTGACTCGCCAAAAAAAAAGTTATGTAGCTAGCTAGCAGCAGGACCAAGGCAAGAAGCCAAATTTCCTGGTTTCTATTCGAGTGTGCTTTCTCTATAGCATGCTTCCTATTTCCTTTCCGTCACTAAAACATCAAACAACAAGAAGATGTCAGTAAGAAATTGAATATGCATGAATTCATGGGTTCTACTAATTTCATCAGTGTGGCAGAATCTCCCTTCCCAATCTGTAAGTGACTTGCCCATGCTGATGTGTCAGAGGTAGATCTCAGACTCAGGTCTTCCTGATTCCAAGGCCTTGTACCATGCTGCCTCTTATTCAGTAACTGCCTATAACGTGCAAAGGGCTGTGCTAGATTCTGGGAACAAAAACATGAAAACAAAATGGTTCTTATCTCAAGGCACTTACATTCTAATGGACAGAGGGAAAGTATGAGGATATAACATTCAAAAAGATATGTAAATACAATATGATTTAAGGATTAAAAACTATAGGGGATTAGGAAAGATTTCAAGCATTAGGTGGTATCTTATTTGAGCCTTGAAGGAAGCTTGGGATGCAAAGAGGCAAAGGGAAAGAGGACTTGGACTCTCAATAATAAATTTCAGAAAGGGCTCCCTTACTTTTTTTATTCATTATAAAATAGCTCTCGAGTGGGAAGGAACTTCTTTTTGTTCTCTTTCTTTTTCTACTACACAGCAGTACCTATAAAAATCTTATGGAATGATACTGTCCTTCCAGGTGATGATGCTGTCTGCCTCCTCTCTCTTTCTTTTTTAAAAATTAAGTTAAAAACAAGAGAGATGTATGCATCAGGAAAATGAAATCCATGGCAGGAACAAAAGTACCCCTTGAAACCACCTACCTAGCTTTAGTCACTAAGCATATTGAAAAATAACACCCAAAAGTTTTCTATTTCTCATTAACTTTTAAAAGCCTACCAACTACATGTCTTCATTACATTGAGTTGTAAATGATGTTTGAAGAGAATGATTCCAGCCCACTCATTGCACCAAGAGAATACAAACAAGCATTCGGCAATTGCTTTTTCATGGTGATGCATGCTGTAATATTTAGCAGACTTACTGGTATGAAAGCCCTTGAGTTGCCAAAATCTCAGATTCCCAAAAACAAATATGATATGAAAAACATGATTTTATTCTTTACCTTTAACTCTCTCACCTCTGGCTCCTAAAGCACATACATAGGTAGGTTTTTTTTTTGTAAGACAAAGGGTTCTATGATAACTTATACAAGAATTTCCTTTAATAAAATAACTTTTCCACACTTTTTATGTATGTAGATAGTTTTATTTTTATGTTGCTTATTTTTATCTGTATCATATAAATCTAAATACACATATATTCATATAATACAAATATTAGTATTTGACATGTATAGCCATGGCTTCTAGCAACAGGAAAGTTAATCAATGATGGAAAAATGGTATTATAGATGTTATATATAATATGTTATCATAGATAGTTATTGTAACACTATAGTTATAATCAGTATGATTATAGATAGCATTATAATAACAGTATGAGTTATAATAGTCTATCTCTATCTCTATATTTTTAAGAGATAGACTATTAATACTCATTCTAATTACTATGCAAAAACTCAGTTCACCTTTATTTCCATCATTCTGTGCTACCTCTTATAGTTTTTATTAATATCATATTAATGTCTATGTCATCCTATTGATGACTTTTGTGATTGGAGGAATAAAGTGAAACTTAATCATGATTGTCTAACTATGCTTTTTTAATGGCACATTTCTCATGCTTATCTTTGGGTCCAACATTTGATACTCCCACAAGGTTTTATATAAAGTAGAAAATCTTGCAATTTAATTAGCTCACATTATCCAATTCTTTTCTGAAAATCTAGCCTCAACATGAAAAAAACACCTTATTGAAGGTAATTGTTGTTGTTGTTGAGACATTTTCTGTCATGTCTGAGCTTTCATGACACCATTTGGGGTTTTCTTGGCAAAGATATTGGAGTGGTTTTCCATTTCCTTTTTTAGCCCATTTTACAGATAAGGAAACTGAGACAAACAGGATTAAATGACTTACCCAGGGTCTCACAACTCAGGAAGATAAGTCTTCCTGACCTCAAAGCTTGGCACTCTATCTATTGTGCCACTTAGCTGTCCATTTAAGGTACATCCTCCTTTAGAAAATGGTATGGTATGGAAGTGTCTCTGTGTTTTCCTAGGTTATGTCAATAGGATTTAAGCTCTTGCGGGTCCCACTATGGTAGAAAGGTGTTGTGTATACGTACAGAACTAGATGCATTGCCTGTTGCTTTAGGGACTAGCAACATTCAGAGAGGCTCAACAAGAAAGGTTGGCCACTAGGTGATTTTTTTGGTTTTGTTTTGTTTGTTTCAGTGTTCAATTTGTTTCAGAGAGGAAAGCAACTTAAGAAAATATCTGCAGTGTAGGGGGAGTCTTTACCCTAGTGATACGACCAATCCTTGAAAGAATGAAGTACATGTAGTTTCATAGACATACCTCTTAAGGATGATAAAAAAATAACACAGAATGTTTTAGTTTCTCAAGTACTTTTCACAATATTAACTCATTTCATCCTCACAACAAGCCTATGAATTACATGACACATCTATTATGATCCTTATTTTTCATGAGAAAATTGATACCTAGAAAAGTTATATGACTTCCCTGAGGTCACATGACTATTAAGTGGTAAATCCATAATTCAAATATTTCTCATGCACTTGTCGTGTATAATTTCTTGTCCTATCCTACTAAGATATGAGGCATTCAGTAGATAGTGTATTGGAGTCAGAAAAACCTGAATTCCAGGAAAAGGACCTACATATACAAGGAAAAGGATCCACATGTATAAACATGTTTATAGCAGCTCTTTTTGTGTTGGCAAAGAATTGGAAATTGAGGGGATACCCATCAATTCGGGAATGGCTGAACAAGTTATGATATATGAATATAATGGAATACTATTGTGCTATATATAAGAAATGATGAGGAGGCAGACTTCAGAAAAATCTGGAAAGACTTATATGAACTGATGTTGAGTGAAATGAGTAGAACCAGGAGAACATTCTACACAGTAACAGCCACATTGTGCGATGATCAGCTTTGATAGACTTAGCTCTTCTCAGCAATGCAAGGTTCTAAGACAATTCTAAGAGACTCATGATGGAAAATGCTATCCACATCCAGAGAAAGAACTATGGAGTCTAAATGAAGATGAAAGCATACTATTTACTCTCCTTTTCTTTTGTTGCTTTGTTTTATTTCTTCTTTCTCATGGTTCTTCCCATTAGTTCTAATTCTTCTATACATCATGATAATGTGGAAATATGCTTAAAATGAATGTACAAATAGATTCTGTATCAGATTGTGTGCCCTCTTGGGGAGGGAGGAGAAGAGAAAAGGGGAGAAAATTTAAAACTCAAAATACTATGGAAATAAATATTGAAAACTAAAAATAAATAAACTTTTAAAAAAAGAAAGGCCTGAATTCAAGGCCTGCCTCAGGACTAGCTGTATAACCCTGCACAAATCACTTAACCACCACATAACACGGTGCCTGGAATATGGTAGGTGCCTACTAAATGCTTGTTATCTGACAACTTCTGTCTGCCTAAGTTTCCTTATCTGTAAAAGGGGCATAATAATAGTACTTACCATGATTGTTGTATAATCAACGAGATAACACACTTAAAGCACTTTTTAAGCCTTGCTTTGTAGGCAGCTATGGATATTACCTGGATAGAGTATCTTTTCCATCTATTCCATGGATAGAGCACTGTGGAGTCAGGAAGACCTGAGTTCAAACCTGTCCTTAGACATTTACTAGCTATATGACATTGGGTAAATCACTTTAACTCTATTTGCCTCAGTTGCCTCATCTGTTAGATGGTGATAATAATAGAGCCTTAAGGGTTGTTGTGAGGATAAAAGAGATATCTGTAAAGCATTCTGAAAATCTTAAATGTGGAAATGTAGCTTACATGACTTCACACATTTTATATATATATATATATATATATATATATATATATATATATATATATGTATATATATATATATATATACATATATATATGTATATATATATATATATATTATACACACACACACACACATATTTGGTATTGTATTTCTTGCCTTCTCAAGTGGGTGGGGAAGGGGATAAAGGGAGGGAGAGAATTCAGAGCTAATAATAAATTTTAAAAAAATTTAAAAATAAATGATAGGTATTATAACAATGTTTATTATTACATTATTACTTGATCCTGAGCTCATTGAGGGCAGGAACCATGTCTTATTTAATTTATGCTTCTTTTCCAGACCCTAGCTCAGTTCTCTGCACTAGGTAACTGTTTAGTAAATGTCTGTTAACATGGAAACCAATAGATTTTTGATTCTGACTCCAACCATCTTCCCATTATGTCAAGCTATACTTATCACAATCATTAGAGTTGAAATGAAAGTCATCCAGGTTAACTTTGCCCAGATCACAAATCTCATCAACAACATTTCTGACTCTCACATCCAGCTTCCACCTGCAAAACTCCATTGAGGCTACCCCTTAATTCACTACCCCTACAATGGCAGAGCCCACTTCTCTGTGACAGGTCTTATTCTTGAATAAGTTCCTTGTATTGAGCTGAAATATCTCTTCCAACAAGGTCTATTTTGATGTTAGTTTGTCCGTAGCTCTCTTAAGTAGAAAAAGTCTAATTTCCCTTTTGTAGGAATTCCAGGTTTCCCAGAAGCAGTTGCCTTCTCTTGCCTCAGTGTGTTCTGGATTTGTGGAGAAAATGATTATTCACTGTGTGTATATGAGCAGTGCTGAGTTGGTGAGAGAGCTTTGGAGAGAAGAGATACTCTTCATTCTCAGTTCAAGAAAGAGAACAAATGTAGTTCCAGAATCTCTTCAGGGAGACAACTATGGAGAAAGAGAATATATTTTAGAAGACAGATATGTAGTATAAAGCTGGCTCCTCAATACATCCTTGATTTGTAGCTTCTCTGCCTACAGACTTTGGAGATTTGGGGATTTTGTTCTTGGGAGAGATCTAGACTTCTCTCTCTCTTGGTTGAGCTAAGATACTTCCCTTTCAGCATTCATTTACTCTGTGTATTTTCTGGTATGTTTACATCTATATCTACATCTATATCTATATCTAGATATGTGATCCTGGGCAAGTCACTTAACCTTGTTTATCTCAGTTTTCTTACCTGTAAAATGAGCTTGAGAAGGAAATGGCAAACTACTCTAGTATCTTTGTCAAGAAAACCCAAATGGGGTTGCTAAGAGTTGGAGATGACTGAAACAACTGAAAACAAAGAGAGTATGTTAGGTTTTTTTGTTTGTTTTATTTACTATTCTGTTGATTGATATTGACTTTCATTCTACTAAATAAAACCTGTACATTTTTTTCATATTAACTGTTTTTAAATTATATCCTCCTTTCTCTCATGTTTGTGCAATTAATTTTTGAACCTTTGTAGGAACTGAATTTATTCCCATTAAAGGTCACTTGCTAGATTTTTAACTTTGGTCCCAGTGTTCCAGATTATTTTAGATTTTTTTGAATCACAATTATGTAATCTTGTGTATTAGCTACTCCTCCTAACTTGGTGTCATTCACAAATTTGCTAATCATGCCATTTATTACTTTATCCAAATCAATGATACCCTAAAATTCCTTGTGTTTAAATGATGCTCTCAGCTCCTGGAATATAAAATGCTATCTAGAGGCTCTAATCCCATTGGTACTAATCTCCAGCCCCCAAAGGGCCTTAGGCACAACAAAATGAGTGGATGATTCTGGAAAGCACACCTTTATGTTTATTAGTTCTCATGGGGATTGCCAAGCAACCATGTGCACCTGAACTATGGTTACAGGCCGTAGTCCATGTTCAGTTTAAGTCTCTTCAACAACCATCATGAAGCATTGACTAGTGAAAGGAACTCATCTAGTCTCTGGGGTTGGGAGGCATGATCCTTGTCCTCAAGAAACTGTTACTCTGATTATGGTGATAAAGTTAATAATGATTAAGAATAAAATATATTCACAGAGCGAGGACTAAAATACACTATGTCAAATGAGATAAATCATGTAATATGCATTTGCAATCAAACTGTTACATAATTGTCAACTTTATCATTGTTGTTAATACTGTTATTATCACTTCATCCTAGAAAACTGTTGCATAATATTTCTCAACATTAGAATATTGATTGCAGACTTGCTTGAGAAAACTTCCACATATACTACTATTTTAAAGTATTTATTTTCTGACACTTTCCCCCCCATAGTACTTATCTTATATTTTCATCAACAGCAGGAAAGTTACTTCTAATTTCTTGCATCTAGAAATTGTTTTTATTTATGGGCATAGTTTCTGCTAAAAGAAATGAATTTCCCATTAAAGAGGGGTGGGGCAGCTAGGTGGAGCACAGGCCCTGCAGGCAGGAGGACCCGAATTCAAATCGGACCTCAGGCACACAACACTCACTAGCTGTGTGACTCTGAGCAAGTCACTTAACCCCAATTATCTCACACAAAAAAAGAAAAAAAAATAAAGAGGGAGAGGGTAATAGTTCATATCTTAAAATCAGCTAGTGGGACACTCTACTATCAGGGCCATACCCAGATATGAGATATTTTTACTGTTAAGTCAAGTAAAGTCAGCCAGCATTTATTAGTTGTAATAATGTGCCAGGCACTATGCTAAGCTTTGAAGATGCAACAAAAGGCAATAAATAATCCCTGCCTTCACAGTCTCTTACAGAATAAGGCACTCCAAAATCAACAGTAGGATTTCTTTAAAGAAGGAAAATAAATGTTTGCTTGCAGCTGTTCCTTTTTTCAGTGTATAAGGACTGGTGAAAACAATTACTGTCTCTAGGGCTTAAACGGAGCTTCACCTCAGATCTGCTACTTCTTTGAGTGTGGCTTGAATTGGAGAAGGAAGAATGACATACATTTCTGTCAAATATGGAAGCCGACTTTTTCTAGCATCTACTACAGAGCAACAAAACTCCCTTGTTTGAAGCGGAACCTGGTGAATGCTAGGACAAACTACTCTAACGAGTCTAATCAGTTTGTCCCTCTGTGTCTGATGGGAATACATTGACATTGCCAGACTTTTTCTTTTTCTTTTATTGGAGTACAGCTCTCTCTCATCACTGCCTACAGAAACTGTGTTTTCCTAGCCTTATCTCTCACTAGAGGTTAAGAAAACTCTGGGGGGGAGGGGGATATTGCTGATCAGCCAGCAGAAGCTGTCAAAGCATCAGTCACCCAGCTCCTCAGCCAAGAAACAAAACACAATTCTCCCAGGCAGTCTCCTCTTTGCCCCAGGGCCAGAGACTCGGAATCTCTTTGAACTCTCCCTTGTGACCCTTACAAAATGCCACGGAGGCGTTCCACAAGGCAGCTACTCAAAGGATCTTTTCTCAGTTTGATTTCTGTTTTCTTTTTATCCCTAATGTGACCTTGGAACCAGAAAATCATTCTTGTGCTCCCTTCTTTATCTTTTCCCTCATTTTTCTTCCTCGGTTCACTTATTTAAAAGATTGATAACTTATTATCCATGTATGTTTCCTAATTTCCTGACTTTCTTTTCTGATGTAACATATAAGAGAACTATCATTCTACGCTAAATAAATAGAATATCAAGCATTCTACTGTGAGTGTGAACAAGAATAGGGATAGACTGAATACATGATTTCTTT
Source organism: Phascolarctos cinereus (assembly GCF_003287225.1). Lineage (NCBI taxonomy): Eukaryota > Metazoa > Chordata > Mammalia > Diprotodontia > Phascolarctidae > Phascolarctos > Phascolarctos cinereus. The sequence goes on from NW_027555847.1 coordinate 303,291,660, forward strand.
GGTATAGAGAATTCATCTCTACCAAAAGTTCCCTCTACCTTCTCTGCAACTCTTAGTTTTCTAGTGGGTGTCAGAGGTTAGACTTAAATCCAGCTCTTCCTGGCTTACAAGACTGAACTAATTACAAATAAATCTCAAAGAGTTTGAAGTTTAATTAAGATGAAGGACAAAGACATCTCATTTTATACAGCTTTATGGAAGAATTTCTTGTTCAAATGAACATTACTTCAGTATTCTACATATAGTAAGATAAACTGAGTTCTAAACTTGGCAGTAAAATGGACAGTGGCATGTAACATACCAATATGACTCGTCAGTTGTCTGGTACATTATAACCATTATTACATGATGGTCATAGTTCACCATCATCAACATTTATTGTATTCCTATTAGCTGTTGGGGATACAGAGACACCAACCCAGTCCTTGGGGAGTATACAATCTAACCTGTATTGAGAGAACTGAAAGAAGCAACAGGAGGCATCATGGCACAATGGGTAGGGGTCCCACTTGGAATCAAGGAAATCTAGATTCAAATCCTCACCCTGGCACCCAGAGTATAACCTTGGGCAAATCATTTGGTTTCCTAATTTGTTAAACAATGATGAGAATACCTTTAGTATCTGCCATGAAGAAGCTTTCATTTTACTAAGTGTACACAACTTTTCATAAAACAGTTTTAGGCACTGAGGAAGACTCAAACATAAGAAAGACTGCCCTGTGAGTAGAAGCTATGGTAGTGAATAACTAAAATACAAAACAGTACAAACAAAAGGCATTGAGAGAGATAAGCACAATTCATTTCCTATCCAACTCTGAGTTTTAGAAGCAAAACTTTGAAGATCACAAACATTATTCATATAAAGAGAGGCCTCTTTAGATTAATGTATTATAAGGGAAATTAGGCAGAGATGATCCAAGGCTGAGTGGGAAGAGAAAAGCCATTCAGCTAAATGAGGCCCTGAGAAATCCACTGTCCATACAGGCAGCAGACCCTTATTGAAATTAGGGACCAAACTTTGGTGCTATTGGTAAACTAAACTGAAGAAAACATCGAGAAAAGGGTGTGGAGCCAAGATGACAGAAAGAAGCCAAGGAAGTTGCTTGAGTTCTCCCCCAGTTTCCCTTGGAAACAATGTTAAATCAAGTCTCTAAATGTATTCTGGAATTATAGAACCCACAAAAAAAGATGGAGTAAAGCAATTTTATAGCTTAAAACAATTTAGAAGGACTTCAGGAAAGGTCTGTCTCACTTGGGTAAAAGAGGAACACAGCCTAGCACAGATAGTGGGTCCGGGCAAGCCAGCGGGAGGCTTTTAGCCACTGCACAGATCAACTACTGGGGCCCTTTGATACTGGCTCAGCAGACTAGTGGCACAGCAGGCCTGCAGTGGGGCCTCCAGCCCCAAGGAAAAGGAAAAAGGAGAGGGAAAAGCATAAACAGGTGGGGAAATATGATGGAGAGAAAGACACAGATAGTAACCATAACTGTGAATGTGAACGGGATGAACTCTGCCATAAAACAGAAGGGCATAGCAGAATGGATTAAAAACTAGAATCCTACAATATGTTATTTACAAGAAATACGTCTGAAGCAGAGAGATACATACAGAGTAAAGGTAAAAAGCTGGAGCAGAATATATTTTTGCTTCAGCTGAAGTAGAAAAAGCAGGGGTAGCAATCCTGACCTCAGACAAAGCAAAAGCAAAAATAGATATAATTAAAAGAGACAAAGAAGGAAACTACATCTTGCTAAAAGATGCCATAGACAATGAAGTAATATCAATACTAAACATTTATGCACCAAGTGAGATAGCATCCATGTCCATAGAGAAGTTAAATGAATTATAGGGATACATGGACAGGAAAACTATACTAGTAGGGGCCCTCTACCTATCAGAGCTAGATAAATCTAACCACAAAATAAACAAGGAAGAAGTTAAGGAGATAGATGGAATTTTAGAAAAGTTAGATATGATAGACCTCTGGAGAAAAATGAATGGGAATAGAAATGAATAAACCTTTTTCTTGGCAGTACATGACACCTACACAAAAATTGACCATGTATTAGGACATAACAACCTCACAACCAAATGCAGGAAGGTAGAAGTATTAAATGCATCCTTTTCAGATCATGATGCAATAAAATTACGTGTAATAAAAAATCATGGAAAGATAGACAAAAAATTAATTGGTAACTAAATAATCTAATCCCAAAGAATGAGTGGGTCAAAGAACAAATAATAGAAACAATTGATAATTTCATCACAGAGAATAACAATAATGAGACAACATACCAAATCTTATGGGATTCATCCAAAGAAGTTCTTAGGAGAAATTTTATATCTCTAAATGCTTACATGAATAAAATAAAGAAGAAGGAGATCAATGAATTGGGCATGCAACTAAAAAAGCTAGAAAAAGAACAAATTAAAGATCCCCAATTAAATACCAATTAGAAATTCTGAAAATCAAAAGAGAAATTAATAAAATTTAAAGTAAGAAAACTATTGAACTAATAAATAAAACTAAAAGCTGGTTTTGTGAAAAAAATCAATAAAATAGATAAAACCTTGGTTAATTTGATTTTTTAAAAAGGAAGAAGCAAACCAAATTATCAGTATCAAAAATGAAAAGGGTGAATTCACTACCAATAAAAAGGAAAATAACACAATAATTAGGAGTTTGTCCAACTGTATGCCAACAAATCTGACAATTTAAATGAAATAGATTAATATTTTAAAAAAATATAAATTGCCCAGATTAATAGAAGGAGAAATAAAGTATTTATGCAACTTCATTTTAGAAAAAGAAATTGAACAAGCCATCAATGAACTCCATAAGAAAAATTCCCAGGGCCAGATGGATTTACAAGTGAATTCTACCAAGCATTTAAAGAACAATTAATTCTAATACTACATAAACTATTTGGAAAAGTAGGCAAAGAAGGAATACTACCAAATTCCTTTTATGGTACTGATACCTAAACCAGGAGAAAGAAAATTAAAGACCAATTTCCCTAATGAATATAGATGCAAAAATTTTAAATAAGATACTAGCAAAGAGATTACAGCAATTTGTCATGAAGATGATACACTATGGCCAGGTGGGATTTGTACCAGGAATGCAGAGCTGGTTCAATTTTAGGAAAACTAGCAGCGTAATTGACCACATCAATAACAAAATTAACAGAAACCATATGATTATTTCAATAGATTCAGAAAAAAAAAACTTTTGACAAAATACAGCACCCATTCCTATTAAAAACACTTGAGAGAATAGGAATAAATGGAGTATTCCTTAAAATGACAAGTAGTATCTATTTAAAATCATCAGCAAGAATTATACGTAATGGAGATAAGCTAAAAACATTCCCAATAAGATCAAGGGTGAAACAAGGATCCCACTATCACCACTATTATTCAGTATTGTCCAAGAACTGCTAGCTTTAGCAATAAGAGAAGAAAAAAGAAATTGAAGGAATTAGAATAGGCAATGAGGAAATAAAGCTAGCACTCTTTGCAGATGATATGATGGTATGCTTAGAGAACCTTAAAGAATCCAACCCAAAAACTACTTGAAATAATTAACAACTTTAGCAAAGCTGTAGAATGTAAAATAAACCCCTAAAAATCACCAGCATTTCTATATATTACCTACAAAGCCCAGCAGCAAGACATAGAAAAAGAAATTCCGTTTAAAATAATTGTAGACAGTATAAAATATCTGGGAGTCTACCTGCCAAGACAAACTCAGGAATTACATGAACACAATTATAAAACCCTTTTCACACAAATGAAGTCAGATCTAAATAATTGGAAAAATGGCATTTGTTCATGGGTAGGCTGAGCTAATATAATAAAAAAGACAATTCTACCTAAATTAATTTACTTATTCAGTGCCATACCAATCTACCAAAATTTTTTATAGAGGTAGAAAAAAATAAAAAATTATCTGGAAGAAAAAACAGTGAAGAATATCAAGGGAATCAGTGAAAAAAATGCGAAGGAAGGTAGCCTAATCATACCAGATCTAAAACTATATTATAAAGCACTAATCATCAAAACTATTTGGTACTGGCTAAGAAATATAGTAGTGGATCAATGAAATAGTTTAGGTACGCAAGATACAGTAGTAAATGACTAGTAATCTACTGTTTGATAAACCCAATGACTCCAGGTTCTGGGATAAGAATTTACTACTTGAAAAATACTACCGGAAAAACTGGAAAATAGTATGGCAGGAACTAGGCATAGACCAACATCTCACACCCTATACCAAGATAAGGTTGAAATAGATACCTGATTTAGACATAAAAGATGATACCATAAGCAAAACTGGGGGAGCAAGGAATAGTTTATCTGTCAGATCTATGTAGAATGTAATAATTTATGACCAAACAAGATAGAGAACATTATGAAATGCAAAATGGATAATTTTGATTACATTAAATTAAAAAGTTTTGTACAAACAAAACCAATGCAACCAATATTCCAAGGAAAACAGAAAGCTGGGAAACAATTTTTATAGCTAGTGTTTCTGAAAAAGGCCTCATTTCTCAAATATAGATAGAACTGAATCAAGTTTATAAGAATACAAGTCATTCCTCAATCTATAAATGGTCAAAAGATATGAACAGGCAGTTTTCAGATGAAGAAATTAAAGCTATCTATAGTCATATGGAAAAATACTCTAAATTATTATTAATTAGAAAAATGCAAATTAACACAACTCTGAGGTGTCACTTCATATCTCTCAGATTAGGTAATATGACAGAAAAGGATGTTGGAGAAAATGTGGGAAAATTGGAACACTAATGCATTGTTGGTGGAATTACAAACTGAGCCATCCATTATGGAGAGCAATTTGGAACTATGTCCAAAGGACAACCAAGCTGTGTACACCTTTTGATCCAGCAATACCACTACTAGATATATATCCCAAAAAGATCATCAAAAAGGGAAAAAGGACCCACGTGTACACAAATATTTATAGCAGCTCTTTTTGTGGTGGCAAAGAATTGGAAATTGTGAGGATACTCATCAGTTGTGAGGTAACAGCTGAACAAGTTGTGTTATATGAATGTAATGGAATAGTTATTCTATAAGAAATGATGGGTAGGAGGAGTTCAAAAGAGAAACTTGAAAAGACTTACATGAATTGATTCTAAGTGAAGTGAGCAGAACCAGGAGAACATTGTACACAGTAACAGCAACATTGTTCAATGATTAACTATGATCAACTTAGCTCTTCTCACCAGTACAATGATTCAAGACAATTTCAAAAGAATTGTGATGGAAAATGCTATCTATAGCCAGAGAAAGAACTGTGGAATCTGAATGCAGATAGAAGCATACTATGTTAACTTTTTTTTCCTTTCTCATGGTTTTTATCTTTTGTTCTGATTCTTCTTTCACAACCTGACTAATGTGGAAATATGTTTAACATGATTGTACATGTATAACCTATATCAGATTGCTTGCTATCTTGGGGAGGAGGAAGAGAAGTGAGGCATGGAGACAAATTTGGAACTCATAGTCTTACAAAAATGAATGTTGAAAACTATATTTACATGTAATTGGAAAAACTAAAATACTATTTAGTGCAAAAAAATTTAAATATATATATATATATATACATATATATATAATATATATATATATATGCATGTATATACAGCAGGAATGCCCTCAATAAAAAAGGGGAACAGTGAATAGGAGCAGCCCAGCTCATGTGTAGAACTGAAAGGTGCAGACCAGAAAAGGCTGCTTCTTTAGGAGAGAAGTGAGATTTTGAATGGAGGCTAAGTACATAAATTCAGACTGGAAGAGATTATGAGCCTGGCTTTCTTCAATTCAAATGTATTCCTTCATCTAATAACTGAGCTAAAGCAAGGATTCCAGAAACACCCAACAACCATTTCTTAGGCAAATCATAAAAGATTTACAATTATTGAAGCTTGTTACAATATTTATACCTGCTTCCAAAATGGGCCTGGTGGGTTTGGTGAGATAAAATACAAACAACTTCATCTGCTTTTTAGGACTTGGATTGAGGTATGATGATTTTAAAGCAGCTTTGAAATAGAACTGAACCCTGATGTACATTAAGATGTTTTGTATTAACTATTGCTTAAATATTACTGTATTTGCTGTTTTTTTTTTAAAGAGAGACAGGTACTTTTGGTAGACCAATTCAATTCTACACTCATATATGTAAATAGAAGTGACTTGAGGGAAGTCTTAGAGAACTGGATGGGTTTTGGCTGATTGGTTTGTAGTCATTTACAATAGCTGAGTTTTTGCAGATAGATAGCCTCAGTTTTAGAGTCAATACAGAATACACTACAGGTTCAAATCTAAAATCCTTACATTGGATCCAAAATGTTCACCAATACACTTTTGTACTACCTCACTTTCTTAGTCTTCCATATCCCAGTTTCCAATCTCCATGCATAAGACATGTCTTTAAGTATCCTTGGTAGGCTTCCTCCCATCCCTGATTATTTCCTTAGAGCAGTGTCCAGTGAATGGAAAGCTCCACCTTTCCCTCTGACATGTCCCAATCTGCAAAATTGCCTTTCATCATTTAACTGTACCGAAATCCCCTCTCACTTCCTGGATTGTTCAGAGAAGAGTAGAATACCTTCCCTTGTTGAGATTCCTGGACATGGATTTTCCCCAGATTCCCTACATCCTGATCTCCTTTCAGTGGTGACATATGCTGGCAATGTTTGGCTCTGACTGACACTCATAAAACCTCTCTATCGTCTGTCCTTTTTCTTAGCTTTTATTTTCCTTTTTGTCACTTTCTGTAAGATAGAGACCCTGCTTTTTGGTATCCTCAACGGCCAAGGCAGCCCTGCATAGGGTAGGTTTCTCATGACTGTTTAAAGATGATAATGATGATTGTTGGTCATATGTCTTAGTCCCTCTGCTGTTTAAAATTGGTGACGATTTTCATTAGACAATGGGAAACTGACCAAACTCTGAGAATGCATTGCTTTTTATATCACTAGGACCTCCTTTGTAATTTATCTTGAGGAGGCATGACAAGTCTCTTACATTTTCTTTAAACGTTGGTTTGAGATTAATTATGCCCAAAGGGACTCAGAATTTGTGGGATCATTCAGACTTTACACTTTCTGTAACTCTCTGTATCTTCTGTGACTTAGGACCTGAGTAAAGAAAATTCCAAAGTAAGTTGTCTGAAATTTAAAGTGATAGTGGTCTTGCTCCTAGAACAGCCATCCTATTAGTCTTGAGCTAGTCCTTTGACTGAGAAGGTACATTGTTTTTATGGCAAGCCTTATTTATACTGATTCTGAGTGTCCTCTTCCTTGCCAGTAGGATTGCCTGCTTGGAGACCATCTCTCTGTGCCTCCCAGTGGCTAAACTGTTGCTGAGAAGAGTCAGTTCTGTGTAGACAATTTCCACCAACAGTTTGGAATGCAAGCTTTAATGACTTTGAGAGTAACCAGGCTAGCTTAATTAGAACAGTTGTGTGCTCCGCTGCTCCACTCCACATCTCTTCTCTCATCCATTCTCTGCTTTCAATCAATCACCAAGAATTCATTCAACACTTACTGAATGCTAGGTGCAAGAGATATAAAGTCAAAGGAAAATGGTTTCTGCCCTCAACAGGTTTACATTCTACTGATGTATGTAAGATGCACATATACAAAACAGATACATAGCACAATGAGTCATCTAGTGGTGGGAGACACTAAGATCTGGGAGGAGTAGGAAAGACCTCATTCAGAAGGTGCCATGTGTGTTACATTGTGAAGGAAAGCAGAAGGCAGGAAGTGAAAAGGGAATGCATTCTAGGCATGAGGGCCAGCTAGTACAAAGGCACAAAGGTGGAAAATGGAGCACCACATATGGGGAATAGCAAGAAGGTCTTTTGATAATATGTTATGCCTCAGAGTATATGGACTGGGTACGTGGGAAAGCATACATGTCATTTGCCTGTCCAGTAGCATTTTCCCCCAATTGCAGGAAGGAGTGATTGGGATAGTAACCCTATCCCAGACTTTGCCTATCCCAGAATTCTCTGAAGAAAGACTGAAAATGTCCAAAGAGGAAGGCTTTGCTTTCTTTTATTCATGAAAGGGACCAAAACTCAAACAGAAGAAGCAGAACCCCCAGGTTTTGAACACTGATGCTCCATTTGTACCACAGAGAGAATAAAAGCTAACTCTAGTTAGAAACATTATGATCTCAATTGATCCAACTCATGTTATCTAGGACCAAGTGAACCAATTCATAGGTTGATCATACATCTTGCCATTTTTCCCCTAAGTCATCCTCCTTGTCATACTACTATTCATTTTGTCTCTCTCCCCAAGCTACAGGAAGAGGAATAAGAAAATAAAAATAACAGCTAACATTTATATAATACCTGAAGGTTTGCAAAGTCCTTCCTATATATGTATATTATATTACCTATGCATTGTGAGTAGGCAAAGAAGGTGAAAGTATTGTGATTTTTAGGACAACTGGAGTTTTATTTTAATGATTGTTTCCTCCAGTACCATGGATAGGCACATAGGAGCTGCCATATAAATTTAGAGATAGAACCCACCCAGCCCTAGGGAGACTCCAACAACTACCCTAAAAACATTCTACAGGAGGACATGTTTGTTCTGAAAGGATAATTGTAATCTCACTTCTCTTAGTAATTTCTGCCATTTATAAATTTGTCCAAATTCTTTGTGAATCCATTTCTATTTCCTTCCTGTAATACCTCTTGGGATAACAGTTCACAATGTGAAGAACTACTTTAATCCAGAGTTGGCAAAATTCTGCAGTTCATCCTAGCTAGCTATTTGGCTTCCTCTAGAACATCTTAATCCCATTCTTGCCAACGTGGCCCTTCTAAATATATTTCTGCAAGGACAGTGCGATGATTATAGAAATGAATTCACAGTTTTTCTAGGTCACAGCAAGCCTGCTTCTCATCATATATGCCAACAGTCATATTAGGGGTAATTTCCTGCCAGATTGCAAATGGCCTCTACAGATGAAATTTGACCAAAGATGAAAGATGATATGTAATGCTTGCCTTCCTATTCATTTAAAAGAGGCCAAGTCTAGCAGGAAAGTTCTAGCTTATTTTCTCCCAAATCCTGCTGTGATGAATCATAATGGCTCCCTGGCAGATATAGTTAAAGGCTAAAAGTTATACTGATTTTTTCATCAATAAGACCTTTTCATATCTTCTTTAGCCCAAGTTTCTTTATCTGAGTGATAGCATATGTGTGTGGGGCAGGGTATGTGGGAAGAAGGGAGTAATTAAATGTCTTAGAGACAAAGATATTCATCAAATGGTGCCAAATGTTTGGATTTATCAGATACAAGACCATTGTTACTATGAATAACAATTTTTAAGCCTGCTCTAATGCAACAAAATATTATTACAAAGTATTTTACTATTGCACAGTTTCATTTATATTATAGATCAAATTATATCATCCATGGACATGGGCATATGTGATGAAGCTCTCATAATAACACTGAAATCCTGCATTTTGTCCCCTAACCATCAATACATTAGGATTCTACTTTAGCTGAGAAGACCCTGGAGAAAGTCGATCTCAGCATTATGGTCAGATAGCCTTGATTGCATACAATGCCACATGAATACATAAATTGCTTCTTTTTCAGACTTTCTCCTCCTCTGTCTTACTTCTACTCTTTTTCTTCTCTTCTTCCTTAGAATTATCAATCAATCAACATTTATTAAGCTCCTACTATGTGCCAGGCACTGTGCTAAGTACTAGGGATAGAAAAAGAGGCAAAAGACAATTCCTGCCCTCTAGGAGCTTACAATCAAATGGAGAAGTAACTGTAGTTATATAATCCAAGTTGCTCATTTTACAAGTGCTCCAATAATGTGAGACTCAGAGAAATTAATTAACTTCTGTTAGATCACACAGGTAAATAAGGTGTTGCATTGGAATTCAAACTTTGGTGTCTTTTTTTTCAAAGCCACCTATCTTTAGATCACTACAGAATAGGAATTCTTAACATTTTTTGTGTCACAGACCATGTTGGCAGTATGGCAAAGCCTATGAATTCAAAAACATTCATGATTGAAGAAAAGGCCAAATTTCAATTAGAAGCAAAAGAAAATAAATACATATTTTTAAATTCCCATTTCAGTTTAGAGACTGAAATCTATGCGCAGACCCTTTAAGGGACTACAAACCCCAGATTAAGCATCAGTTCCATAGCATAACTCCACCCAAATCCAGCTAGACAATCTAAAATTTTGTCTAGTGAAGGTCAAGCTGATTGTAGTGGACAAAGACTGAAGAGAGCTGTGGCCTGATCCTATCTTAGGGATTAGTTCTCTGATCTTCAGCAAGTCATTTATCTCCTTGCCTCTATTTATTAATCAATAAAATAGAGATAGTAATTTCTGTCCTCCCCTCACCTACTTTTTATAGGATTGCTGGTATCCAATGAGACAGTAGATATGAAAGGTCTGAAGTGCCACATACACATAAAACGCTATTGAATTAAAGGCATTTCCTAAAGAATCGGATGTATGTGCTACCACAATTGTTAGGACACCACAGCATAATAATTAGAGACCTTTGCTCTTAGTTTCTTATGTCCTTATTTTCATTTTCACTCCTTTGGCATGTTTAGAACATGGCTACTGATGCCGCCCAGGACAATAAACTTTATGGCTCCAAGGAACTTATCTAGACAAAGATTTCCTTTTATAAGGGCAGGAATCAAGAATTATGCAAGTCGAATTTTGTATGTTAAGCTACTGTAATCTTGAAGAAATAATGGGTTCTTTTCATCTTCAGAGAACTTTAGAAACACAAATGAATCTCTCAGAAGGAAGCAAGCATATGTTCTAGTCCCAGAAGTGGTGACTTTCCTCTGATGACAAATTGCTAGGACCAAAATGAAAACCAAGGAATTCTTGCATCCTATTCTTCAGTTCATACATGCAGAGCCCAATTTCACAATGAAAATAACAATATTGACCTCAGCACGGTATATATAAAATTTGACTTCAGTTGCAGATGAAAGTATTGGGGGAAACAACAAAGCCTAGTTCAAATAGGAATGTGGCAATTTCCATTCAAGGTGAATCACTGACAACACTCTACAACTTTCAGAAACTCTAAAGAGTATTATCTGAAGCAAAACCCATCTCACTTCATTGGAGATGCCACTTAGGTTTGTCTTTCATTTCAAAGATTTTGTAGGTGCGTTTGTGTTTTTTCTCCTACCCACTCATTTCCCATTCTAGGAGCATCTTTTATCATGAAGGGCAAGAACAGAACAGAGGTGTCCAAAAACGAAATTCAGACAAGCAGACGTGTCGTTAACTAAACATATAACAATAGTTAGCAGCATGACTCATGAAGAGGGATATTAGTTATATAATCATTGAAGATTTCTTTGATGGGGACAGTTGAGAATGAAATAAAAGAAAAGGATGAAAACAGAAATACAAAGGTATCAGCAAATTATAGGAGTCTTTCTTCAGCATTCAGCTTCCTAATCTTATTCTCATAAATAACCCATTGGCTGGAACTATAAGAATTACAGTATGGTATATAGATGTATGGCAGTGGGCTGATTGGCATGTAATTAAGCCATACCATGTACAACAATGACCATCTGCCCCAGTAGAACATAAGGTCCTTAGGAGAAAGGATTGTTTCACTTTTGTTTTTGTATCCCCAATCCCCAGAACAATGCCTGATGTATATTAGGCACTTGGTAAATGCTTATTAAATGATTGATTCATCACTCTATAACTGATATCCAAAAAACAGAGAATATTTTGGAGAACACAGCTTGAGTATGAACAAGGTCATATTTTTACTGGAATCTGGCTCATGGTGTTCTTCCTAATGTAGAAGGAATAAAGCATTTATTAAGCACTCACTATGTTTGAAGCTTACTATGTCCTAAGTACTGGACTTAATGATCTTAAGGAGGTCATTTTGGTGCAAGATGGCATCAGCTCTGAAATTCACACATCTTCTGTAACCTCCTGCCCTTGACTCTGTTGGAGAAGGTGGTGGGGTGGATATAGGGAAGTTCCTGTAAGATCTTCCATCACTTAAGAAAGGCATCCAGGGAAGTCATATCATCATTTTCTACCATGGCTGCAAGACTTCATTATGCACTGCTCCCCTTTTCAACTTTTTTTTTTTGATGTGTTATCTTTCATAATAGATTGCAAGCTTCTTGAGAACAGGAACTGTCTTTTGCCTTTCGTTGTATCCCCAACACTTAGGACAGTGCCTGGCACACACTGGGCATTTAATAAATGTTTGTTGATGTGTTAGACTACTGGAATTCTAATTAAAAAAAGTAGGACAGTCCCTGTTCTCAATGACAACTGCCATTTACAGACCACTTTCAAGTTTGCAAAGCATTTCATTTGAGCTTCATGATAACACCTTGAGATAGGTACTACAACTATTATGTCCATTTTACAGATGAGGAAACTGAGACTTCCTGAAGTTAAGTGACTTGTTCATGGTCACTTAGCTCCTATGTGTCAAGGAAGATTTGGAAGCCAGTGGGTTTTGATTCTAAGGCCAGCGATCTTTTTTCTATACCATGGTGGTGTTTTTTTTTTTTATGTATGTGTAACTGCCACATTGTACCTCAAAGTTTGGAAACCACTTTAAATATGCTGTTTCATATGAATCTGAGAGAGGTTAAGGGATTTGACCATGACCACATAGCCAGTTAAGTGCAGAGGTGAGCCTTGAACCCTGGGCCTCTTGACTTTGAGTCTAGCACTATCCATTTTACTGTCTTGTGAGAGTAGAAGCAGACTTTCCAAAATAGTAACATAATGCAGGCAGGGATGGTAACAAGCACAAGCCAGGGATACTTGCCTGACAGTTAGTCAAGATACATGTCTATTCATACTTTTGGACTATTTCTTTACTGCTTTTCCCCCCTTATCTCCCCTTTGGAAAACACCGTCTTTAAACTGCCCATACGTTCTGTCCCTGGTTGTGAATCATTCTATTTCTCACTCCTGTCTTCTACTTGGGTCAGTCTTGATATCCTAGGTCTTGTCAAATGTCCATCTTACCCACTTAGGTTGTCTTTAACAGCCTAGCAATAAGAAAACAATCCCATGATATACAATTTTAATTACCTTATTCACTCCTCAGTGTATTCAACACATTGACTTCTGCATATAATTATATGCCAATTTTCTTGCATTTTCCTATTTACCATTCCTGAAGCTTTATAAGCAATAAGCTGATATTTGCTCATTCCAGTCAATCTGCCCTTCTTCCTCTTCCTCTTATATACTACTCCATTTTCTTTACAATGACCATTTTCCAGGAAAAGAATGCACTTCCACCACCTATCTTTTCAGACTGATTTCATGTTATGTTTCCTCATAAGCTCTACATGTCAGCTAAATAGGCCTACCTGCTATCCTCTATACACAACATTCCATCTCCTTCCTTTATGCCCTTGCACAGATTGCCCTGCTCCCTCTCACCCTGTGTATTTATCTAATTTTCAGAAAATGCTACCAGCCACACAAGGGTTAGGTCACTGTGCCCATTTCATGTTCTGTCATGTACTTTGAACTGTTTTCAATCCTGAGGGATCTTAAACTTTAATGAGAGGAGGGTAAAGCTTTCTATTTCATTTTTTTTTTTTTGGTGAGGCAATTGGGGTTGAGTGACTTGCCCAGAGTCACACTGCTAGTGAGTGTCATGTGTCTGAGGACAGATTTGAACTCAGGTCCTCCTGACTCCAGGATCAGTGTTCCACTGCATCACCTAACTGCCCCTTTGTTTCATATTTTTTAGATCAATAAACCTTAACTCTGGTGTCCTGGGAATGATTTTACTTGTAGCTCATGTCTAGGGATTATCTAAAAAGGAGGGAGCAGAAAAGGCACTTAATATAAAATTGAAATCAGGTATGGGGCAGGTAATTTATTCCTACAGTACAAAATATAATGTACACATACATAATTAACATATCACATACTTAACATAAAAGACATACATACGAACTTAACAGAATTACAAACTTATAGAATTATAAACAGAATTACAAACAAATTCAGTAACTTACCTTCAAACTACTGTTAAAATCTGTCACTATGTTGATATTTCAACATCATCAGACCATAGGATTATTGGAAGGAATTACTAGTTGAAGTTGGCTAGTTAGGCATTTTAATTTTACCTCAGCCCAGCACTGTCCAAACAATAATCAGTGCATGCCTTTTGGTAAAATGGCCAGAACTGAGACAGTCTTCTTGTTGGTGGCAATCCTTTACAAGAATGGTGGAGTAATTGTCAGGGCTCTCCTCCACTAATGTCATTGCTGAAATTAATGAGGACCTCCAGAATTCTCAAATTCATTAGGTCACTCACTTTCAAGTCTGAATGTGTCTGTCATCTGCTTCAGAACCCAAAGAACAAAAGCAAAGTGGCAGTTCAAGCCTAGGCTTATTCTTACTGAGACAGAATGTATGTTCTTCAGATGCCATATGCTCATGGCTGCCATGAGTCCTGGGGTAGAAATTAAAGTCAGTTACCTTCCCTTCAATCTTTTCTGGAGGCAATTTGAAATGGTTGGTATGAGTTGTAGTATGAGTTGTAGTCAGAAAGTCAGAAAGGAAAGCCAGGGTGCAGGGGTGGGTCTTCCCTTTTTGTACGTCCACTGAGTCATCAGCTCTTCTAGCTTTACAATCTTTAAGGGGACTCTTCACCATCTCAGAGTGTCAGTGTTTTATCCCTGACTCATATGTGGCGACAACAGGTCCCAAAGCTCCCATACATTTGACAAAAACAAGAAATGGCAACTCTGAGAATGTTCCAAGGAAAACCCCTGAAAGCCAATCCAATCCTGTCATTTAGGCTTGGAATGAGCTCCCTTGTCACCTCTGCATTGTCAAATCCCTGACTTTCTTTAACGCTCCACATGCCACATTTTCCGCATTCCTTCCAGTTTTTAGTATGTCCCTCTACCTCATTCTTTTGTATTTACTCTGCGTATATGTTTAGGTTTTGTTACAACCAGGTATTCTCTCCCCACCCTCCATATTCCTCCTAGGAAGAAGACAGTCCTTATGACATGTTTCAACAGTATCAAGGGTTCTCTTTACAGAAAGAATGAATACATTATTTTACAATCTCTTTCTTAAAATAAACCATCCTACAAGTGTTAAGTTAAGACATGGAACAGCTAATTCATTCCTAAATCCACAATTCCCTTAAACACATGGACATACTTCCTTCTCTCTGCTATATGGCAAAGATTTCACAGGTACTCTGAAATGTTTTTAGATTGTAAGGTTCTTGAGGTCAGAAGCCTCTCTTTTGTATCCCCAATGCTTAGCACAGTGCCTGGCATATAGTAGGTGCTTAAGAAATATTGATTGATTGATTATTGATGTAAGTATAGTAGAAGTGTATGCAGATGGCTAGAGAAGAAACTTTCTGATTTGAGTGCTAATTGGTCAGTAAGGAGTGTAAAACTGTTCATTTATTTACTGGAGAAGGGTCAAGATACTGCGCGTAGGTTCTTGTGGTGAAAGAAAGGCAAATTAGTGGGTGTGGAGGGGATCTTGATATCCAACAGCTTTTAGTTCTGGCATTAATGTATATAGCTCTTGAAAGCTGAATAGGTTTGAGTTTTTCAGAGGTCCCTTTACCATCACCCTTGGTACTAACCTTTTGGCAGTGCCCTGCAATAATGCATAACCTAACCTTGCCTCCTCCTTAAAAATTCCTCTACTTTAGTTAATTGTTTCATACAGCACAAATTACTTTTACCCGGGCCTCTCTGACTCATAGCACAGATTAGCTCAGAGTTTGAAATGAGATGTAATTCCTTGCTTGTATTTTAAATCCAATATTTTATATATGCTCTGCATCCACTGAGCCAAACTCTAGGATAGAATTGTCTAGTTTAATCTAGTACAAACTACTCTCAGTTCTCCAGGATTAAAAACTTTCTGATTCTCTATTTCCTTGCAAGACATAGCCTTTACTGCTTGGTTCCTTCTAGGCATTATTCTGACAATTCTGAGAGCTGCCAACAGGTGTAAGAACCCACAGCTTGATGGATGTCAAGGAGTCTGGAGAAAGCTTGGTTCTCACAGCCATATCAAGCCTGCCCCTGATGGGGAAATCCAGCATCTGACATTGCCAAACACTAATGTGGCTGTCACTATCTGCCACTATGCTGTCATTCAGATTCTGAGTCTGTTGCTTTCTCCTCAAGGGTTCTCTTTTTCCCTTTTGAAAACTATTTTGTTTTTATTTTTTATTTTATTTTTTTAATGTGAGGTAATTGGGATTAAGTGACTTGCCCAGAGTCACACAGCTAGTAAGTATGATGTGTCTGAAAGCAGATCTGAACTCAGGTCATCCTGATTCTAGGGATGGTTCTCTATCTATTGTGCCACCTAACTGCCCTGTGAAAGCTATTTTGAGTTCAGAATGGTGATGGTCAGACATATGGCAGTTAGATAGCATAGTGACTGATGTGCTGGCCTTAGAGTTTGGAAGACTTGAATTCAAATCTTATCTCAGACACTTACTAGCTGTGTGACTCTGGGTAAACAATTTAATTACTCAAAAGTGAGGGCAATAATAGCACCTTACCTCACAGAGTGATTGTGAGATTCACATACAATAATATTATTTATGAAGTGCTTTGCTTTATATAAAGTACTATGCAAGTGTTAGCTATTATTATATTACATCCATTAGGTTTCATCTACATTGCCTTCAGATTCAGTTCTCATTGCCTGGGAAATGGCACTCGGACCAAGGACTATACAATCTTTCTGGTCAGACCCACGAGGCAGGAACATCTCCTCCTGTCTGGCACTAAGGCCCTTTTTCCCTTGCAACACCCACAGCTAAAGCCTCTCTTTTTCATAAAACAGAATTGGCTCTGAGTTTCTAAAATGAGATGCTGTTTCTTGCTTACATTTTATATCCAATTTTTTATACGCCCTCTGCATCCATTGAGCCACACTTCATTTATCTCTCTCTTTGTATCACTCAATAACCAGTTCCCACTCTGTTGTA
Organism: Phascolarctos cinereus; assembly: GCF_003287225.1. Classification (NCBI taxonomy): domain Eukaryota; kingdom Metazoa; phylum Chordata; class Mammalia; order Diprotodontia; family Phascolarctidae; genus Phascolarctos; species Phascolarctos cinereus. The sequence goes on from NW_027555847.1 coordinate 303,308,736, forward strand.
TACCCAAGGGCCAAATATCTCACTGCTAAACCAAATCATGATCAGCATATTAAAAGCATGTCTTGATACTCATTTATGGCCTCCTTGGAGATAACGAATGATTCCAAACAATTGCCTAAAGGCTGTATTTCCCCTGCTAGAGGGTTGGGCTTCCCACTTCTCAACCTCAAGAAGCTGGTGCAATTAAAAACAAACAAACAAATAAACAAAACGGTCAGCACTTGGAGTCTGCCCTAGCCCTAGAAAGCATTTGGAGTCTTTTATACAGTTTTCTCTAGGTGGTGAGAAGATCCCTCATCATCCTTAGCCTAGAGAAATATGTTTATGGTCTTCTACCCCTCATGATTTCCTGACAATGAGCAACAAGGAAGGAAGGGAAGAAAGAAGGGAGGGAAGAAGGAAAGAAGGAAGAGAAGGAGAGAGGGAGGAGGGAAGGAAGGGAAAAAAAAAGCATTCATTTAGTACTATGTACCAGACACTGGGCTAAGTGCTGGGGATACAAATCCAAGCAAAAATAAAGCAGCCCTTGCCCTCAAGGAGCTTGCATTCTAATAGGAGAAGACAACACACAAAACAGAGCTGAAAAGGGAAAGAAGATGGGCAGAAAGGACACCTGACATAGTATGGCTTTGAGGGTCTGAAAAATCAGGAATAGAACTGAGAGAAGAAAGAAGGCTGGCTAGCCTGAGGCCCTCCACAAAATGGCAGCCTCAGGAGGAACTAACTCACCAGCAGAAGAAAGGGGCAGATTTGGCAGAGGTATATTCCAGGATAATAAGGCTGTGCAGGTGATTGGATGTTCCAGGGTGAGGAGGCCCCAGGAACTAAGGTAAGTTCCAGGATAAGATGGCATCAGAGGCATGGTTTTGAAGTATGAAAAGTCAATGGTAAAGTGGGGGTGATGATGCTGGCTGCCCCCTGGGCCACCACCTACCTCCCTGACAACTCCCTGGGGGGAAATATAGGATTCTTTGAGAACTTAAGACTTAGAGTCATGATTATTAATCAACAAATTACTGACTCCAGCTGGGGCAAAGAGCTAATATTCCAGTTTTTGTGGGGACCCCTAGTCAGATAATCCCTGCTCTCGTGGATCAGTTTCTTGGATGGCTTGGCCACATCTATCTGGGGCAAATTAATCCATTTTGAAGTGGCTCCTGACATTTCTGGATACATCTGGTTTCAGTGACCAGGCCAGAGATGATGAACCTGAAAGAAAATGGAGGGAGTCCTTCCACCTCCCCTGCTGGAGCTCTTTTGTTATTTATTAAAAAGAATAGCAGAAAGTTAGCCATGAAAATTGAATCACAAATACTATCATCATGTAGGGAATACCTTGAAAAGCACCCTGATGGACCACAGAGTAGGGATGGTGGTATTTATCAAATCAAATGTCTGGGTGGCATATAACCTAATCCATGTATGAAAGGACAACTAGCTGAAGGCAGCTTCCCATGCTGGGCCTTATAAATACCAGGGTGTTCTGTTTGTATTATACCATAATCCTCACTTTTCCAGAACTTTATGAATTTTACATTTCAAGTCCTATTGAATCAGAGATTAGTGATTTATTTAGGTGATGAATCTTCTATTCCCAAGATCCCAGCTAGCAGACCGAATTTGTTTGAGACGTTCATTAAAGCCCACTCATATCTGTCAAATTTGATAAACGTCAGTCTGAAGAGAAAATGGAGATCATGATGCACATGATAGGATAGCAGGGAACCTGTATGGAACAACACCTGCTACAAGTAATACTGCAGTAAGGGACTGTCACTTCTATGACAGTCTTCTATGACTTCTTTAGCTTTATGGGGCTGTATTCTTTCAAACCACATGACCCTTCTCTACACCCCACTTCTGTGAGACAGAATTTGGCAATCTGGGAGATATTGCTTGTAGTACAGAGCTGTGTATGAAGCATTGACACATGAGAACATGGGTCCCTATCAGTATTCCAAGCTGCCAGAAAAATGTATAGCAACTTCAGACCACACGATAGCTCAGTCAATGCCAGGTCTGTGCTAGGCATTATTTTTCAGTAGATTGATCTTTATTATTGCTTAAACTGCCAGACATCTCTCTCTCTCTCTCTCTCTCTCTCTCTCTCTCTCTCTCTCTCTCTATATATATATATATATATAGTATAGACACACATACATATATGTATATATGTGTGCATGTATACATATATGTATGTATATATATATGTATATGTACATACATATATATATAGAGAGAGAGAGACACACTTTCAAAAACTCTGAATTTGGACACACAATGACTCAATCACTATTCTATAAATGATAAATGTTATGGCCACTAAGCTTCCACCAAAGCCAGTAGAGTTCATCTACTAGTGGAAATGAAGGTCACCTATAATTTGGCTCAGTTGTCTGTTCTCAAGCAGGTATCATGCCCACTCCTAACAGAGGGTCATTCGTGGGTGTATTCATTCTTAGGCTTGTAATGGTGCCTGAGTGTTTTTGTGGGTGAGGTTTTATGGAGAATTTTTCATTTCTGCTGTAATAGCTACAGGGGTCTTCCTATTTGAGACTTTATCTTCCAGGATAATTTGAAATTATCTTTACTCAAAACGACCTGTTCGCTGTTTGCCATATATAACCCATTTCCCACAGCTGGGCCTTTGCACAGACTGTCCCACAAGCTTGGAAGGCTCACCTTCTTCACCTTGGCCCCTGGGAACCATTGTCACTGTTTAAGGCTTAGTTTAAATGACTCTTCTAATTCTTTTAGTTATTAACACTATCTCCCACCCAAGCATTGTTCATTTGTTTTAAATAAACCATATATTGATAATGTACAATAGTTACCCTGCTGTCCAGCATGAGTTGCTTCAGACAAGAGGACATGATTAGCTGCACAGGCAGCCCAGATTCTGGTGATTATATAGGAAAAAAAGGAAATCTGCATATCTAGGTGTAAGAAAACGTTAAAAGACAAAACTTCTAGAGACATAAGAATCTCTGAGAAAACAGAATTAGAGAATATGATATGATTTTATACGATAATTTCAAGTTTTATATGATAATTTTATATGATTTTTCTATTTATGTTTATATTTGTTTATTTATATTTATTATATATTATATTATATATTTTTATATTTATTATAATAATATGATTTTTATATGATTTTTTTTACAAGATAATTTCAAGAAGCCATAAGGAGTAGAGATTTTGCCCTGGTACATATGGGTAAGTTGGGATCTTCCTAGATGGCTCTAGCCTTGGACAACAGAATCACAAATGCTGTCACCATGTAGGTAGTACCTTGAAAAGCACCCTGATAGACCACAGTGACTAAGAAAAGAATCTCAAAATAACCCAATATTTTTCTTAATCTGTGCCACAACATATGGAATAATGTGAGATAGTGCATATTGTTATTTACTTATATGTATACGATTTGTGAGGTGTATAGAGTATTTAGGGAGAATGAGCACCTCTGGTGTGAGGGCTTGCAGAGCCCTTTTCAGGGCTGCTCATCCACCTTTGGTGTCTACCTTTCACTCAGCTCTCACCTGTGGCTCCAAGAAGCTGTAGCATGTGCATAGGCCACCCCAGCAAACTGTCTTTACATATGGACTGAATCAAGTTGAGGGTAACCCATAGGCCTCAAATCTATTGGTGAGTTAGAGGGACATCTACTCCAAGCATGTGAAGACTTCTTCAGGTGGAACAGGTGGACGAGAACAATTTGTTCCAAACAATTTTGCCATGGGGGCAGCTGAAGCAGGTGCTGTGGAGCACTTAGAGCTGGTCAGACACTGAAGATGCCAAGGTCATCGACTTCATCCTGGGTCATCATCAGTTGCCTTGGCTTTTGTCCTGCTGCTGGACTTCATTGACTCAGGAAGAAAGAGTAAAGCTGATGATTTTGTGCAACTCTGTCTCACTTAAATCCAATTCATACATGAATCAAGATATCACCCCATGATGTCACTGGTCCTCTTAGAAAAACAAAAGACGAACAACAATTTACATAACTGTGAACTTATTATATCCTTCCAGTAGAACTGTAATCAGCTTAGTAGTAAAAACTTTTATTTTTATACTTGTATTTCTGGTACCTAGCAGTGCCTGGCACTTAATAAGTGTTTACTAATTGATTGAGTACACATGGTAACTCATGACTTCTGATAGCTGCAGCTGAGACACAGCATTTGTCTGAATGTGCCATAGTATGATCCATGATTGTGGGTTAAAGACTCACTGAGGCTGGCCAGTAGGCTTGTATAAACCTTGCCAACTCTTCTCCCTTGTCTTATAGTCAGAAAGAATACGGTATCCAGATACAAGAACTGAATCAAAGTTTCACCTCATATAGTCAAGATGACTGGGTCACTCTACTACCCACCACAGAATTTTGATATCATTATTTAGTCCACTCTACCTAGAATATATCCTTCTATTCAACACAGAGTTTGTATAAATAATCAATGCCCTGCCGCCTTTACTCAGCCAATATACTACAGTTCCTATAGTTAATAACTACCTTGGTAATTTTGAGGCGGTATAGGATGTCTATCATGACTGCCTCAGAATTACCAAAATGGCATACAAACCAGGGAGGTGAATGCTATCACGTACTCCGAGAACCTTTGGTTTTAGAGAAACCAGTATGATCATTTCTTCATGACCTCATAGATAGATGGTTCAGTGGAGGAAGTGCTGGACAATGTGGTATCTAATACTAGCTAGGTGATCCTAGGCAAGTTACTTAGCCTTTGTGCCTCAGTTTCTTCACCTGTAAAATGGAGACAATAATAGCACTTACCTCTTATGGTTATCATGAGAATAAAATGAGATAATCTTGTGTTTTGCAAACCTTGAAGTGCTATATAAACACTAGCTATTACTATTATTGCTGTTGTTGTTGTTGTTGTTGTTGTTGTTGTTGTTGTTAATTATCTCTACACACAACTGTATATACCTTTTTACTGTTCTGGGATAACATACTCTCCAAGTTCTCCCCACTACCACTACTAACTATAAATGGGAAAGAAGTATACAATAGTTAAGATGCCCTCCATCCATGGAGATGATGGGGCTGCATCCAGTACCTGCAGAATAGGATGTAGAGGGGGCAGCTAGGTGGTGGAGTCAGGAGGAACTGAGTTCAAATCCGGCCTAAGACGCATAACACTCACTAGCTGTGTGACTCTGGACAAGTCACTTAACCCCACTGCCTAGCCAAAAATAAAAGAATAGGATGTAGACCTGAAGAGATAGTATGGTAGTAAACACAAGTCAGCTTATGCTCAGAGGTGGTAACAGCCAGGGGTGTACTAGAGCCAGCTTAAATTAGATTAGGAAAGCCAATAGTTAAATTTTTGGTGTTAAGTATTTACAACTTGGAAATCATCAAATGCCATAAATTAGGACTTGATTTATTGTGTTGTCAATTGTATAGGCAAAAAGTCATGGAGAAGCTGTTAATAATGCAGAAATTAGGGGCAGCTAGGTGGTGCAGTGGATAGAGCACCATCCCTGGAGCTAAGAGGACTTGAGTTCCAATCTGGCCTCAGACCAAACAGTTGACACTTACTTAGCTGTGTGACCCTGGGCAAAACACTTAACCCCAATTGCTTAAAAATAAAATAAAGAAATACTAATAATGCAGAAATTAAACATAAAAGTGTGTTGTACATACTTTGGCAGGGCTGGTTGTTAAACTTTTACAAACACATCTCTATAGCCTACCACAATTGCCATGCCGCTAAGCCATGATCTCAAGTTCTAGGAAATCAATGTAGGAGAGGGATGGTATAAGGCCCCCAAAGTTGACTGGGAGAAGGGTTTGCCCATGACCATATCACATGCTACCCCTACAAATAATTACAATTTTAAAAAAGTCAAAGTTTATGGGAATCTGGTCTAGCTAATCAAAGCCTATTCCTAGCACTTTCTAAATTCTAGCTTCCTAATCTGACACTTTCTAGTTCTAAACCTCTGCTTTAAGAACAAGCTACTGATTTGTCTCAGATCCTTGAATTTTGATGCTAAATGGATCCCTGGATATCAACCTGCCTGCCTTTTTTGTCCACTCATCTGCCCAGTACACACTACTCTTCACCCTTGACTTTTCCCCCTGCACTCAGCCTGTGTACTGCAGTTCTGGAAGTCAGTGATGACCTAAGAGAGTCAATTTGGTTCTCAGCCAACTGGAACCCTGACTTCTCAGGCCCAGGCAGGAATGGCTCTGCCAAGCCCTACCTCCAAGTGCCTAATCACTGGCAGATGTTTGGCCCTGAGTAGAATATGAGAGAAAGATTTGAACAGTCACGGCACATGTTGGTTTTGCTTGAAACTTAATTTTCTAAATCTCTCTATTCTCAATCACTACTTAATAAAATCTCTGGTATTCTTCCATATATGTTCCAAACTCATACTAATTCACTTCTTAGTGTCTGAGGCTATGCCCAGCTGCACTTATGATGGATAGCGGCACTTCTGGGCATTGGCACAGATCTTCATTAAAAAGCTCTGCTGAGGAAGTTGTTTTCTTTTTTTCAAACTCTTTCCTTCTTCTTATGAAAGAGACAGTGTTACAGGACCTGAGCATGGTCTTGCCAGTTCTTTTCATGGTCCAATTTGACTAAATGCTCTCAAAGAGAGGGCCAAAAATAAAAAATAAAAAAGTATATATATACATATATACCCATGTACATACACACATGTATACATATATATGTATATATACATATATAGATAAAGATAATATAGACACATAAATGAAATGTATATATAACATATTTTATGTATTATTTATGTATTATTTTTCCATATATATGCCTCATCTATGTATCTATTGTTGTTCAGTCCTTTCAATCATGTCCAACTCTTTGTGACCCCATTTAAGGTTTTCTTGGTAAAGATATTAGAGTGGTTTTGCATTTCCTTCTCCAGCTCATTTTACTGACCAAGAAACTGAGGCAAACAGGGTTAAGTAACTTGCCCAAGATCACACAGCTAGTAAGTGTCTGAGGCCAGATTTGAACTCAGGAAGATGAGTCTTTCTGAATCCAGACCTGGTACTCTATGCACTGAACCACCTGGCTGCCCCCAGGTCTATATTTTATCTATATCAATGTATCTCTATATGTATATATCTATATCATCTATATCTTTATTTATATTTATTTATAGCTCCTGTCTTTTGTTCTTTGTCTCTGTCTGTCTCTCTGGCAGTATAAATTTTGTTATATCACCAACCAGATAAGTTCTACTAATACTTGGCTTCTGCTAAGCAAACCTTCTCTTCAGATAACAGTCTTAGATTTATTAATAATAACTAACATTAATATGGCACCTACTATTGTGCCAGGCACTATGTTAAATGCTTAATATTCACAATAACCGTGAAAGGTAGGTGGTATTTTATTCCCATTTTATGTTTTTGTTTTGTTTTTTGGTTAGGCAATTGGGGATTAGGTGACTTGCCCAGGGTCACACAGCTAGTAAGTGTCACGTGTCTGAGGCAGGATTTGAACTCAGGTCTTCCTGATTCCAAGGCCAGAACTTTATCCACTGCACCACCTAGCTGCACCTGCACCATCTAGCTGCCACATTCCCATTTTATACATGAAGAAACTGATATAAACAGAGGCTAAGTGGCTTGCTCAGGGTCACATAGCTAAGTGTCTGAGGCTGGATTTGAACTCATCTTCCTGATTCCAGGCCTAGCACTCTATCTGCTGTGCCACTTAGCTGAAAGATTATCTAGACAATGTGATATTAGAAAATTTGGAATCAGAGAACATGAGTTCAAATCATTGTTCTGCCACTATGCTACCTATCTGACCTCAGGTAAGTCACTTAAACTTCTATACCTCAGTTTCTCCATCTGTAAAATAGGAGGTTGGATGAGATAGGTATTTTGCAGCTTTAAATATATGAGTCTAAAATCTTGACGGGTGGTCATTAAATGCCTCCTTGAACTTTTCTAGTAATGGGCAATTTCTATTAATGGAGATTTTCTGTGGTTCAGTAGCTCTAATTGTTGGAAAATTAATGCTTCCTTTGACTGAGCCAAAATCTACTTCACAGTAACTTTCATACACTAGTCTCAGATCTGCCCTCTATGCAAAATAAGTAGAAATCCTCTTTCAGGTAGTCACACTTCAAATATTGGAGAAGAATTTCCCAAATCTTCTATTCTGCCCCATGAGCACACCTCATCTTTAACTGATTTTTTTACATGACATTGTTTTGAGTCTCCTCATTGTCCGGGTCACCCCCCTCTGGAGTAACTGTAGTTCATCAATGTCCGTCTTAAAATGTAGCACCCAGAACTGAATCAAATACTTCCAATGTATCTAGGGGATTATCAATTTCTTTGTTTGGTATCTTATGCTTTGCAACTGTAGCCCAAGATCAGATCCAATTTTTCATCTGCCACAATGCACAGTTGACTTGTATTTAGCTTGTAATTGACTTAAATCCTTTAAATGTTATTGACAAAATGTTATTAAGGTAAGGCTTCCCCATCTTTTACTTGTGCAATTGATTTTGAATCCTAGATGATGGACTTTACTTTTTACCTTATTAAATTTCATTTTCCAGTGAATTTCCTTCTGATTTTTAGCATGGTTTGAAGGTAACCCTGGGTTTTTGAAAGCTATGTCAGCAAAGAACAGGCTCTGAAAGGGCTAACCAAACTGAAAAAAACAAAACAGCAATGCAAGTCAAATGATGGATTATATATGATATTCAAAGGCCAGCCTACACATAGAAGACCTCATAACCAGAAAGTTGACAGCCAGTTATATCTATATTGATGTATCTATCTACATTCATACCTATAATTCTCTCTCTCTAGATATATATCCTCTATCTCTATACCATCTACTTCAACCTATCTCACCTATATGTCTATATATCTTTACCAATGCCTATATATTCTCTATACTTATTTCCATGTTTATGTCTACATCTGTGTCTGTATCTATATCTGTGATTGTATACATGGGAGGATTATTCCCCCCAGGTATTGAGGGGGAAAAGTTAGTATGTTTATTCTTGCTATACTTTAAAGTAGATACTACTTTGTAAAAGCCAATTGGACTATTAAGTAATTAAATGGATCTGGGGTGCTTGGACTTCTAAAACTAGGGAGAACACAATTAGTGGAGGACTGAGCCAGTGGCAGAGAAAAGAGACCTCTGCAAACCTCTACTAGATGACCCTTGGGGAGGGATGAAATGTAACACACATGGTCCTTAGGCAGTGGGCGGCAGAGGATCACTATTACAGATACATACATGGTATATGTGTATGTCTGTATATATGTATCTGTATATATGCATATGTATCTTTATTCACATGTGTCTGCATACGCACAAAGATAAATAGGTACATATGTATATACATACAAGTGTGTACATGTATATATGTGTGTGTGTGTGTGTGTGTGTGTGTATACGTCACAAGCCCTCAAGAAGACCATTACGTAAAAAGACAGAATAGTTTTGATCTTCATACCAAGAAAATCTCGTATTTTGAAAAATTAAAATAAATTTAATTTTATTGCTTTCAACTTATTGCTCCACACTTTCAAAATCCACTTACATACTGATCCCATTATCCAACATTCTTTTAAGTTGTTCTTTTTAGAGGAACTATTCTTTTAAGTTATTCTTTTAAGCCACTTTTACTAGGGCTCCTTGGAACATGAAGACTGACGTGGGAAACTTGATAGATAGATTTTCAGGGTGGGGGATGGGAGGAGAAAGAAGAGCAGAAAAGTTTGCAAAGCAAACTGAAAGCACTCAAAGATTAAATCTGGATATGTGGGTGGTGCATCAGCAGAATACATGCACAACATTTATAGCAAGCTGTAGGTAGGCATATTGTTAGCATGAGGGAGGTCCAATGATTCGCTTTAGGGAAGTATTCTGGCAGAGTGTGATGCCTGCACAATATGATGGTAAACACTAGGTGAAGGTCCATGCAAACAGGCAGCCAGTCAATACCAGACAATTCTAGCAACATGTATGTTGGAGCTAGTCACGGGTTCTGTAGTTTAGCTTTAAGGCTTTACAAGGCTTTAAGGACAGAAAATAAGAGACTCAGATTCTCTGAGTCTGGTAAAAGGTAGGATATTGGTCATAATGCCAATAAGTCCAATGCCCAGGCACTAGAACCCAGGTAAAATGTCAGACCAAGACCAGGAGTAAGACTGACCAGGCTGAGTCACTTCAGCTGTAGATACAGCTACATTCTCCTACAAGGGACCAAATGGGTAGCAGAGCCAAGGATGCGGCTGAGTGCACAAATGAGGGTCAAGTGGCCCTAGTGCTTGAATTAGAAAGATAAAGAAACAGCCTTTAGAGCAACTTTGTGCCATATACATGTGACAAACATACCCTGTGTACCTCCATACTGATTCTTTCTATGGGAAGCAGCACAGTGTAATGCTTAACTGAAATGTGATATAACTGGAAGGAAATTCTGGTAGAAAGAGGACTGAACTTGGAGTCAAGAAACTTGGGTTCTACCATTTGCTCTTACTTAGTTTTCTCATCTGTAACAAGAAGGGACTGGATTAGGATTTCCGAAATACCTTCTAGCTCTAAGAATCTGAGACTCCTTGTTAGATAAGAAAAGACTCAGCCAGCCAATAACAACATTTTGTGGGTTAAAACTGATCTACTAATCAACACTTTGGGTATTATTAGTTGGGCCATTTGTATTGAATGACTTCTTTGCTAAGTAGAATTCTACTGATATTTGCAAAGTTTAACTTCAAAATAAATTACTTAACAGGACAATTCATTTTCTCTCTGAATCTTTTATAGGCATTTTGAACTTAGGGAATCATTTTAAACAGTTACAGAAGGCAATAGACATTGTGTGCAGTGGATAAAGACCAGTGGATTTAGAGTCAAGAACCAGGGTCCATACCTTGACTGCCATTTACTCCCTATATGACCTTGGATAAGTCACTCCCCCACCTTTAGGCTTCAGTTTCCTCATTTGTAAAGTGAAAAAGTTGAGCTACAGGATTTCGTTTATTTATTAATTTAATGTATTTACATTCATTGGTTTATTTTAGTCCTTCCAGCTCTAAATTGCCATGACTTTAATGTAAGAGTAAAATATAGAAAGAAAACCGAGAGGGAGGAATTTCTAAGGTCTGGTGGAAATAAATCTCTACTCTTTCTTTGATTGAGGAGGAAGAATGGTCCAGTTTGATCTCTTAATTTTATTTCCCCCCATCCAATCTCAGTCAGGAGTTCATGGGGTTCTCTGGTCTCTCTCCTGGGAGCAAGAGTCAGTCAATAACAGGTGGAAACTTTTGTTTTCATCTCAAATGAATGACAGATTTCCTCTTCAGGGAAGTGGTCTGTGACTTCAGCAGGGCATCTTTGCAATTGCTACATTTGTCAGTTCTGCCTAACTCCACTATGGGAACTTTCTAGGCTATGCCTATTTTCAAGGTGATGAAGATAAGCAATGAATACCCTACAGCGCTTTTGGAGGTGAAGGTATTAAAGCCCCACTTAGTCCCCCTCTTACAGGAATAAAGTGGTATTGATTGTTTGGAGGAGAAAAAAAAACACCTTCTTTTCTTCCATTATTTATATTGTCATTTCCTCAGCAATTTTAGTTTATTTAGGTCAGAGCTCTAAATTCATCTACATTTAAAAATTTTCATTATTATAAGAATAATGGACATGGGGAACAGTCCAGCAATTCCATTGGCATCAGGGAATGCCCAGATCACAAAATTGCCATTCTCAAAGCAAGGTAAATATGGGCCTGGCAGTTTTTTTTTTGTTTGTTTATTTGTGGTTTTTTTTTTTTTGGCAAGGAAACTGGGGTTAAGTGACTTGTCCAGGTTCACACACACACACAAGTATCTGGTCTGAGACTAGATTTGAACTCAGGTCCTCCTGATTCCAGGGCCAGTGCTCTATTCACTGTGCCACCTAGCTGCCCCTTGGAAGTTCCTTTTTAACTGATAGTTTCAGAGAACTGAATTGTATAGGTGTCTTGCCTAGAGACAGACACATAGGCAGCAGGACTTGAACCCAAGTCATTCCTACTAAGAGGGATCTATTGCACTTCTCTGCCTTTCAGAATATTTAATGACATTTTTAATATTAGAAGTGATTTCATCAGCATAGGAAATTCCATATAAGGAAAATCCCTCCATCAATGCAGATCAATAACTGTTCCAAGAACCTACAGTCTCAGGGTTGTCTGGGGACATTGACAAGTTACTGACTTAACCAGGCTCACACAAGCTTTATTTGTCAGAAGGAATTGAACCCAGATCTTGCTGACTGTGAAGCCAGCTCTTTTTGCACTATATCTCAACGTCTTTGACTTTTTGCATAGATAACAAATGTTTATTAGCCTCATTTTATAGTTAAGAAAATAGATGGCTCATCAATTGCGGAATGGCTGAACAAGTTGTGATATATGAATGTAATGGAATACTATTATGCTATAAGAAATGATGAACAGGCGGACTTCAGAAAAACCTGGAAAGACTTGCATGGTCTGATGCTGAGTGAAGTGAGCAGAACCAGGAGAATGTTGTACACAATAGCAGCCACATTGTGTGATGACTGACTTTGATAGACTTAGCTCTTCTCAGCAATACAATGATATAAGACAATTCCAAAAGACTCATGATGGAAAATGCTATCCACATCCAGAGAAAGATTTATGGGGTCTGAATGTAGATTGAAGCATGCTATTTTTTCTCTCTCTTTTTTTTTGTTATTTCTTTCTCATGGTTTTCTCCTTTTGTTCTGATTCTTTCACAAGATGACTAATGTAGAAAATACGTTTAACATGATAATACATGTACGGTCTATATCAGATTGCATGCCTTTTGGGGAGGTGGGAGGGGAAAAATTTAGAATTTAAAATCACATAAAAGTGAATGGTTAAAACTAAAAATAAATTAATTAATTAAAAAAAAGAAAATAGACTAGGAAGTTGTACAGCTAGTGACTAGCTGAGGCAGGATTCGAACCCATTTCTTCCTGCTCCCCACTCTATCAACTACCACACTGGTTCTAAACAGTGAATCTGAATATTGAGGTCAGAACAAGGTTCAACTAATGAATTGGGTTTTTTTTCTAGAATTTTTTTTCTGTATCATTTGGTCTAACTACTTCTCCTTGAAAAGGAAATTTAGGCCATTTGTCACTGTCTTACTAATTTCCTTTTCTCCCTTTATGGTCTTACTTCCAAGTTATTTATAGCCAGTAATCACTCCCTCCCCTTTTGCACCACATATGTTTTGTCCTTTCTGACTTTTCACCTGTGCTATGCCCTCCAGTACTTGTATTGTTGTTACTGCCCTGACTGCTCCAGCTAACTGTGCATCATCATGAGACTACTGTCCCACTGAGACGTTGCTGTCTGAATCTGCTGGAAGGGCAGAATATTCACAGTGCAGATGTATGCTTTGAGATGAAAGGTCAGTAAAATATACTATACTTGTGGGTTGTGCTCTCCTGGTACTTTGAAAACATCTGTTTTGGAAGTCAGAACTTCGAATGAAAGTAGACTTCCATTCCCATTAAGTGGAAGAGGCCACATCTAGTAAATCAGCATCTTTGGCAGTATCAAGGATATGAAAATGACCTCTGAGTTCCCTATTGCCTGTATTTGAAAGGAAAGCAAGATGTGTGTGTGACTGGGGTAGGGGTTGTTCTTAAAAGGTGATGTATTGTATTGTACCCCCATGGTAACTTCTGATCTGATTATAATTAACTTTTCCCATTACAGCTTAGATACAAGGTAACTTGTGATAATGCTAATTTTTTTGTTCAATTCACTAGTTTCATTGCTAATGATAATACTTCTCCACATCCTTCCAATAGTGATTATACTGGGTGCATTAGTAACAGAGTGGGGGAGCATTGAGGTAAGATGTACATCTCACTTTGTCCCAAGAGCTGCAGACTTGCCTGTGTCATTAACATTAATATCTGTCGATGAACATTTCCTCTGTGAAAGGCCCTGTGTTAGGCACTGGAGCCCCATTAAGTTTCTAGCTCTTTGAAGGTTAAACATTGGGAAACTCAAGACACAGGCAAATACTTCAAAGACAATGTTAATACCCCAGGACTGATGAGTAACAGGACTGTGTCCCTCCCTAGCTCCCAATTCAATGTCTTCTCTCCAAAACTAGTAAGTTTAAGAGTATGGTCTAGGACTCAGGAGTGGGAAATTTACTGCTTTGAGGCCACATGTGGCCCTCTAGGTCCTCAAGTGTAGCCCTTTGAATCCCAAACTTCACAGAACCAATCCCCTTAACAAAAAGATTTGTTCTGTGAAACTTGGGCTCAGTCAAAAGGCCACCCCCAAGTACCTGGAAGGCCACAGTTTCCCCACCCATGGAATCTAGGTGGATTCTCCTGTACATCCAGGAGCTGCCCCTTTGAGGGTACCATGTTTTTATAGCCTGACAGATCACATTCTGGTTTTTGTCACGAGTCATTTGTTTATGATATTCCTTATTGCCATTTCCTTAAAAAGCAACACCGCAGTTCACTCGATCTGGTGAGAGTTTATGCCTTTGTTTTGGTTGTGAGCTCTTTCAGAGAAGGGACTATATTTTGCCTTTGTGTCCCTTGCACTTAGTTTAGTTTCAGGTAATTAGTAGGGGTTTAATAAATATTTATTGACTAACCAATAAGCAAGCATAGATGGAGTTTTTTTGTCCCATTCAAGTGGTCTATGAGCTAAAAACAAAATCTGAATATCACTACCGCAGCACATATTTTCCTAGTGGAAATTCTTCAGGGAATAGAAAAATATTTCTCCACAATTTATATTATTATTTTAATATTATAATAATATTAACATTACAATACTATATTATAATACTAACAATAATAGCCTTATATTGCCATGGAGTTTTACCCTTTACAAAATAGTTCCCTATACATGATCTCAAGTATATGTCAAAACAACCGTATGAAACAAACTAGAGAGATATTACCCTTGTTTCACACGGAAGGAAACCAAGGCTTATTGAAATTAAGTGAGTTGCATTGTTAATACTACAGTCGTGAGTTAGTCCTAGGACTCCCACTGTGCTTTCCAAGACACCACCATTCTCCTAACACTGAGGGAAGGAATCAATCAGAACAGCACTTTCCAACAAAGTCACTGATAAGAAGAAAAAATGTTATGAAAATTTAAGTAAACAGTCAAAAATGATTGACAGTCTCCATATTAAAGATAAATAAACTATTTCTGTAAAATAACAATTGCCTTTCTGAGTTACTGTGCATGGTACAATGGTACTTTGACTCTGAAGTCAGAGGAAATGGGTTTGGATTTCACCTTTGATATTCAGTACCTGTCTGACCTTGGCAATTCATTTCACTTTTTCTTTTTAGCTTCCTTTGTATTCTCAATGCTTATGGTGCCTGGCACATAGTAAGTACCTCCGTTGCATCATCTGTAAGACAAGGAAGTGGGTGTCTAGATGGCCTCTGAGGTCTCTCCTAGCTCCACATCTGTTATTGTTTGTCCTTCACAATAGAAGAGGGCCAAATAACTTCATGACTTTGGGGTCAATGTAGAGTGTTATTGGTTGTGGCTGATCATAATAACATGAGCCTGGAAAGCTCTACCAGAGGTTGGGAGCAAATGGTCTGTTTGAACATTTGAGATGGAGATGTCTTTAGATTTGTGTATCTCATGCTCTGTATCTCTGATCTTATCAAAGCACATATTTAAATGTTGGCTTCACTTAAACAACATCTTACACTTAATCCTGAGACCATTGGTGAGTCACTCCAGATGTGAATCATAGGTGGAACCAGATGCCAAACTCAGAGTAGGTACTAGGTTTTTTTTGTTGTTGTTGTTGTTTTCCCCACTTCCTTAATGGCATAATAACCCTAAGTATAACAAATTTAACATCTGGCATCAGTATTAAGGATAAAAAACTAGGGCTGAGAGATGTGTTTCTAGTTAATAAATACTGTTCTAGACTCTTGACTGCTTCCTATCAATACACTCTTTTATTCTCCAATCTCTTTCCCTTCTTCTCCCTCTCTTTTTCTCCCTCCCTCCTCTCTCTCACTTTCCTTCCCATCTCTCTCTTTTTCCCCCTCCTGTATTCCTCCCCCATTCTTCTTTCTTTGCCCACTACGCTCTCCGTATGTATACACATGTATCATATACATATGAACATTCACATCCATATGCACATGCATGTACATATACACATAAATGTACTTGTATATATACATGCGTGTGTGTATGTGTATATATGTGTACATATATGTGTGTGTGTATGTATATATATATATATATATATAATACACACATATACATGCATGGACACCCATATGTTCATGTACTTTTGTAATTGTATTTATATGCATTTGTATATAGTGATAAAGACTGTGTCTGTGATTTCATTAGCATAAAGAACTCTCAGAAAGGGAAACTACCACCAAAGCTTAGATATGGCTCCTGTGGTAGAATATAGGTCCTCATCTCCTGCACAATCACTTAATGTACAAAGTAGATACTGGAAATGAACAGTCTTTATTTTACCCATAGAAAACATCAGAACCATGGACAAGTAGTCAGTCAGTCACTAAATATTTGTTAAGTATCTACTATTTGCTAGGCTTTGTGCTAATTATATAAAGCACTCAAATAACCATTAAATTTCTTAGGCCCTCTCCCAACACTCCAAATAAAGACATTTTAGAACTCCTCATTGACCTCCTACCTGTACTGTCTGAGAAACTCAGCAATATCATAGAGAGTTGGCAGGTCCAGATTTCCTGGACCTACAGTTTTGATCCTATAGCCTCAAGACAGCTCTCTACTTTTTCTGAAACACAGCTGAGGGGTAGAACCAAGATGGCAGATTATAGGCAGCAACCCAACTGAACTCTCACAACATTCCCCTCCAAACAACTTTAAAATAACCCTTCAAATCAAATTTTGGAGCAGCAGAGCCAACAAAAAGTCAGAGTGACACATTTTTCCAGCCTAAGAAAACCTGAGAGGTTGGTAGGAGAGGTCTACAGCACTGAATTAGGGGCTAGCCCAGAGCATGGTACATGATACAGAGGACTTTGAAGACATCTACAACAGCAACAGCAGCACCTTTTGGAGCTCTCAGGCCAGAGGCAGTAAAGAGATCAGACAACTGGTCAGAAAGAGATTACAGGGGAGCCTTTGCTGGCATTGTGTGCAGCTGGTGCTAGTTGGTAACTCTATTGCCCATAAGAAGTTCTGAATCACAGTTCCAGGGCAAAGAGGAGCATTTCCAGTCAGTCACAAGGAAACAGAGACCCTGGTCACAGTTTCAGGGCCTAGAAGAACAGTAGCATTTGTAGGTGCAGGAGAACAAGGGACGTGGGCATGGTTCCAGGGCCAGGAGGAGCACTGGTGCTTGTGGCTATACTAGAACAGGGGCCCTTCCTGGGTAGAGACCAGAATGTAGAACAGGATAGCAGTGACCACACCTCTCCCCATATCATACCACCTTGGAAGCACTGAAAACTTGGAGACCCTCAGAACTAGCTCTGAAAGCTGTAGCATGAAAAAGCCTGAAGTTTGGAACAGTGCCTCCCTTCCCCCAGGTAAACAGAGCCCAACTTTAGCATAAAGTTCAAAGTGAAAAAATAGGCTAGGAAAGTGAGCAAACAACTAAAAAAGAACCTGACTATAAAAAAACATGGTGGCAAGGAAATCCAAGGTATAAACTCAGAAAAAGGACAACAATGTGAAAAGAGTGAAAACCAAGGCCTCAAAGAAGAATATTATTTGGACCTAAGAGCAACAAGGATTCCTGGAAGAATTAAAGAAAGAGATAAGAGTGGTAGAAGAAAATTTGGAAAAATAAATAAAAGTCATGCAAAAAAGGTTATGAAAAGAGGATTAATAGCTTGGTAGAAGAGGCACAAAAATGCTGAAGCAAATAACATCTTAAAAAACAGAACTGGTCTATTGTTAAAAGAGACACAAAAATTCACCGAACAGGTGAACTCCTTTAAAAAGCACAATATGCCAAATGGAAAAAATAGATACAAAAACTTACTGAAGGAAAAAAAAACTCCTTTAAAAGCAGAACTGGCCAAATGGAAAAAAATAGGTACAAAACCTCACTGAAGAAAATAATTCCTTAAAAATTAGAATTGGGCAAGTGGAACCTGATGACTCCATGAGACTTCAAGGAACAATAAAGCAAAGTCAGAAGATGAAAAAATAGAAGAAAATGTGAAATATATCATAAAAAAAACTGACTGGGAAAATAGGTTAAAGGAAGATTATTTAAAAAGTATTTGATTACCTAAAAGAAATGATCAAAAAAAGAGCCTAGATGTCATATTTCAAGAAATTATAAAGGAAACTATCCTGATATTTTAGATCCAAAGTATAAAATAGAAATGGAAAGAATCCATTAATCACCCTCTGTAAAGAGAGCCCAAAATGAAAACTTCCAGGAATATTGTAGCCAAATCCTAGAGCTTCCAGGGGAAGGAAAAAATATTGCAAGCAGCCAGAAAGAAGTGGTTCTAATATTGTGGAGTCACAGTCAAGATCACACATGATTAACAACTTCCACATTATAGGAATGGAGGGCTTGGAATATTATATTCCACAAAACAAAGAAGCAAGGATTACAACCAAGAATCACCTACCTAGCAAAACTAAGAATAATCATCCAAAGGGAAAACTAGATATTTAATGAAATAGAAGACTTTCAAGTATTCCTGATGTAAAGAACAGAGCTGAATAGAAAATTTGACAGGAGACTCAAGAAAAAGCATGAAAAGGTAAAAATGAAAGAGTACTCACAAAGGACTCAATAAAATTAAACCATTTACATTCCTATATGAGAAGTTGATTATGTTTGATCTCAAATAAAATGAAATGGTGAGAAAGAGGGATGTATTGAGAGAAAGGGAAAAGAAGAAATAGAATAGGGAAAATGTTCTCACACAAAAGAAGCACACAAAGAAAAGCTAATATAGTGCAGGGGGAAATGTATGTGTGTGTGGGAGATGGCAGGCAATGCTTGAGCCTCATTTTCATTGGAATTGGTTCAAAGAGGGAGGAATATGCACACACATTCAGTTGAGTATAGAAATCTATCCTACCCATTAGGGAAATAGAAGGGAAAGGGGATAATGGTTATTGGGGGAGGTAATATAAGGGATATCGAATTAAAGGAGACAGTGGTTAGAAGCAACACAGGATTTTGAGAAGAGACAGGACAAAAAGAAAGAGGATAGAGGAAAACAGATTGAAGGGAAAGACACTGTAATCATAACTATGAATGTGAATGAAAATGAGCTCACCCATAAAACAGAAGTGGATAGCAGAATTGATTGGCAACTGGAATCCAACAATATGTTGTTTACAAGAGACACAATTGAAAATAGAAAGATGCACAAAGAGTTAAAATAAAGGTCTGGTGCATAATCCATTATGCTTCAGCTGAAGCAAAAAAGACAAAGGTAGCAATTAGGATCTCAGATAAAGCAAAAGTAAAAATAGACCTAATTAAAAGAGATAACCAGGGAAACTACATTTTGCTGAAAGTTATAATAGATAATGAGGTAATATTTAAAAAAATTACAGCAAGTTTCAGAAATCCCTCATTTCTCAAATATATGGAGA
Organism: Phascolarctos cinereus; assembly: GCF_003287225.1. Lineage (NCBI taxonomy): Eukaryota > Metazoa > Chordata > Mammalia > Diprotodontia > Phascolarctidae > Phascolarctos > Phascolarctos cinereus. The sequence continues at coordinate 303,328,392 of NW_027555847.1, forward strand.
ACTGAGTCAAATTTATAATTAATAAAAGCCATTCCTTAATTCATAAATGGTCAAAGGATATGAATAGTTTTCAGAAACAGAAATCAAAGCTATTTTTAGTCATATAAAATTTTTCTAAATCTCAATTGATCAGAGAAATGCAAATTAAAACAACTCTAAGTTTCACCTCACATCTATCAGAAATGACAGATGTTGGAGGAGATAAAGCAAAATAGGAACCCTAATAAACTGTTGGTGGAGTTGTGAACTGATCCAACTGTTATGGAGAACAATTTGGAAATATGCCCAAAGGGCTATAAAACTGTTCATACCTTTTGACCCAGCAATACCACTGTTAAGTCTGTACCCTCAAAGCGACATGAAAGAAAAATGAAAAGGACTTATATGTACAAAAATATTTATAGCAGCTCTTTTGTGGTGGCCAAGAATTGGAAATTGAAGGGATACTCATCAATTAGGGAATGGTTGAACAAATTATGGCATATGATTACAATGGCGTACTGTTGCGCTTTAACTGATTAAAAAAAACAACTTGCAAGACCTATATGAACTGATACAAAATAAAATGAGAAGAACTTGGAGATCATTGTGCACAATAACCAGCAATATTGTAGTGATGATCAACTGTGAAAGACTTGGCTACTATGATCAATAGAATGATCACAGACAATTCTAAAGGACTCATGATGAAAAAAAATGCTATGCACCTCCAGAGAGAGAACTAACAAACTCTGAGTTGTAAATTGAAGTATAATTTTGCTTTTTTTCTTGCTTTTTTCTTTGCTAATATGGAAATATGTTTTGCATAGCTTTACATGTACAAATGATATATTGCTTGCATTCTCAAGTGATAGGGGCAGGATAGGTGGGAGAGAAGAATTTGGAACTTGAGATTTAAAAATAAATTATTGTTAAAAATTTTAAATAATTTGATAAAGACAGACACTGGTCAGAAAAACCTTTCCCTCTGGGTTGCTGGTACTGGACTCAAACTCAGGAACTCTGATGTCTTGGGAACCTTTGACTTGCAGCACAGTGGATGGAGAACTGAGCCTTGAGTCAGAAAATCTGAATTAAAATCTTCCTTCAGACTCTTACTAGCTGTGTGACTCTGAGCAAGTTACTTAACTTCTTTCTGCTTCAATTTCCTCATCTGTAAAAATGGGGATAATAGTATCTACCTCACAGGGTTGTTATGAAGAGCAAATAAGATAATATTTCTAAAGCACTCAGCACAGTGCGTGGCACATAGTAAGTACTTAATAAATACTTATTTCTTTTCATTCCCATCCTTCCTTGATCTCTGGATTATCCATGATTCAAAGACTAGAAATATCCATTTGAAGAATTCATAGGGCATAGAAAAGGAAACAGGAATGCATAAGGCAGAAGCCAGGAATCTGAGTTTCAAAAATAACCTCCTCAGGTTTACCTGAGTAAGCACAGGCTATTTACCATGTGCTTCTTTTGTTATGCAAATCATATTTTCTGCTTTGAGGGTAGGGAAGGGAGACAACCCCCTGTCCTCTCCCTTTTCTGCACTTTAATCTGGAAGTCCAAGGGAGAGAAAATATGGCAAACAAAAAACTTTAAAATAACTGAATGAGCAGTTCTTTTGTAAAAGTTCTGCCCCCTTATCAATCATCTTAGAGGCATCATTGATCACTAAAAATCAATTGGTTAAATTTTCTGTGTAACAATTGTTCTTGACTTTACTCTTCTAAATCTAGGAAGTCTGCAAGTCCCTTATCACAGTTCAGAGATACCCTTAAGGAGTTAAGGATTTTCTTCTCTAATGCTATTGGCTGGATCCCCCATTCCTGAGTGGTTTCCTCTACTTTTAGCCACCAGGGATTAAGACTCCATTTCCATTTAATCACTTAACATTAATTAATTTCTACAAAAGCATTATTTATTACGAAGATATAGCAAGAACAGAAATACAAACATTTCTCCCAAATACTAGGGGGGCACACTCTTCTCTGTATCAGCTAAGTCTCTGAGGAGAGTGCACTCAAACTGAACAAAATTTCTAATTAACATTGGTTGCACCAAGTTCACATTCAATTGCACTCGAGGAATCCATGTCTCAACTATCACTGGATTAGATCCTAGAGGTTACTTCTCACTCCTCAAAGGATTGAGGCTACACTGACTGGCTACTAATTCTAGCATGTATTACGCTCATGGACATCCTGGAGATCCACTCTCTTGACCTCCTCTATGTTGTAGGTGGGAGAGAAAAAGTTGTATGAGGGAAAAGCTGGTGGTCCTATCATGAGAAGCTTAACGTATGCAATTTAGTTTATTTTTACAGATGGACCTATGATTTACCTGGCATAGGGAACTCCCAGGAAGAAAAACTTCTACCAATGAAGATTAACATCTTTTCTTCAACGTATAGTCTTATTTTTTTTAAGGCAATTGGGGTTAAGTGACTTGCCCAGGGTCACATAGCTAGTAAGTGTCACAAGTGTTTGGTCTGAGGATGGATTTGAACTCAGGTCCTCCTGACTTCAAGGCTGGCACTCTATCTACTGTGTCACTAGCTGCCCCTCAATGTGTAGTCTTAGAGAAGCACGTAGGGCAGTTGAAATTTCAATTACTTTCCTGATGCCACTCAGTTAAAACTTGACAAAGCTATGACCTGAGTGGCAGCTCTTCCTGACTCCAGGGCACGCTCTCTGTTCACTGCCACTCATAAGTTCATTAAAGAGTGGAATCCAATATACAAATCTGCTAATCTGTCATCTTTGCCTTTAGTGCTTCTACATCTACTTGGCATTGACACTGATGGGAAAAACTTGTTTTTAAATCATGCATGATACTACTAAATTTCTCTATAATCTACTGTTCATACTGTGTGCTCTGCATGGATGTCTTATCATGTATACATTTATGTTAAGTATGTGCACCCACAGTAATGCTGCCAAGCATCAGAACTGATACCTAGGTTACATGAGAAAGATATTTGTAAGTTATAAAAATGTGCTAATACCAACTTTGAACTGTAGATTCAAGCTTCATAGTCTTGATTGTCAATGCATTCATTCAACCTATATTTTATTGAATATCAGGTATGGGTAAGACACTGTGTTGGGTCCTATGGAAAATATAGAGATTAATAGGTATGGTATTAACCCTCCAGGGGCTAGCAGGAGATAAGATAAATACACAAATAACTATATTACAAGGTAGAATTTAAATGTCAATGTAATGCCGTCATCAAACACTCAAGGAATTCAAAGAAAGGAGAAATTAAATCTAGTTAGGAGGATCAGGAAAGAATTCATAAAAGAGTCAATCAATTCAATTCAATTAAACAAAGTTATTAAGCACATATTGTGTTATAAGAGATATTTACAATATCAAAAGAAGGATGAGATAAGAGGTCTTTTCATGTAAAGAAAGGCAGGAGAGGTTAGAGTAAAATTGAATGTATCAAGAATTGAGAGAGGGTATTAGGATTGAGACCTGACAGTGCCCATCAGCCTAAGGCAAAGAGTCAGTGGAGAGGGAGAGGGAGAGAAGGGGGTGGTACTGTTGCTCTTGTTGTTCATCTTTCATTCTCGAAGACAACCAATGACATCAGAAGGGTGATGTCTTGACATGCAAATGAATTGGATTTAAGTGAGACAGAGCTATGCAAAGTCATCAGCCTCACTATCTCCTCCAGAGTCATCTGAGCCCAGTGGCAAGACAGGTCAGACGACTGGTGATGGCCCTTTAATGAGACTAGAGGTACATAAGAAAAAGATGAAGCCTGGAGAAGAGATCAAGGTCCTGGAAGAGGCAGTATAGGATGGAATTAAAGGGAAGAAAAGGGGTACTTTTTCCTTTGAGACAGAAAGGAAGAAGAAGAGGATAACTGTTGATGTTGAGAAATTAGGAGGAATGGAAGATGACATTTCTGAAGTTCCTATTGGATCATCTTAATCGTCTTACTAAGTAGAAGGTTAATATCATTTATTGTCATTGTGTATGTGGGTGCATGGGGTGTAGGGAGGGTAGTTTAGACATAGTTTTGAACTTTTAAGCCATTGATGGCCTTGGTAGTTGGCCATTTAAAAAGAGGAAATAGGTTGCTAAATACTTGGGTAATAAAAATAAGAGAGTCACCTTTTATGATTACCTCTTTTATAATAACCTTTAGAAACTTACAGTTGAATGCAGAAAATAAGATACATAATCAAATGACTATAATACAAACTATAATACAATAAGTTTATAGTGGTTAAATAATATAGTATAAGAGATTCAAGACATAAGGGATTACTTCTTGCTGGGGAATCTAGGAAGACATCATGATTCTGGAGGAATAGTTTTCCAGAAGCAGAGATTTAGGGGGAGTCTGTTGCAGGGATTGAGGTACAGGTGGTGTTATATTGAGGAAGAAAACAGCAGAATGAGATTTTTTGGGAAAAAAAGTGATTTAAGTTTGACTAAAATGTGTTTGAAAAGGAATAGTGGAAAGTGAGTTTGGGAAGGTAGGTTGGAGCCAGATTGTGAAGGAACTTAAATGCCATAGTAAGTAGCTTGTATTTGATTCAGCAGACAATGAAGAATCATTAAAGCTTTTTTGAACAGAGAAATGACAGAGTAATCCTTTAGAAATAGAATTTTGGCATTGGAGGATGAATAGTGTGGAAGAGATAGACAGAGAGACCTAGGTTCTATCTCTGACATATACTGGTGGTGTGATTCTGCACAAGTTAGTTAATCTCTGCTACCAGCAATTCTCTAGGACCATAAGTTGCCAAAAAAAAAAAAAGCCTATCTGCATTGATAAAGAGAGTTTCTTCACTGGGAAATGAAATTACAGGTCTGGTTAAAAAAAAGAAATAAAAAAAAGAAAGGTGGATGGGAAAGGCAAGAAGAACAATTAGGAGGATATCAAAATAGTCCAAAAGAAAAGTGATGAATATTAATTTTGGTGATAATGTAACCATTGTGGCAGGGTGGTGATGACAAAGGGAAAAAACAAGAAACAGATTCAAGAGATATACGTAGCTCAATGAGGGAAAAGTCAATGATGACTAGTTTCCAAGTCTGGGTGAAAGGAAAAATGAAATTGCCACAGGTGAGGATCCCATCCTATGGTTGAAAGACAAAAAAAAGTATTTGTGTCTGACCTGTGATGGAGCATTCCGAGCTCGTATTGATCTGATCAGTCACAGTTGGATGCATTTTAACTTGAGTCTAATGTAGTGATGTTATTTTGGCCCTCTTCAAGAACGAAGGACAACAACTAGTCAGGGCAGTCACACCAAAAGGATGCAACCCACTGCCCTCCCCCCAATTAAAAGGAGAAGAAGATTACATTAACATTTCAGAACCTGTATCAAAAATGCTGTTTGTATGTTCCTAGGTCGTGTTTTTCATAATCATTTCATTGATTTCCAGATGCACTATCAAGCATTCTTTTAATAAACAAGTACGTCACTGTGCCTGGCGCTTAGAGTATGGTGGCATAGTTAATTGAGTGTTGGCCTCAGGCACAGTAAGACCTGATTTCAAATCTCACCTCTGACACACACTGGTCAGGTGACTCTAGGGAAGTCCTTTAACTTCTCAATGCTCTTGGCAACTCTCTTAGACTACAAGTTTCAAAGAAGGTGCCAACCTGCATTGGAGGAAGGAGTTTCTTTATCTGAGAATTGCTTATGCCAATGTAATCACATGTTCAGGACCTATACCTTTCTAATTTTGAGTTAAGAGTTAAAGAGGGAGAGTGTATTGTTTTACATGCATGATAAGATTCTCTCTGATTTTATGTAAGTAGAGAAGGTGTGAACTATCTTCACAAGCTGCCTACGTCTAGGTCAAGTAGCTATATATATACTATAAAAATATAGAAATTTCAAATCCTAAACTTGGATTGAACTTCAGTTCAATGGGGGAAAAAACCATAATTTTTATTAAGCACCTATTTTATAGGAGATATTCTGCTAGGTTCTTGGGACACAAAGATTAAAAATAGCACAGTCTACCATTCAAGAGAGCATCTAGCCTAATTTCCCAAGCCATTTAAGATTATTGGAAAGACTAAAAGTATGATTCCTCTCCTTTCCCTACCCAAACTCTTCCATTATTTAACAACCTTAACCAACAGGAAGTATTTACTTAAGCCTAAATTTAATTTCTTGTCTTTCAACTTTAGATCATTTTTTCAAGTTCTGCTTTAGATATTAGGCTCATTGGTTTCAAAGGCCCAGGGGCATCTCTCATATCCTGCCTTTGTTGTTGTTCAGTTGTTTTCAGTCATGTCTAATTCTTTAGGACCCTATTTGGGATTTTCTTGGTAAAAATACTAAAAGAGTTTACCATTTTCTTCTCTAGCTCATTTTATACAGATGAAGAAACTGAGGCAAGTAGGGTTAAGTGACACAGCTAGTAAGTGTCTGAGGCCAGATTTGAACTCGGGAAGGTGGGTCTTCCTGACCCCAAGTCTGGTACTCTATCCATTGCTCTACCTAGTTTTAGAAAATGTCAACAGTTCTGAGGAATGTTCAGGACAATCCCTATTGCACACTAAGTTACTATTTTCTACCTGTTTCGTATATTAATTATTATGGTAATAAAACATGGTAAACTTTGACAACACTAAAGCTTTTAGTACTTACTTACTGTGCCTTGCTTTCTTTGTCATGATTTCTGAAATACACCAGGGGGAATTCACATACATAAACCATCTCAGGAGTGTGAGAAAGCAATTTGGCACAAAAAAATAATAAAGATGTGAGGCTTGACCTACCTTGTGAGAAATATTGTGACTTAAAGTTAACCTTGATTCTCTCCTTTCTAATGTGTCCTAGTGTGCCTTTGTTCAGAAAACAAAGAAACTAAGGTCAAGTTTATCTTTACCACTTTTATCTAGATCCCTTTCATTGCTTTTTCCAAATTCTGAGGCACAACCGTTTCCTTATCCTCCCCATGGGCCTGTCCTCCATGCAAGGGTTCATGGCTGAGATCTTTAGTAAATTTTTATTGTCCTATATTCTTACAAGTCCTTGAGACCTTTTACTTAATACATTAATTTAATCACTAATTCTTGCTGAGATGTTAATGGCTGATCATAGCTCAATGTTATCCCACACCAAACATGTTTGAATTCTGATGGTAATTAGACACATAAACAGGAAAGAAAAAGCAAATGTTGAATTTTCAGAATCCTATATTTGGGCAGTGGATTTTTTTTTAAACACATCTCTCAAATAATATTTGTTCTAGTGTAGGCCCACCCCTGGAGAGGAGCAGCTTTGGTCTTTCCCTGTGACCAGTATAATAGCTCCTTCCTTCATAATTGTTCAAAGCCAGGAAACCTTCTGCAATATATACCTTGAATGTTTAAAGAAGTGCTCTTTGTCTCATGGAGAGGAAAGATTCAAAATTTTTACTAGGTAAAAGGGTATTTAAGAAATGATAACTCTTTTTACATATCTTAGAATGAAAGCTTGAGACCAAAGCCAAGAAGGCAGAAAAAGGCAGGAACTCAGCTGAGCTCTCCCAAATTTCCCTCCAAACAACTTTAAATAATGCCTTGGGGCAGCTAGGTGGCTCAGTGGATAGAGCACCGACCCTAGATTCAGGAGGACCTGAGTTCAAATCTGGCCTTAGACACATAACACTTACTAGCTGTGTGATCTGGGGCAAGTCACTTAACCCCATTGCCTAACCCCCCCCCAAAAAAAAAATGCCTCAGAATGAATTCTGGAGTGGCAGAACCAACAAAAGGGCAAGGTAAAGTATTTTCTAATCCAAGACAACTTAAACGTTCAGCAAGAAGGGCTGTCTCACTGAAGTGAGAGTGAAGGGTAGCCCAGCAAGGGCCCAACTTGCTAAGCTAGCAGCATTCTCATAGGTGAAGGAATCAGCAGTAGTGACTTCCAGACCTCTCAGCTCACAGACTATAAAGATTATGGGGATCTTTTGCTGGCACTGGGTGCAGGACTGTGTTGCATTGCCCATTGTCCAGGTCAAAGTCCCAAGGCAAGGAGGAGTACTGGTAGGAGTAGGAACACTGGCCATAATTCCAGGGTGGAAAAGAGTGCTTGTGGTTGCTCACAGATCAGAGCACAGGCCAGGAGAGCAATGGCCACACTTCTCCTTAGATCATACCACCTTGGAAGAATTGTAAATTTACAGACCCCTAGAACTAGGTATGGAAAGAGAAACAAGAAAAACTTAAAGCTTGAAACAATGTCTCTTCCACCTTAGGAGCAAAGTCCAACTTCAACATAAAGTTCAAAGTGAAGAAATAGTCTGGAAAAATTAGCACAAACAACAACAAAAGAACCAGGCCATAGAAAGTTACTGTAGTAACAGGAAAGATCAAAATACAAACTCAGAAGAAGACAACAAAATTAAAACAGCTATATGCAAAGCCTCAAAGGAAAAATGTGACTTTATCTCAGACCCAAAAAGAATTCCTGAAAGACCTCAAAAAGGATTTCAAATAAGAGAAGGGCAAAACCAAGTTGACGGAGTAAAAGCAGGGACTCCCTGGAGCTCTCCTCCAAACCCCTGCAAATACTTGTAAAAAATGACTCTAAACAAACTCTAGAGCAACAGAACCCACAAAAAGGCAGAATGAAACTAATTTCTAGCCAAAGACAACCTAGACGGTCAATAGGAAAGGTTTTTTGTGCCAGGCTGGGAGAGGAGCACAATTCAGTGGTGGCCATGCAGGCAAAGACTTGGGCCCAGCAAACTCAGAGCAGGCTTAAGGTGATTGAATCAAGGGGAGCTGTGAAGGTTTCCAGACTTCTCAATCCACAAACACCAAAGATAACTTAGGAGGTCAGTGGGAAAGGTCTGTTGGACCTGGGTGAGAGAGGAGTATGGTCCAGTGCTGGCCCTAGCACAGCCCCAGGGTGGTGGCCACAGAGGCAGCAGCTTCTTCCAGAGCTCTCGGCCCACGGACAATGGGAGAATTGAGTGGCTGATCACAGGGGGGTTGCAGGGATCTCTTTGCTGGCACTGAGGCATGATTCTTTTGCTTTGTCATGCTTAGATCTGGGTCCCAGTGCTGGGTGGCACTGGGGCAAGGAGGAACACTGGCATAGCAGAGCTTGTGGCAGCAGTGAAGAGGGAACCCTCCTCTTATTTCCAGGGCCAAAAAGAGTGCTGTGGTCACTCACAGACCAGAGCCCAGGCCAAGAGAAGAATAAACACCTCTCCTTAGATCATATCACCTTGGAAGAACTGAAAACTTACTGGTCCTTAGAAGTATCTCTGAAAACAGCTGAACAAAACCCCTGAAGCTTGAGATAATACACCCTCCACACCGGAAGTAGAACCTACCTTAACAAAGAGTTAAAAAGTCAAGTAACTGGCTGGGAAGATGAGCAAACAGAAGGAAGAAAAAAACCCACAGATTATAGATTCTTATTTTGGTGACAAGGAAGATCAAAACACACAACCAGAAGACAACAAAGCTCCTCCATCCAAAGCCTCTAAGAAAACTATGAATCAGTCCCAGGCCATGGAAGAGCTCAAAAAGGATTTTGAAAATCAAGAGAAGTAGAGGAGAAATTGAGAAGAGAAAAGAGAGTGATACAAAGAAAATCATGAAAAGGAAGCCAACAGCTTGCTAAAGGATACCCAAAAAATGCTGAAGAAGATGACACCTTAACAAACAGATTAGATCAAATGGCAAAAGAGGTCCAAAAAGCCAATGAGGAGAAGAATGCCTTAAAAAGCAGAATTGGCCAAATGGAAAAGGAGGTCCAAAAGCTCACTGAGGAAAATAATTCCTTAAAAATTAGAATGGAGCAAATGGAAGCTAATGACTATGAGAAATCAAGAAATTACAAAACAAAACCAAAAGAATGAAGAATAGAAGACAAATGTGAAATATCACATTGGAAAAACAACTGGCCTGAAAAATAGATCCAGGAGAGATAACTTAAAATTTATTGGACTACCTGAAAGCCATAATCAAAAAAAAACCAGCCTAGATATCATCTTTCAAGAAATTATCAAGGAAAACTGACCTGATATTCTTGAACCAGAGAGTAAAATAGAAATTGAAAGAATCCACCAATCACCTCATGAAAGAGATCCCCCAAAGGAAAACTCTCAGGAATATTATAGCCAAATTCAAGAGTTCTCAGGTCGAGGGGAAAATATTGTAGCAGCCACAAAGAAACAATTCAAGTTGTGTGGGAAACACAATCAGGATAACACAAAATTTAGCAGTGTCTACATTAAGGGATCTGAGGGCTTAGAATATGATATTCTGGAGGTCAAAGGAGCTAGAATTAAAACCAAGAACCACCTACCCATCAAAACTGAGTGTAATGAATGAGGGAAAAAACTGACATTCAGTGACATAGAGGAATATAACACATTCTTGAGAAGCCAGAGCTTGATAGAAAAATTGACTTTCAATTCAAAACTCAAGAGAATCCTGAAAAGGTAAACAGGAAAGAGAAATCATAAGGGACTTATTAAAGTTGAACTGTTTACCTTCCTACATGGAAATATGACATTTGTAATTTATGAGACCTTTCTCAGTATTAGGATAGTTGGAGGAATATATATATATACATATATATATATATATATATATATATAAATAGAAGGCACAGGGTGAGTTGAATATGAAGGTATGATATCTAAAAAAGAAAATTAAGGGGTGAGAGAAGAATGTACTAGGAGAAGGAGAAAGGGAGAGGTAGAATGAGGTAAATTATCTCTCATAAAAGAGGCAAGAAAGAGCTTTAACAGTGGAGGAGAAGAGGGAGGTGAGAAGGAATGAGTGAACTTTGTTCTTACCAGATTTGGCTTAAGGAGGGAATAACATACACACCCAATTGGGTATGGAAAGCTATCTTAACCCACAGGAAAGTAGAAGGGGAAGGTGATAAGAGAGGGTGATAAAAAGGAGGGCAGATTAGGAGAGGGCTAATCAGAAGCAAACACTTTTGAGGAGGGACAGGGTCGAAGGAAAGAATAGAATAAATGGGGGCCAGGATAGGATGGAGGGATATTATAGTCTTTCGCAACATGACTATTAATGAACTGTTTTGAATGACTACACAAGTATAAACTATATCAAATTGCTTGCCTTCTCAAATGAAGGTGGGTGGGTAGGGAGGAAGGGAGAGAATTTGGAACTCAAAATCTTAGAAATGAATGATAGAAATTGTTTCTGCATGCAACTGGCAAATAAGATACACAGGCAAAGGAGTGTAGAAATCTATCTTACCCTACGGGAAAATAGAAGGGGAAGGGGATAAGAAAAGGGGTGTAATAAAAGGAAGAACAGATTAGATGAAGGGGGAATCAGAATGCAGGCCATCATGGGGTGAGGGGAGAGGAAAGATGGGGAGAAAATTTGCAACTCAAAATCTTGTAGAAGTGAATATTGAAAACTAAAAATAAATAAGTTGGGGGAAAAAAGAGTAAGCCAAAAAAAAATCCAATAACAGAAGAGAAAAAATTATGAAAAGAAAGGAGTGATGTAAAAAAAATCATAAAAAAAAAACTTGGTTAAGGAGACACAAAAAATACTGAAGAAAATAACACCTTAAAAACCAGAATAGGCCACATGGAAAAGAGGCACAAAAATCCCCTGAAGAAAAGAACTCTTTAAAAAGTATAATTGATTGAATGGAAAAGGAAGTACAAAAACTCAATGAAAAAAATAATTACTTAAAAATTAGAATTAGGAGGGGCAGCTAGGTGGCACAGTGGGTAGAGCACCAGCCCTGGAGCCAAGATGACCTGAGTTCAAATCTGGCCTCAGACCAAATACTTGACATTTACTAGCTGTGTGATCCTGGGCAAATCACCTAAACTGAATTGCCTTAAAAAAAAATTAGAAGTGGCAAGTGGAAGCTAATGACTTCATGAGACATCAAGAAACAATAAAACAAAATCAAAAGAATGAAAAAAATAGAAGAAAATGTGAAATATCTCATCGGAAAAATAACTGATTTGGAAAATAGATCAAGGAGAGATAACTTAATAATTATGGGACAACCTGAAAGCCATAATAGAAAAAAACAGCTTAGATATCATATTTCAAGAAATTATCAAGGAGGGGAAACTAGGTTGCACAGTGGATAGAGCACCAGCCTTGAGTTGGGAGGAGAACCTGAGTTCAAATCTGACCTCAGACCAAACACTTTACACTTATTAGCTGTGTGACCCTGGGCAAGTCACTTAACCTCAATTGCCTAAAAAAAAATTATCAAGGAAGACTGCCTTCACATGCTAGAACCAGATTATAAAATAAATATGGAAACAATCTACTGATCACCTCCTCAAAGTGATCCCCAAATGAGTTCCAGAAATATTATAGCTAAATTCCAGAGATCCCAGGTCAAGGAGAAAATATTGCAAGCAGCAAGAAAGAAAAGAATTAAAATACTGTGCAACCGCAGTCAAGATTACACAAGATTTAGCAACTTCCATGTTAGAAGAGGGTTTGGAAAAATTTGCCTTTTGGATATTCTAGAAGGCAAAGGAACTAGGATTACAACCAAGAATCACCTACCCAGCAAAACTGGATATGATCCATTAGGGGGGAAATGTATATTTAATGAAATTGAGGACTTTCAAGCATTCCTGGTGAAAAAAAAACTAGAGTGGAATAGAAAATTTGACCTTCAAATATGAGACTCAAGAGTAGCATAAAAAGGTAAACAGGAAAGAGAAATCATAAGAGATTCAATAAGGCTAAACTGTTTATATTCCTACATGGGAAGATGACACTTATAACTCCTAAGAATTTTATTATCATTAGTCAGTTAGAAGGAGTATACATAGATAGAGGGAACAGGTGTGAGTTGACTATGATGAGATGATATCCAAAATAAATAAAATAAAATGAAGGGGTGAGAAATAATGGGAAAAGAGAGAAGTGAGAGGTAGAATGGGGTAAATTATCTCACATAAAAGAAGCATGAAAGTGTTTTTCAATGTAGAGCAACAGGGAAGGAGTGGCAAGTAATGCTTCAACCTTTATCTTATCAGAATTGCCTCAAAGAGGGAACAACATACACATTCAGTTGAGTATGTAAATATATCTTACCTACCTACAGGGAAGTAGAAGAGGAGGAAGATAACAAAAGGGGATGCTGATAGAAGGGAGGGTGGATTGGGGGAGGTAGTGGTCAGAAACAAAATACTTCTGTGGAAGGATAGGGTCAAAGGAGGGAGGGAGGGGAGAGAGAGAGAGAGAGAGAGAGAGAGAGAGAGAGAGAGAGAGAGAGAGAGAGAAGGTCAAAATAGGTACATGATTTAAACATAAAGGGTGATACCATAAGCAAATTAAGGGAGCAAGGAATAGTTTAGCCATAAGATTTACGGGTAAGGGAAGAATTTGTGACCAAACAAGAGATAGAGAGCATTATGATATATGAAATAGATAATTTCAATTACATTAAATTAGAAAAGGTTTTGCAGAAACAAAACCAATGTAATTAAGATTAGAAGGAAAGCAGAAAACTGGGAAAACAATTTTTATGGCAAGTTTCTTTGATAAAGCCCTCATTTCTCAAATATATAGAGAACTTAGTCAAATTTATAAGAATATGAGTTATTCCCCAATTGATAAATGGTCAAAGGATATAAACAGGCAGTTTTCAGACAAAGAACTCAAAGCTATCTATATCATATGACAAAAATTCTCTAAATCACTATTGATTGGAGAAATGCAAATTAAAACAGTTCTGAGTTACTACCTCATACCTATCAGATTGGCTAATATGACAGAAAAGGAAAATAACAAATGTTGGAGGGGAAGAGGGAAAATGGGACACTAATGCACTGCTATTGGAATTGTGAACTGACCCAACCATTCCATTTGAAACTGTGCCCAAAGGGTTATAAAACTATGCATACCCTTTGATCTGGTAATAACATTACTAGGCTTGTTTCCCAAAGAGATGTAAAAAAAAAAGAAAGGACTCATGTGTACAAAAATATTTATAGAAGCTCTTTTTGGTAGAAAAGAATTGGAAATTGAAGGGTTGCCCATCAATTGGTGAATGTCTGAACAAATGGTGGTATATGATTGTGATGGAATGCTATTGTGCCATATAAAAAATTACGAGTAGGATGTCTTCAGAAAAACTTACATGGAAAGTCATGGAAAGACTTACATGAACTGATGCAAAGTCAAATGAGCAGAACCAGAACAGCAATAGTGATATTATACAATGATCAACTGTGAATGACTTAGCTATTCTCAGCAGTACAATTATCCAAGACAGTTCCAAAGGATTTGTGATAAAAAATCTAATTCCCCTCTAGAGAAAGAACTGATGGATCTGAATGCACATTGAAGTATACTTAAAAAAAAAACTTTATTTTACTTTTTCTTTTTTTGGTCTGTGTGTTCTTTCACAACATGACTAATATGGAAATATATTTTGCATGACTGCACATGTAAAACCCATATCAAATTGCTCGCCTTCTCAATGAAGGGGAAGGAAAAGGAGTGAAGAAGAGAACTTGTGACTCAAAATTTTTAAAAAGAATTGTTAAAAATTGTTTTTACATGTAATTGGAAAAAATAAAATAAATCTGAAAAATAAGAATGTAAGCTCTTTGAAGAAAGGGACTATTTTTGAATTTCTTTCCATCCCCACGGCTTAGCATGGAACATGGCAAATGATGATGATGATGGTGGTGGTGGTGAAGATCCTGATTCTGATCATAATCACATGATCATGATAATCCATTTACACTGAACTTCAAAGTTTGCAGAGTTCTTTACAAATATTAACTCATTTGATTCTCTGAATGACTTTGGGAGATAGATGCTATTATTATCCCCATGTTATTACTGGGTAAACTATGGCAGACAGCAGTTAACTTAACTTAAGCAGTTGTTTAAGTTAAGTGACAGAATCACACAGCTATTAAAGGTCTGAAGCCAAATTTGAACTCAGATCTTTTTGACTCCATATCCATTGCTCTATCCATTTATTAATTATATATCACCATTAAAATATATATTTATATAAGCATATACATAAATATGAGTGTATATGCATATATACATACACAGATATAAATATACACACACATTGTGAATGTAAAGTCATATTACATAAAGAACACAGGTAATATTTACTCTTTTATAGTAGATTTCTAAAAAAGGACATTTAAACATGTTCATAGTGGATTTCTCATTACTGTGTCCCCAAAAACAAAAATAAGAGATCCTTGGAAAATATCCAAAACAAGGTATATTGAGAGATGAAAATATTTCTTACTTTCTTCACCTCCACCTCTATTCGTTTTCTCCATCATTTCAACAGACATGATTCACCAGAAATCACAGACACTCTAGGGTTTATCTCTTTCCCTGGAGGGCAAGCTCATGATGTCAAACCCAGCCACAAATGGAATCCAAGATTTACAGACTCACCATTCTCTATTCAGCATCTGCCCCAATGCTAACACAGTCTCTATAGCCCTCCAGCCAGGGAATGTTGGGAGTAGTGTGCAAAGGGAGACTGTTCATCAGATAGATCTTTTGTTTTGAACTGGAAACCTAGTCCCCTAGGTTAGAATTCTAGGAGGAGGTAACAGGGAGATTGGAGTGGTACTGAATATTGCTGCTATTAAAAAAAATTCTCCTATTTCTTGAACAAAAAACAAAACAAAACAAAACAAAAAATTGCCCTTGTAGAGGCAATGTGACATAATGGATAAGAATGCTGGCCTTTGAATCAGGAAAGACTTGTTTTCAAGGAAAGTCAATTTACCACCACTCTGAGCTTTCATTTTTTTTTTATCTGTAGAACAGGAATAACAATTGATCATTTTATGACTAGGATAAATTTTTTGTTTGTTTTTCTTAAATCAATAACATTCAAAAGGCTTCACATATACTGGTTTCGTTTAAATTTTATATGAGAAGATATGAAAGGATTATAGATTTAGAGCTAGATATTACAGCAAATGAGAAAACTGAGACCTAAATAGGTTAGGTGACTTACCTAAGATCACTTAAATCTGCAACTAATTCATGTGACTCTAGAAAAGTCACTTCAGCACTTGTGGATTCAGTTCCTTCACCTGTATAATGAGTGGATTGGATCAGTTGATTTCTGAGCCCTTTTCCAATTCTAGTAAGCTATGTGCCTACGCAGAGTGTGATGGTAAACATTTATCCATCAGCTTCTCTAAATGTGCAATACACTTTTAAGTTTACATTCTTAATATATTCCATCATTTTCCTGGGTCCAGACAATCAATCACACAGTAAATCAAACCATTATTTGTAATATTTGACAATTTCTGAGATATTAATGTTCACCCCTAAAATTTAACAATTGACTCCCACAAACAGGTCAAAACTGACTCCTACTGATTCTACTAATAACTGTGTGTGTGTTTGTGTATATGAGAAACAAGACAAAATTGTCATAACAACATCCTCTCCAACACCATCCAATACAACAAACATTTATTAAAGGGAAGATATGATTCTACATCCCCTGACTTCATGTCCAGCTTTTTTTCTATTGTACCTCACTGTTTTTCTTTTTAGGATTTTTTTTCTGATGTTGAAAATTCTATAACATATGACCTTGTGCTTACTAATAGCTCCATAAAACTTTGAAGATTGATTGGTTTAGGAGATGATTTCTCAGATGGGTTGTTCATTCAATAAAATCTGAACAGCTCTGTCTGTTTTTTATGCTTTAGTCATTCTTCCCAGTTGGAGTTAGTTATTTTTGTCATTGAATTTCCTTCCCCTCTTCATTCTTGCTTTTATGTCTTCACTTGCTTCCTTTTACATCTATGCCTAATTTTGATAACCTATCTTAGGGAAGAAAAATTTTTCCTTTTATCTTTTTTGACCACCTTTCTCTTTCCCTCTGCAGAGATCTCATCACAGTCAGGTATTTTCCCAATATCAGGACTAAACCATCTAAGATTTACAGGGTTTCTTTTTAAAGCTCTATAGGGATAACAGCCATCCTGAACAGGTAACCCAGGGAGGAGGAAGCTGGGTAGTGATCTGAGAGGGATTTTTCAAACTTTATAACTTCAATTAAAATAAAATAAACATTGTCTGTGCTGTTGAGTTATACCATAGAAATGTAGGAGTGCATCCAGGCACAGGGGATCACTTGTAAAAAGGCACATATCCAGAAGATGTTATGTTATGTGTGGGGAATAGCTAGCAGGATAATTTTCCTAGAATGGAGAGTGTGTACAGGGAAATAGTATGAAATAACAGTATAAAGCTAGGCAGATCTGATTATAAAGGACTATAAAACCAAGGGTTTTTATTTTATAATAAATATAATTGGGAGCCATAGAAGATTTTTCTTAGTGGGGGTAATGTGTAACATGGTTGAAACAATGTTCCAAGATATCAATTTGGCAGTTGTATGGAGGATGGATTAGAAAGGAGAATGGTGGCAAGGAGATCAATCAGGAAGCTATTACAATATTCCAGGAGAGAAATGATGAAGTCATGAAGCAGAATAGAGGCTGTGTGTGGAGAGGGGTTGTATAAATAAGAATTGACAAGCCTTGCCAATTGATTGGATATGGAGGATAAGGAAAGCATTCAAGGATGACTCTGAGATTGTGAGCATGGGTGGCTGAAATGAAGATGGTGCTCTCCCAATGGAAATGAAAAAAAATTGTAAGAGTGATAGATTGAGGGTGAAATACATTGAGTTCTGATTTGGACATATTGAGTATGAGACTCCTATATGTAGGGGATAATATGGAATTAGAGCTGGAGAGATGGAGGGAGGGAGGGAGGGAGAAAGAGACAGAGAGAAACAGAGACAGAGAGAGAGAGAGAGAGAGAGAGAGAGAGAGAGAGAGAGAGAGAGACAGAGAGAAAGAGAGAGAGAGAGAAGGGGCAGCTAGGTGGCACAGTGGATAGAGCACTGGCCCTGAAGTCAGGAGGACCTGAGTTCAAATCTGGCCTCAGACCAAACACTTGACACTTACTAGCTGTTTGACCCTGGGCAAGTCACTTAACCCCAATTGCCTAAAGAGAGAGAGAGAGACAGAGAGACAGAGAGACAGAGGGAGATTAGGGTGGAATTTATGAATCATCCACATAGAAGTGATAATTGAACCCATGGTAGCAAATGGAATAGTCAAGGGAAAGGAGAAGAGAAATAGAAAGAGAAAGGAGAAGAAAGCCCAGAATGACTGTTGGGAGATACACATAAAGTAGGTAATCAGAAGAGGAAACTTAGGAGTGGTCATTTAGATAGGAAGAGAACCAAGAAAAAGCAGCATCATAGAAACCAAGACAAGAGAAAATGACCTGGAACAGGGAAGGATATTTGATAGTGTCAAAAGCTACAGAAACATCAAGAAACGCAAGGGCTATGGAAAAAAACCATCAGATTTAACAAAGGCAGGGGTAAAGAGGGAATGGATTTCAGGCATGTGAGAGAGTCTGTGGAGAGAAATGGGAGATAGAATGCTGAATCTGGGGAACAGTTAGTTTAGCTGGAATGTAGAGTATGTGAAGAGAAGTATCTTCAGTTGAAAGCCAGTAAGTAGAGAATTTTGAATGTTGGGCTAATGTGTTTGTATTTTATCTTAATGATGATAGGGAGCCACAGAAAATCATTGAGCAAGGGAAGTGACATTGTTAGACCTATGTTTTAGCAATATTTATTTGATAGCTGTCTGAAAGATGGAGAGATGCTCGGAGAAGGGAGAGACCAGAATAAGGAAAAATGCTAGAAACCAAATAAGAAACTTCCCTAACATGAATCCATTAGATTGTGAGCTCCTCGAAAACCAGGGGTAATTTTTTTTTGTCTAAAGAATTTAGCACAGTGCCTAGAAATTAGGAGATGCCTAATAAATGGTAACCAATTGACTTACTGACTGAACAGACATAAAGAAACACTTGTATTTTGCCCAGATCTTTGATATCACTCTCAGTCAACAAACCCTTATTAAGCACATACTACATGCCAGGCATTGTGCTAAACACTGAGCATAAAAAGATGCAAAAGACAGTCCCTACCATCAAGGAGTTCACAATCTAATGGAGCAGGCAACAGGTAAACAAATCATTGGTGCAGAGAACTTTAAATGAGAAAACTACCTCTGCTGATGAAGATATGTAATTGATTTGCAGTTTTTAGTTTTAGAGTTGCCTTGTAGCATCAAGAGGTTATGTGACTTATCCAGAATTATACAACCAGTATGAGGGACAGCTAGGTGGCACAATGAACAGAGCTCTGGCCTTAGAGCTCAAATCCAGCCTCAGACACTTGAAACTTACTAGCTGTGTGACCCTGCGCAAGTCACTTAACCCCAATTGCCTCACCAAAAAGCAAAACAAAACAAAACAAAACAAAAATGCACAACCAGTATGAGTCAGAGGCTGGATTTGAACCCAGGTCTTCCTGACCCTGAGGCTAATTGTCTATAATGGCATGCTAAGTGCTTGACTAAGATAATAACTAGAACAAGTATTCATTAAGCACTAACAATGTGCCAGGCATTGTGCTAAGCATTTCAGGATACAAAGAAAGGCAAAAGCAGTCCTTGTCAAGGAACTGACAATCTAATTGGGAAAATAACACACAAACAACATTTATAAAATATATACAGAAGATAAATTAGAGGTAATATCAAAGGGAGGGCAGTAGCATTAAAGGGAACAAGAAAAACCTCTTGAATTGAGACTTGTACGAAACCAAAGAAGCCAGGCTGCTGAGATTAGGAGGGGGAGTATTCCAGGCAGGGGAAACAACCACCAGTGAAAAAACAGAATTGGAAGATGTAATGTCTTCTGGAAGGAAGAACTGGCAGATAACTCTTTTCTTGTTGACTGGCAAATGAAGCAATTGAGGTTCAGAGAGTTTCTGTAAATTACCCAAAGTTACCCAATAAGTAGCAGAGATGGAATTTGAAGCCAGTTCCACTGATTTAAAATTCAAGACTCTTCTCCACCATGTTGCCTCCTTTCTCAGAAGGTCAATTAAATACTGTAAGAATGACTGTAAAGAATGTATATTAATATCCCATTTCAACATCTTTGACCTCTAAATGATGGTATCAAAAGCTCTTTTCCTTGGAATGATTCCTCTGTTTACATATCAATGAATGCAAAGTTTCAGGGAGAAAAACTTATGTTGTAATATTGTTATTATTATTATTACTACTACTACTACTACTACTATTATTATATGAACTATTGTAATTTAAAAGAAATTGGTTCATTTTGAAGAAAGGCAAACCATAAGGAAAAGAAAAATGAATAATCATTATCAGGGAGTAATAAAATTGCTTTTGTGGTACAGCACAATAGACAAAGGGTCAGACTTTAACAATCAGGCTCTAAAATTGTTCACATGTGTAATGGAATACTATTGTTCTATAAGAAGTGATGAACAGGCTGACTTCAGAAAAACCTGGGAAGACTTATATGGTCTGATGCTGAGTGAAGTGAGCAGAACCAAGAGGACTTTATATACAATAGCAGCCACGTTATACAATGACTAAGAATGTTAAACTGAACCCTTCTCAGCATTACGAGGATCCAAGACATCTCCAGAGGCCTCAGGATGGAAAATGCTGTCCACATCCAAAGAAAGAACTATGGAAGTCGAATCGTTCTCACTTATTTTTTACCTTCAGTTGAGTTTTGTTTCATCTTTCTGATGGTTCCTCCTACTGGTCTTAATTTTTACTTACAACTTCACTAATGTGAAAATATGTTTAATGGGTATGTAAATGTAAAGCCTATGTCAGATTGTGCACCGTCTTGGGGAGGGTGGGGGGGAGAACAAGGGAGAAAAAATTTTCAACTCAAAAGCATATGGAAAAAATAAAAAAAAATAAAATTGTTCACATAAATTTTCTCCACATTTGAACATGTAAACTGTATTACACGTCATGTAAAAGAAACTAAGCACTTGACTAACAAAGATGCACTCCAAATTTATGGCTGCAATTTCAGAACCTGAATTGAAGCTGGTTGAAAATGTGGTCTTGGAATGGCTCTTCAACAATTGGAAGCATGTGAAAAGTGGGGAGGGGGCTTTTCTAACCTCCAAGTTGTGCCCTGTTTTTAATAGATACCATGTACTGTAAGCCAGGCTGGGTCCATTTTCCAAGAAAGTTGTAATTTTCTTTCTATGCCTTGTCATAGAGTGGGCAACAGAGGAGAAACTGAATTAGTCTCTTATGAAACGTAGATGCCCTTTTCTTGGAATAAATGAAAGGAAACTAGGATGAGGATGGAAAGGAGCAGTGATTGAAGCCACCTGAATTTAAAGCCAATTGAGACAGGCTGCTCAGTCTATCAGGTATGGCCTGAGAAATTCAGGGATTACACAGAAACTCAGTCTTTCTCAGGTGTGGTATTGTTTCAAGCTCTTATCCTGCTGTTATCTTTTATTGATTTTGCCTTTGGGCCTAGATTTATTTCTCAAGATGTTCAGGCCATTATATGGTACCAACCATGGGGATATAGTGATGGAGTATGAACTTCACACTCTACTAAAGATATGACTGAAATTTTACTTCAATCTATTTTAAAAATCACCTATATTACATATTTGTTTTATTTGTGCACCATCTTTACACTTAACTTGTGTTTATCTTCTAGATTGCAGTATTCTACACAGCTTTTTCCATTTTCTTCATTTCTTTCTCTTCCCACCCAATTGAGACTTTTACCTCTTGGACCCAAAGTGAAGCCTCTATGAATGCTATTGATTATCATTTCTCAAACTCACAGACATAACTCTGAAGCACCTTTCTGTGTCTGTCTCCATGACTCTTACACTATTCTGAAATTTATATAGTTCCTTTTCTAAAAAGTTTTATATTTCCTGGTCTCAAAAGAAATCATTAGACTGGACTTCCTTTGCTACCAATAAAAAGCAAGTTCTCCACAGAGACACAAGTATAGACATAAGATTTCAGTAACAATAGTTTCTTTTCTTTTTTAATTTTTAATTTTTTTAAATTTTTTTATTTTTTCCATATTCTTTTGAGTTGAAAATTTTTCTCCCTTTTCCTCCCCCCCGTCCTCCCCAAGACGGCTCACAATCTGATATAAGCTTTACATTTACATACCCATTAAATATATTTTCACATTAGTGAAGTTGTAAATAAAAATTAAAACCAATAGGAGGAACCATCAGAAAGATGAAACAAAACTCAACAGAAGGTAAAAATAAGTGAGAGCGATTCGACTTCCATAGTTCTTTGGATGTGGACAGCATTTTCCATCCTGAGGCCTCTGGAGATGTCTTAGATCCTCGTAATGCTGAGAAGGGTTCAGTTTAACAATCTTAGTCATTGTATAACGTGGCTGTTATTGTGTACAAAGTCCTCTTGGTTCTGCTCACTTCACTCAGCATCAGATCATATAAGTCTTTCCAGGTTTTTCCGAAGTCAGCCTGTTCATCATTTCTTATAGCACAATAGTATTCCATTACATTCATATACCACAACTTGCTCAGCCATTCCCCAATTGATGGGCATCCTCTCAATTTCCAATTCTTTGCCACCACAAAAAGAGCTGCTATGTATATTTTTGTACATGTGGGTCCTTTTCCTATTTGTCTGATCTCTTGGGGGATATAGCCCTAGAAGTGCTATTGCTGGATCAAAGGGTATGCACATTTTTGTAGCCCTTTGGGCATAGTTCCAAATTGTTCTCCAAAATGGTTGGATCATTTCACAGCTCCACCAACAATGTATTAGCGTTCCAATTCTCCCACATCCTCTCCAACATTTATCATTTTTCTGTTTTGTCATGTTGGCCAATCTGATAGGTGTGATGTGGTACCTCAGAGTTGTTTTGATTTGCATTTCTCTAATCAATAACGATTTAGAGCATTTTTTCATATGACTATAGATGGTTTTAATTTCTTCATCTGAGAACTGTCTGTTCATATCCTTTGACCATTTATCAATTGGGGAATGGCTTGTGTTTTTATAAATTTGTCTTAATTCTCTATATATTTTAGAAATGAGGCCTTTATCAGAGAGACTGGTTGTAAAAATTCTTTTCCAATTTTTTTTACCTTCCTTCTAATCTTAGTTGCATTGGCTTTGTTTGTGCAAAAACTTTTCAACTTAATGTAATCAAAATTATCCATTTTGCTTTTTATAATATTCTCTATCTCCTGTTTGGTCATGAATTCTTCTGTTCTCCATAGATCTGATAGGTAAACTATTCCTTGTTCTCCCAGTTTACTTATGGTATCAGCCTTTATATCTAAGTCTTGAACCCATTTTGACTTTATTTTGGTATATGGTGTGAGATTTGGGTCTATGCCTAGTTTCTGTCATACTCTTTTCCAGTTTTCCCAGCAGTTTTTTTCAAAGAGTGGGTTCTTATCCCAGAAGCAGGGGTCTTTGGGTTTATCAAATAATAGATTACTATAGTCATGGACTACTGTGTCTTTCATATTTAACCTATTCCACTGATCCACCTCCCTATTTCTTAGCCAGTACCAAGCAGTTTTGATGATTGCTGCTTTATAATACAATTTAAGATCTGGAATTGCTAGGCCACCTTCCCCTGCATTTAGTAACAATAGTTTCTGAAGAAAATTTTAAAACACAACTCCTAATTAGTAAATGACTTAAACAGCTGCATTAACAGGGGCCAAGTTCTTAAAGGTCTTCTCTGGAACCCTTTTTGTCTGAAGGGGATGGGAATGCTTGGGGGAAGTTCCAGATCAAATTCTGAGTTCTCAAGTCAATCTGATGACATTGAGGCAAATGGGGCATTGTTTGGAGGCAACTGATAGGACACAGGGAATTTCTGAAGACTAGCTTAGTAAGCCATCCCTCCTCTTGGCTTATAAAAAGCAAACTGGTTTTCCCTGAAAACTTTTGAGAACTTGATCTGCCTTTTCCTTTGTACCTTTTTCTAAAGTACAGCAAGCACATGGTAGTGGGAGGCAAATGTTTCAATGTGTCCTCAGAGAGAAGTTTAAGGACATTGCTTTTGAACTCCAACTTGTATAGAGATGAGGTTTTGAATTCTCTAGGCAATGTGATTCTCATATGAGAATTACTAGTGTTTTTTCCTTGTAATCAAAGAGCAGAAGCCAAACCAGATACTTTTGCTACATTTAAGGGAAATAGGTTCCAGCTCTACAATGCTAAGACTGAATTTTCTTTTTTATTTGTTTTTTCCAAATAATAGGACTCCCCAGGGACACATCTTTGTCTGTTCCTTGCCCACTGTGAATTGGGCCCCCAGTGCCTCAGAGGATATAACACTACTCACTGTGAGGTTAGACCTGGAGGGAGTTCATTGATAGTCAAGGGCCTCTCTCCAGACATTGATACTCTGCCAGCATGCATTTCTAAATGGTTAGCATACTCCCAGCCCTTCATACTCTTCCTATCCCAGTCATCCTCTGTTATTGTACCAACCTCATCCCTCATCCCCTACTGCTTACTTCTTTATTCATATTTTCTCAACCCCCTAAATGTCTCACTTCATATATACTCGCCCCTTTTGATATGCTCTTTGGAATGCCTGCTCTATAGTTAACAAATTTGCTTTTATCTTAAACCTTTTCTTTTCCCATACCCTCTGCCTTCTGGCTGTTTCTGAGACCTGGCTCCCTCTTGATAATACTGCTTCCCTGGCCATACTTTACAGTACTGGTGTACTTTTACCCCTGCCCTTTGATTAGCTAGTCATGGAGAGAGAGCTAGAAAACTTCTTGTTTCTCATGGCACTTCCAGACTCCTCTGTCACCATCACTCAGTAACCTCTCCTTAGACATTCATTAAATACAATTTTATTACCTGATCAAGATTCTGATAGCTATTATCTATTGTCTGCAAGACACTCTCTTTCCTCCTTCAATGAGTTCAGTGCTTAACTTACATTCTTTCTTTCTACCTCAATATTAGGGAACATATCATATCAACAGGGAACAAATATATATATATATATATCAATACTCCAAATACCTTAACTTGTAAAATTTGCAGTCTATTCAGTATTTATGGCTTGCTCCTGAACTAATTCAACTACACAAAGAGATGTTCATATCCTTAATCTTTACATCACCCACAAGCATTCAACTTCTGTGTTCATTAACTTCAAAATTCCTTTGCCTGAGATTTCAGAAAAATCTGGAAAGACATGCATGAACTGATGCAAAGTGAAGTGACCAGAACCAGGAGAACATTATAAACAGTAACAGCAACATTGTGTGATATTCAACCGTGACTGATTTAGCTCTGCTCAGCAATAGAATGATCCAAGACAGTTCCAAAAGACTCATGTTGAAAAATGCTATCCATGTCCAGAGAAAGAACTGATGGAGTTTGAATGCAGGTCAGAGTGTACTATTTTTACTTTCTTTTTTTTTTTAGCATTTTTTATGCTTTTGCAAATTGTAATTTTATTCAAACTGTTTCTTCTTTCACAACATGACTAATATGGAAATAGGTTTTACGTGAGTGCACATATATAACCTATATCAAATTGCTTACCATCTTAGGGAGTGAGGAGGGAAGGGAGTGAGGGAAAAAATTCAGAACTCAAAATTTTATTTAAAAAATGAATGTTAAAATTGTCTTTACATGTAATTTGAAAAAATAAAATACTATTAAAAATTCCTTTGCCTAATTATAATATTTTATTCTATCTTTCCCTCTGAGTTATAGCCACTAACCCTATACTTCATGTTCACTGGGCCCTCCAATCTCTCCACCTCTCAATTCTTTTTTAGTTCATCACCTTTGAACTGACTACGCTCTTCTCCCTTCTCTATCACAAACCATTTTTTAACCAGTTCAACTCTACCTTTTTCTTTACTCCCAAGTTCTTTGCCCTCTTATCCTATCACAAATCATACTTTACCAAGCCCTAATGTTTGATTACTCCCACCACAACTTTCACTCTTATTTTTTGAACTTCTGAACAGAACTGAAGAAAATGATGAAACCATGTTGACTGCGTCACTACAAATTGATGCTACTTAATCTCAACTGGGTCCTCACGGCAAAAAGGCAATTCCTTTATATCTCTAATTGATTTGCTATTCTACTCACAGAGCTATTCCAAACCTTTTCATTTCTCCTTAAACTTCTCTGAAATCATTTCCCCACCCTCTCACCTGAGAACTTTGACTTATACTTTGCAGAAAAAAAATTGAGTCTATTTACTGAGATCTCCCTATTTTCCCACTCTATCTCAGCCCACATCACTTAAATGTCTTTTCACAGTATCTCCTTCACCTCTATCTCTTTCCTTTGCCAAGCAGCAAATCCCTCCACAAGCCTCTTTGATCCCATTCTAATTCTCTCTACTCTAGCTCTCTCTATCATCCCTACTCACTTACTCTCTCCCTGTGTACTGACTATTTCCCTGCTGTGTGCTCCTTCCTACTTCTTGCTCAAATCTTCCCCCATCCTAAACAACAACAACGAAAAACCCTCACTTGATTAAACTATCCCCACTAGCTATTGTCCTACATCTCTCCTTCCTGCCATGGGTACAGTCCTTAAGAAAATAGTCTACAATCTGTCACCATTTCTCCTTTCACACTCTTATAAGCCCTTTGAAATCTGGTTTATGACCTTATAGTTCAAGTGAAACTTGTTCTCTTCAAAGTTACTGATTATCTAATTACCAAATCTAATGATATTTTTTTCAGTCTTCATCTTTCTTGATCTTGCTTTGACACCCTTTCTCCTAGATACTCTATCTTTTCTAGGTGTGCTTATACAGGAAGGCTTTCTCAATCACTTTTAATGTTAATACCTTTCCTTTATTGATTATTCTTGATTAAACCTCTATTTATCTTGTCTGTATATAGTTGTTTGACTGCTGGCACCCTTGTTAGACTGTAAGCCCCTTGAGGGCAGGTATTATTCTTTTAGTCTCTCTTTTTATCCCTGTTGCTTACCATAGTACCTGGCACATAGTAGATGCTTACGGGATGCTTGTTGACTTGACTTGATAGTCTTCTTCTGCAAGAGGTATTTCCCAGTCCTACCCACTGCTGATGACTTTCCTCTGAGACTGCCTCCTATTCATACTGCATGTACAGTGTTTCACGTACAGCTTGTCTCCCTCAGTTTGCTGAGGGCAGAGGTCTTTTTGTCTCTGTTTTCATCCCCAGTGCTTAGTACAGTGCCTGGCACACAGTAATCTTTTAATGAATGCTTGTTGATTGACTGATAGATTTTTGGGCCATAGCACAGACACACACCAAATTTTATGCTAAAAATACTTTTAACACTTACTAATAAAATAACTTAAATGTGTTCTGTCAGAATGCCAAAAGCAGGCTTGTGGAACTCCTCACAGCCTTTTAACGAGAGATTTGGGGTTAGAGAGGACAGAGAAAGAAATGGTACCACACATTATATTCCAAAGTAAAGAAAAAAATACAGATGACATCAGTTGTTTTCCCCTAACAACCTTTAAATTCATCTCATTAAAAAGGCAAAGGTCCCAATTTGAGAAAGAGAAAACATTTTGGTTAGTGATCTGTGACTTTTTTCAATATCAATGATTCTTCAGTATCTAGCCTGCTAACCCGTTTAACTGATTGAACGATGGCTGAAAATGAAAAGAATATATATCCATGATGGAAGGGGTTGTCTTATAAAACAGTCAGGAAAAAATATAAAGGAAGCAGAGGGAAGGAAAGTTGGGAGGAAAAAATGCGGGTGAAATGCTGCAGTTACAAACCACATTTATAGCAACTAGCTATTCTGATAAAGGCAGCATTCATCCACCCGTTCTGTTGGCAGAGAATCTCTGCCAGCACAAATGGTCCAAAGGCCTTACATTGTAACCTCAGTTTCACCACCACCTTGATTCATTCTTTCAGCCCACAACTGCAGTTCATCAAGCCTCCTTGGAAATTCACAGCTGTTCTGTGACTCTCCAGCTTTCATCTTCCCTTGTATAAACCAGTTCTTTCAAAATTCAGAACACACACATCAAAGTCATCATCTCAGACCCTGAGAAAGGCTTCTTTGTTTGTCTGCTGCCAAGTCCTGGAAAATCATTATCTGTGTATGCATATATTTGGGTGCATGCTTGTATATGTGGTTCATAATTGATGCCTGCTTGTTTTCCCCAAAAGCCTGAAAAGATTTTCCCATCTCCGTTTTAGCTGAAACAGATGGAAATGTAGGGACTCTCCAGTTACCTAATCTATGGACTTTTGGACTGCTTCTCTCTCTCTCTCTCTCTCTCTCTCTCTCTCTCTCTCTCTCTCTCTCTCTCTCTCTCTCTCTCTCTCTCTCTCTCCTCCCTCTCTCTCTCCACCCCCCGATCTCTCTCTTTCATATAATAGAATCCTATTAGAACATTCTAGTGATTACCATTTGTGCCACCTTCTTTTTTTCCTGACATTATGGTTGAACAAAGCTGGGCAATTTACCAAATAAAAATTAACACCTCTCAGTTTTATAGAGCTTGGCAAGTCTCAGGGGAAGAGAGGAGCTAAAAGAAATTGTCAAAGTGCCCTGGAGCCTGTATCAGTCTTGAACATTAATAGTGCCCTTGGTGTCCCAGTGGAGTTATAAAATGACATGTCATGAATGGCTCTGGGTTCATGTTCTGAATCTCCATGCAAGAATCCTGGATTCAGTTGCCATATTTGATTGTAAAGGTCACCAGTATTTGAAACATAATAAATGATCTCTTTAATGGTTTTTCTAGTGTTTGCCGTCACTTTCATAGGACCTTGAGAGTTATTCTCTAAAGAAAAGATGCTCTTGCATGTAGTTTAAAATTATTACAGCAAAAGAAATCCCCAAACTTGACACTTTTTCTGATAGTGCATAATTTCTGAACATGCGTGTCCTTCTGTCTCCACTGCAGTAAGAAAGGATTACCCTCTCCATAGAGCTCAGTGAACCTGTATTCCAACTTACTTTGAGAAAAGTACTATAAGAGAGGAATTTGTAAGGTTTTATCATCAAATTTTACTCTTACATGTTTTAGGAAAGTGTTCTGTCATCAGAAAGAACTGGGTTTTAATCCAGCCTCAGATACTTAATAGTTGTGTGACTCTTGGCAAGTCACTTAATCTTTATAATCTTCAATTTCCTCATCTATAAAGTTGGGGTAATTAGGTAATATTAACATCTCTCTCCCAGGGTTGCTGTGAAGATCAAATTAAATAATGGTTATAAAGTGCTTTGTAAACCTTGAAGCACTACACAAATGTAAGATATGAGTATTATTATCCAATCCACCTACACTCTTCCTTTAATTGTTCTCCTTACCTATGTCCTTTCTCTCACCATGAATGTTCCCAATGTCTTCTTCAGTACCAAGCAATCTAACAATATCAGAGAGGCAGCTGATAGCACAATGGATAGACCACTGGGCCTGTAGTCAAGACAACATGAGTTGAAATAGAGCCTCAGATACTTAATAGCTGTGTGATGATGAGCAAATCACTTAACTTTTGTTTTCCTTAGCTACCTCAACTGTAAAATGTAAAATAGGACCTACCTTGTAGCTGAGAGGATCAAATGAGATAATAATTGTAAAAAAAATGCTTAGCCCAGTGCTAGGCACATAGTAGGTTCTATATAAATGCTTATTCCCTTCCCTTTCTCCTCCTCTCCCTCCATCACTCTGTTTCATTAAAAAAAAGAAACTTAATTCTCTTCTCAATTCCAAATGACACTGCTAATTTGGTCTAATATGTTATTATTGCTTGTCTTTTGTGCTCAAAGAAGACCAAAATGACATCACTATGTCAAGGTCAATGTATAGAGTGTATGGCTGTGGCTGATCATAGCTGATCATAGCAATAGCAGCTCAGAAGGCTCTACTACAGGTCGGGTACAAAGTATCTGTATGAGCATTTGGAAAGGAGATGTATCTAAATTTGTTCATCTCATAATTACTTTTATCTACTGTGATTCTGCTTTTTTATAGAGTGCACAATCATCTGCTAATAGAAAGTCACGCACTAACCTTCCTTTTACTTTAGTCTTGGCTTATAGCCTTTTCAAGTTAAATAATTTACTGTCAGTGCAGTAGTAAAATAGTTGAATAGTGAAATAAATAACTTGATCCAATATAGGAAGCAGTTTTAGGATAATGGACATGGCTAAGACCTTGTAAGCTTTCATACATCAGTAGAGTGAGCCATTAGAGTCCATCCTGGGATGGCCTGGGAGTGGAAGGTGTGAAGCAGAGTCCCAATTAACTTGTTGGGGCCAGTCCAGCAGAGACCTAGATTCTTCTATACATGGACCATGAAACATAATTGGTGGAGCAAAGGTGATATAGAAACTGTATTAAATTTTAGTCCATTCTCCCCAAATGCTAAAGTGGTATAGGGGAAAGTGTTTCTTCCTCTGTCCCCTGGGATTGGGGGGAAAATTTGTGCTTCTCTTATTTTATGCTTGTGAAATAAATTTCATAAATGGTAATTGATGTTCATTGCATAGAAGTGGAACATTAATTACTACTGGTGTGTGTGCGCATGTAAACACACTGGAATGGGTGCTGATACTAGAGAAAGACTTCCTTGACCCCCATAGGGGTACCCTAGAACTCTGAGAGTTCGCTTTGTAGCCAACCTTGCTTAGGGAAGGTGAGTATACACCCTGATTTCCAAGATTCTGTAGGAGGTATTAACATGATCAGGAAGCATACTGCCCACAGATAAGGAAGGAGACAAATGAGACTAGAATATAAGGTCTTTCAGTGTAGGAATTGTGGTTTCATTTTTGCCTGGGAATACCTAGCATAAAATAGACAGCACTTAATAAAAGCTTGTTGACTGAATGACTGATTGACTATGAGCTAACCCAGAGTGGAAAATAGAAACTCATTTGAGTTATTCAGGGAAGCATTCTCATAACCACCTGAAGAGACTGACCCTTTGTGTAAAGGATAAAGCTGCTAGAGAGTTTCAAAAAGCCAAAGCTCAGTCAGACATCAAGAATTCGTTAGATGCTTCCCATGGCCCAAGTACTATAAATGATTGAATTAATGACTATCTCTTATTACACACAAAGCACTGTGTCAAGAGCTAGGGATATAAATAGAAAAGCAAGATGGTCCAGTCCCTACCCTCAAGGAGCTCATATCCTAATGAGACAGACTTGCATGGCACGGTTTAGCTGCAAGTCAGATGGAAAAGTCCCATGGTCCTTAGGATGACAGGGTAAAGCAAATAGTAGCAGTTTTTATCTGATGCTACTTCCACAGGTAAAATCATATCAGTTTCTGCTGTTGTATCACATGATGGTGCCAAGAGCATGGGTGACAACAGCTTTCTTTTGTGGGTCTTCAGTAGTTTCAGCTGTAGCCACCGTAGGAGAAGTTACCAGGCTTTATCTACATCTCCACAGAGGTTACTACCCAAGATGATGGCTGAGGGTATTGACCTAAAATGGATGCTACTCCTAAGGCTCTTGGGGTTAGGGTCCTGGGCTATTTGTGTGCCTATTTGACTGTTGGTGGTAGTTGGTTTGCATTTGTCACTGGTGGTGATAAGGAAGATGGGTTTTGTTTCCACAATTTCTTCTCCTTGGGCTGGAAGCAGTTCTGGTGGGCTTTACTGGGGAGGGGGGGAGAGAGACTTTTTCCCCCCAAGGCTCTTGGATTCAAAGTCCTGGGTTATCTCCTTCAAAGTCTGAGGAGAAATGATGGTCATGGTGGTGGCAAAGGTAGTTTGACTTGCTTGGCACATTCTGCCTACTGTCTCTCCCTCCAGGAGCCCTGTTGCTTCAGCTAAGCTGGCTTGCCTGCCCTGTGTGTGACAGTTAGTTTGGAAATTAGTGGAGATGACTGGTCCCTTTCCCATAGGAGTTGTTTCCTGGGATGATAGTGGTGACATTTGGACTTGAAGGTGAACTGGTAAAATAAGATTAGGGATATAGAGTGTATAATGGAAAGAGAAGGCACTCTGGAACCAGAGGACCTGAGTTCAAATCCTGCCTCTGATGACCTTTGGGTGTCACAAACCTCTAGACCCTGTGAGAGGTTTGAACTAGGTTACCTCTTTGGTCCTTCCAGATCTACAGCTGGGATCATCTGATGCTTAGTTGAGGAGTTATAGAAAGACATGAACCAGAACTGAACAGGATGAGAGAATGGTTTCCTCTAAGTCTTACCTGGCTTCCTTCCTTCCTTCACATCTTTTACAGGAAGCCTTTCTCAACCCCTCTTAATTTTAGTGCCTTCCCTCTGCTAATTATTTTCTCTTTATCCCATCTATAGCTTGCTTTATGTATATTTGTTTGCATGTTGTATCCTCCATTAGATTGTAAGCTCCTTGAGGCTATGCTGTGACTGTTATTGCCAGCCATATTAACCTGGAGCAACCTTGTAATCAAGATCTAAGTACCTCTGTACCTTGTTTCTCTCCTCTCTCCTCAGAAACACCTCAGTCCCCACCCTCACCATTTCAGATCTCTAGTGTGGTCGGCAACCTTCCTTCTCCCTTCCTCCTCTCCCACCCCATGCCCCCAACACAGTTTTTACTTCCTGTAAAGGAGATTAAAGGATCAATAAATTGTATTTCAGAAGGAGGAATGGAATTGGCTGACCTCATTTCGGAGTGACTAGAAAAGAAAATTTCATTTCCAAGCCTAAACTCCATTATGACTTGACGGCTCTCTCCCTGAAATATTGTGTTTTCTGCTCTAATTTTTCCAGTAACAACTTTTTAAATCCTCCAAAGGTTATTTATGTGCTTATTATAGTGTTGCTCTAGATTAACATGACTGGCAATAACAGTTATAGCACAGAGGCTTTCCTGAGGACTAATGACAAGGCAGGAGAAATGGATGGCTTGAGACACAGCTGAAAGCAATTAATCTCATCCAGTTAATAATTCCTAACACATGCCCTGTGTTGAGCTTGCCATTGTTTTATCAAGACAACACTGCAGAAGGAAACACAGGTGCATAGATCTTTTCTCTTGCCTAAGGCAGTTTCATTGTGTGTGTGTGTGTGTGTGTGTGTGTGTGTGTGTGTGTGTGTGTGTGTGTGTGTGTGTGTGTGTGTGTGTGTGTGTGTGTGTTTGCTATATTTTCCCCAGGCTCTTCTAGACAATCACTGCTTCCTTCATTAGCCTTTCAAATTGCTTAATGTTTGCGGCAAACTGTACATTGTGATATATTGCCATTACCTCAATATCCCATTTAGCTTACCCTACCACTCCTACCACAGACACCAAATGAACTGTCAGGTCCAGACTCATTATGTAAATACTCTCTAGCCAGGTACTATTATTCTGACTTCCATTAGCTCCACTCTACCATTATTCTGGCTTCCTGTGAGTCAGAAGTGGCAAATTGTACATGGAGATTTATGGGAATTATATGTGTGTGTGTGTGCACATGTGTGATCTGGAGTGCTGTCCCTAAGACAGAGCAGAAAATCAATAGGATTTGAATCAAATACTACATTCAACACTTTCAAAAATCTGAAATTCCATTCTCTTTCAACCAAAGTTATGTGACATGCCTGGCTGGTAAAGACTGTTAAAGGGCTGAGAAAGTATATAGATAGAGATAGAGAGATAGATATAGATATAACTATATATATATATATATATATATATATATATATATGTATATATACATACATATATAAAATATATACATTTATGTATATATGTGTATATATAGATATATGTGTATGTATACACATATATACAGATATAGATAGATAGATAGATAGATAGATAGATAGATAGATAGATAGTAATTCTTTTCTCCAAATGGGCATATCCCTGCACATCTTCATTACTTAAAATGACTTAGCTACAAGATTATGAAAAAAAATTCTTTGTCCATTTCAAAGTGCTACTCAGATGAGAGATATTATACTTATTACTTTTTAAAATTCTCAGATATGATTATCCTATATCTGTGGCTGCAGGAACTCATAGGAGAAAGGGGGTATTAAGCAAAATCTGTATGCCGGGCCTTGCTAAGTGCTTTGCAGATATTATCTCATTTAATCATTGTAACTTGGACCCTTTATGCTATTATTATTTGGTGGTTTCACTATATGCCTCTTAGAACAAAAGAAAATGTTGAATTAAGTATCCCAGCTAACAACAATGCTGATTCAAGCCTTAGGGAGAAACAATTAGATAATTAATGAATTAGCTCTCCAATATCTAACAATGTGGCTGATCTTTTGGCTGTAATGAGTAAGATGTTCTTTCTACCCTGGTTAAAGCTACCGGGATGCATGAGTAAATTAAGATGTACTGGAATTTTGACAGGTGTGTTCGACTCTCCAAGTTTATATTTATTCCACAGTAAGGGCTTCAGTTCATCCGTCATATTCATACATAGTTGTTAGCAGGAGTAATAGCAATAGCAACAAAAGTTTCCATCTTCATTATAAGGTATTTCATTACACAAGATTTCATTTGAACCTCAAAACATCCCAGTGAGGTAAGTCCTAGAACTCTTTCTGAGCCATCACAGCCCAAACAACGACCAAGTGAGGCTTGGGCTGGGACCTACTGTTGGACAATCAATGAAGACCAGAGTAATTTGGGTTTAAGGCATGGTTCTTAAAAAATAAATCTAGCCCATAAACCTCAAGATATATTTCCAGGTTTTGGGGATCAAATCAAAATTTATATTCCTTTGGTCAGAGCACCCACAGGTAAGGGTATGATTCCCTCTGCGTACAGAGGGAGAAGAGGGAGGGAGGGAAGGAAAGAAGGAAAGAAAAAGAAGGAAGGAAGGAGTGAAGAGGGAAGGGAGGACTAGAAGAGGACAAAGCCAACCTTTATTGTCCAAATGGCTCCAGTTTCACTTTCCTTACCCAAGGCATGCCTTTCCCAACCGGTATTTTGGAGTTGACTAAACCCTGCTAGGCCTTTCAAGGTAGAGAAAGCATCATTTGACAGTTCCCCTACGTGGACACTGTGGGAAGCTTCTCCCAGCTGCCCAGACACATCCAGAAGCCTCTTAATTAAATCTCACTAAGTCCTAAACACCATTACAGAGTATTTAATGATTAACCAAATACTTGCTACCTGCAAACTCGGAGCCATAGTGAAAGGAAGTCAGCTGTCCTGGAATATTGGGTTGAAAGATCTCATCAGCATCTGACTCCAGATAATACTTAAACACAGCTTGAACAAATGATCAGATCTTGGGTTTTCATTTTAATTGCCAGAGTTGCTTCTTTCCCCAATGGTAGGACAATGAGAGATGGTGGAGAGTAACTTGTGAAACAGAATTGTATCATCGATAATCAATATGTGAGCATTTTACAGGAAGTACACACATCAGTCACTTGGAAGATTTGCGGGGACTTATTACACATCTACCCTTAAGAGAGATAGTGAATGGGGATAGAAAAGATAGATTGTAAACAGCCTCTAGCACGCAGCCCATTTAGTGCAGCGTCACCCAACAACCTCTAAAGAACTTTGATTTGTGTGTACTTTTACCCGTTCAATAGCTTTCTCCAACATTTATTATATGCTGACATCCAGGGATATCGATCCGAATATATTTTATCACTAAAGGCGGCTGATGTATTTAAGCATCCAAAGATTTTGTTCTTAGCACATTTTTATCTATGAGGCATTTTCCCTGGGACCTGTGGTTCTGAGTGCTTTGTACGGCAGTAATACTTCAATGCTCATTTTTAGCTTTAGGTTAGGAAAATTAAATCCTGATAGGCTGTCCTCAATTTTTTTTTTCTAAATCACAAAGTGATGTGGACTCTGACTACAAATCTTGTGGGCAAGGACCTTGTCTCATTTGTCTTTGTATCTCCTCTGCAGACTAGCCCAATGCGCTACCCACAGTGAGTTTAATGAATGTTTGTTGAATGAATGAATCAAGCTGGTTGTTTGGGCTACATGTTATGCTTCAACCAGGGCATTGGGTTGTTCTGATGTGCTGCACAATGACATCTTTGCCTGCCATTATCACCACCATCTCAGAAACTTGGCTATTTTAAAGTGGAATGTGATGCAGTGGTAATTAGGATGAAGAGAAGAGGAAAAATAGATCCTATTTGAGTGTTTGTGTGCACTCATTAGACTGCATGTATGTGGATAAGCACATTTAATGCTTTTCTGAGATATTACAAAATTAAAACACAGAATATTTGTAAAAAAAAATTAATAAAATACAAACCCTATAGATCGGCATTCCAGGCCCTCCACAATATCGCTCCAAGCTAGATTCCCAGACTTATTAAACTGGTTTATGTTCTAGCTGTGCTGGATCAATGCCCCATTCTGCCTCTATGCTTTTGTGGCTACCATCTTTTATGCCTGAAATGGACCCACCCTCCTCATTTCTGTTTGTTGACCTTATTCCTTTGCTTGAGGGATCAGCTTAGAAGCCATCCCTTCCATGATGTCTTCTGTGATCCCATCTTCTTGAATTTCTCATGCCAATCAAATTTTTCCTATTTGTTGTTGTTATTCAGTCCTGTCTGACACTTTGTAACTCCATTTGAGATCTTCTTGGCAAAGATACTGAAGTGGTTTGCCATTTCCTTCTCCAACTCATTTTATAGATTAGGGAAGTGAGGCAAATGGGGTTAAGTGACTTGCCCAGGATCACACAGCTAGTAAGTGTCTGAAGCTGGATGTGAATTGAATTGATGTACCTGAGGTCTCACAGATACAATGT
Source organism: Phascolarctos cinereus (assembly GCF_003287225.1). Lineage (NCBI taxonomy): Eukaryota > Metazoa > Chordata > Mammalia > Diprotodontia > Phascolarctidae > Phascolarctos > Phascolarctos cinereus. Next base: position 303,364,974 of record NW_027555847.1, read on the forward strand.
GGAAATCAGAATTTGAACTATGTTTCTTAGGTTTTTTATTCATAGGATTAGAGATTGAGAGCTAGAAGGTACCTTAGAGGTCATTAAGTCCAACCCCTTCAAAGGAAACTAGGGCTTAAGTGACTTGTCTAGGATCACACTGTCAGTCAGTATCTGAGGAAAAAATTCAAACCTTGGTCTTCCTGTCTTCAAGTCGAGGACTCTACTGTACCATGACTGGTAGCCATTTTAACCTGTATGCCTAGATTAGAAGTGCCTGAACTGGTGAAACAATAGTTCATATTTATATAGAAGTTTACAAAATAGTTCCTCACAAAAACTCTATAAGTCATGAAAGTGTCCCCATTTTACAGATGAGGAAAGGGAAGTTCAGATTTAAGGCCAACCCATGGTCATAAAACTAGTTAGTATCAGAGCAGGGAATCCAAAGATTCTAACTGTAAGTTTCATGTTATTTTACCCTCACTATAAATAGTAACCAGAGAGGTGATTGAAGAAACTTGTTGCTGACCCACCTGCAACTTTAATAAAGTAAAATAGTATGCAGAGAGTGGTTGAGGGCAAAGGAAAATCATGTCAGGAAAAAAAAAACTTTTAAAAAAATATTGAATCAAAACAGCCCATGTCATTTGTTATTCATTTCCAAGAAAAATCTCCTCAAGTGACAAAAAACCTTTTATCATAATAAAAGAGGAAAGAAAAAAAAAATCTAAGATGGGTTTTTTGTGGTGCCTGAATTATCCTGTCTGGCCTGTCTACACTGAACCCATTAACCTGAGAGTTGCTCTACTTTCATTTCATGTGGAGGAATGCAGATGGAACCTAAGGATGGAGACTTAGTTTACTGAACAACCACTTTTTTTCTGCTTTTGATGCCCACTCACCTACCTTGGGATGAGTAGCACACTAAAGAGTCCCCAAACTAAAATAAATCTAAGGCACAAATTTAGAGGATGCCCTTTACTAGCCCAAATAGTTCATGGCACAGAGTGGATCATCCTTCTTTAATGAACCATTAACATCTAAGAATACGTTACATTCATATTGGGGTACAGAAAGAGAAATAAGAAAAATTAATGATCAATCCAATTCACGCTACAGGGGCTGAGCATGTCACAAGACTCTGATCTATATGTGATAAAATACTATTGTAGAACAACATGGTCACATTCTAAAAAGTGGCATATAAATGAAATTCTGGGGTTGCTAGACTATCCCCAGAGCCTAGCATAATACATGAGGTACTTAATAAATGCTCATTGGTTGATTGATCTTTTCTTTCTCAATGCTATCAATATCCAGTCTTCTTGATTTATACTTCAAATATGTCATTTAACTGGGATGGAAATTACCCTCAGTGATGGAAAGACGGAAATCTTTCTTTGTCCTAATAGATGATCTTTATAAAATGCTGTGACTAGAAAAGTTCATCACTTATGGCCACCCTTCAGGTAATGATCTTTTCCAAAATTGACAAAGTTGGTTCTTTGTAACATTAACATGTGGTTTATTGCCCGGTCCACATATGGCCCATTTCCAGCCTGCCAAGAATAGTCTTTGTAAAGAAATATGTGGGCTCTTCTTTATAGCAGGACGAGACATTAGAATAGGAATAGCAGCGATTCTCATTTTATAAAGCATTTTGTTTTCTCTTATCCAAATTTAGGACAGTAAGGAAAGTATTACTGATGAGCTTAGGGAATTGGAAGACAGCAGTTGAGATCAATAGCTCTAACATCCACCATACCCACTGCAATCACATTAGGAACTTTGATGGTTATCTCTTTGGTGAATTGTGAAAAAAATACCTATTTGTGATATTTGTCTGCTGACACCAATTGGAACTGGCCATTTGGGCAATTGGGCACCACAGCTCTCCTTTCTTTCTCTCTCTCTCTTTCTCTCTTTCTTCCTTTTTCTTCCTTCCTTCCTCTTTCTTTCCTTCCTTCAATCTTTCCTTCCTTCCTTCTTTCTTTCTTTCTTTCTTTCTTTCTTTCTTTCTTTCTTTCTTTCTTTCTTTCTTTCTTTCTTTCTTTCTTTCTTTTTTTCTTTCTTTTTTTCTTTCTTTCTTCCTTTCTTTCTTTCTTTCTTTCTTCCTTTCTTTCCTCCTTTGTTTTCCTTGGTCCACAAAGTATATCATAACCTTACCTGCAGATGCTCTGTCCAAAGGGAATGTAAATTTTGATCCCTGAAATCTTTTTTTCTTGGACCAAGACTTAAACCCAATTCACTCTGGCTCTCAGGGATTGGCCAACAATACAATAGGTACCAGGCCAAGCCCCACTAAGTGATCATTCTTCAGGTGCTGATTGACTCAGAGTGATTGTAAATAGTAGTTGTTTCTGTTTTGGCCAGAAACCCTTGAAGGTCATCCCCTCCCAGATCAATTTTTTTCAACTAGTTAAGAAGGCCATTCTCTGCATCATTTCTTACCTAGCCTTAATCACTGAATAGGTGTTGCCTCAGTCATACTGAAACCAGTTAAAGACCTTAGCTTAAGAAGGCCAAGATCTCCCACTGCATCCAGAGCCATCTCCAGTCATCCTGAATCTATATCTCGCCACTGCAACCCAGATGGCTTCAGAGGAGAAAGTGAGGCTGGTGACTTTGCACAGCCCTCCCTCACTTAAATCCAATATAGCATGACTTCTATAGATCTGAGTCATTCTCTTGGATTTAACCTTTTCAAAGGGAGCAGACACAGATCTTAGGAGACTAATAACATAGTAATTGATAGCATTTATATAACACTTTTAAGGCTTGCAAAATGTTTTACATAGATTATCTCACTTGATCCTTACAACAGCTCTATGAAGTAGCTACCATTATTATGCCAGTTTAAAAATGAGAAAAATGAGGCACACAAAAGTTAAGTGACTTGCCCGGGGTCACACAGCTAAGAAGTACATGAGGCAGGATTTGAACTGAGGTCTTCCTGATTTCAAGTCCAACACTCTACCCACTGTACCACTTAGCTACCTATATGTGGATATAAACCAGGATTGAGAGATATAACTGGAGGAGGTATGATGCAGATGAAGTGGACTTAGATCCTTGGAAGTGAGGAGTTAGTCTACTTCTCCTGTCAACCTATTTCCTTCCCCTCTAAAACCTCTGAGCCCTAGCAATGGCAGCTGTGAAAAGGCAGTGGAAGACCAGGATTGGAGGTCCTGGAGGGGGGAAAAGCATTTAGTAAGAGCCTACTATGTGCCAGACACTGTGCTAAGCACTTTACAAATATTATCTAATTTGATTTCATTTGAAGAAGAGTTTCAGGAATAATTAGGAGGTAGAGTTGAGGAACAGTAATATGGAGTTATGCTTTAGAGGCACAAACCTAGATCTTGCCTGCCACAAGAGCCATGAAATCACACCTGTGATTTCTTAGAGTTGCCTGGGGCACTGAGACATTCTGTTATTGGGTTTCATAAAGAAGACTTGGAGAAGATAACTGAAAAGGACTCATGATGAAAAATGTTATCCATCTCTAGAGAAAGAGCTGATAAAGTCTGAGTGCATATTGAAGCACATTTCTTTTAACTCTCTTTATTTTGCTTACTATTACTTATTTATTTATGTCCAACATGGCTAATATGAAAATGTTTTGAGTGATTTCATGTGTAAAGTGGATATCATATTGCTTGCCTTCTCAATGGGTGGGGGAGGGGTTGGAGAGAAGGGAGAGAATTGACAGCTCAAAATTTTAAAAAATGTTAAAAATAATTAATGGGTAGTTAGGTGGTTTAGTGAACACAGTGCCCCACCTGGAGACAGGAAGGTTCATCTTCTTGAGTTCAATTCTGTCCTCAGATACTTACTAGTTGTGTGACCCTGGGAGAGTCACTTAAACTTATTTATCTGTTTCCCTATCTGTAAAATGAGCTGGAAAAGGAAATGCCAAGCCACTCTAGTATCTTTGCCAGAAAAGCACCAAATGGGGTCATGAAGAGCTGGACATGACTGAAAATGTCTGAACAACAAAAATTATATAAATATATGTATGTGTGTGTGTATGTATGTATATATATAATGTGTGTGTGCATACATATATGCATAATATATATGCATATACATATATACACACATGTGTATATACATACATATACACACACATATGACTTGAAGAGAAAGCAAAGTTTCTTGGATAGTGAAGATCCAGCCTAGAAGTCAGGAAGACCTGGTCTGAATTGCATTCTGATACACACTGGATGTATGAGCTGAGTCAAGTCACTTAACTTCTCTCTGGTCCAGACAACACCCTGGCTATAAGTTGCAGAGCAAGTGCTGATCTGCATTGGTAAGGAAATGACCTCACAGGGAGCTGATTCCTATAGCAACAAAAATGCCAGTCTGGTCCAAAAAGAGGAAGAAGGGAACTTCTTCCTGAAAGAAGGTGCTTTCATAGGTGGAAATAAAACTAATTTTGATCCCCTCCACACAGGGTTATGTTAACTAAGGCACTTTATACCTTTAAATTCACCATAAGAACATGAACTATAGAAGAAGACAAAGGAGTCTTAAAAGGGAGGAACGGTACAGAAAGGTCATTCCACATCCTCACCAACCTGGCTTATCTGTCTGGGCATACTGTTTTTGAAGGAAGAACCTTTAGCAAGCAACCAGCATTTACTACTCCAAAGTTTCTGAGTCACTATAGAAATAATTCTGTCAAAAGCCTGGCCCTCCATTTAGAATAAGCAGATCAATGAAATATTTATGCTGATAAAGATACCTGAAAATGCCAGAACACAGAGCTCAGAGAATTTCAATTACTCTGACCCAACTGGGGCCACCACCAGCTGTATCATTAGGAAAAGGTTTCTGTACCTTCAAGCAATAAAATACTGTTTTCTCTCAGAGATTGAGGTCTCGAAGGCAAATTCCAACTTAGTCACACAAAATAAATGAGGTAAACAAGATAGGAGTTAGTAAAGGTACAGTCTGTGGCTCCAAATACTTGAGAACTTTAAAATATTACAGAAGGTACATTTGGAATTAATAGTGAACAAGGTTTGAACTTTAAAATACCAGTCTTGCAAGGAACATGGGGGAAATAAGATTAGGAAAGATTATGAGGCTGCAGGATGCCTCCGCCGAAAGTAGCTCCACTTCTTCCAATGAATGTTTGCTTTCATAAATGAGGATAAAAGTAATTTTGATGCCCTCTTCATAGGGCTGTGTTGAGTAAGACACTTCATACCTCTTAAACCACTATAAGAATGTGAACAATAGAAAAATATTTTGAACCAGGAATCTGCTTAAAGGAAATGTCCTTTTGGCAATAAGAAAAGTGAAAATGGAATTGGATTTATTACATCTTCATTATCCTGTACCTAGGGATATACAGGTAAATGTTCAACAACCAGCTGTCAAAAAAAAAAAAAGATAAGTGCATGACACACTTTTGAGTTTAATTTGTATTATTAACATTTTATACTTCCCATTCTTAAGTTTAAACAATCAACAAAGCAATAAATCAAACCCTAATTTGTAGCATTTGCTGATTTCTGATGTAAAAATGCTAACACTTAAAATTTAACAATCAGATCTCTTGAGCCAAATTAGTGCTGCTAGATGCAGTACACCCCTTCCTGTACCACTCACATAGTTAATATTGTTCAAAGAGCACATTCAAAATTTTGGTTCTTAAAGACGATAAGAGAAACTGTGCAGTGCAATGAATAAGGAGCTGGTTGGCTAATCAGGAAGACTTGAGTTCAAGTTTTGCCTGTGACACATATTGACTGTGTGACACAGGATAAGTTACTTGATCTCTCAGCGGCTCCAGTCAGCTCTCTTAGCTAGAGGTTTTTAACCTTTGTCAATCATGGATCCCTTTAACATCCTGGAGAAGCCTATAGACCCTTTCTCTGAATATTTTTTTCAATGCATAATTGAAGGAAATGTTGAATTTTACTTAGAGGTTGAGAAAATAAAGATGTCATTTTTTACGATCCAAGTTCACAGACCGTTTGAGAGCTATCCATGGACCCCTAAGGGCTCCCCAAGTTAAGATCCTCTTCTCTAAGACTAAATGTTGCATATCTGTATTGGTTGAGGGCATTTTAGTACTGAGTTCACCATGCCAATAAAATCACAGGTCTGTGTGAAAACAAAAACAAAAAAAGATTAAATTCCAGTGGGTTTTGACTGTGTATTTTCTTTATGTTTCCTCTGCTTCTCCCACCCCCACTGAAATCCCGAGGTTTACACCAAAAGGGAAAAAAGAAAGATTGATTCCAGTTGAATAAAAAGGAGCCTGCACTAAATTCATTGGGACATAGAGTCTCAAGAGCCTTCTAAGACTAACTCCCTGCAGGAATAATCTTGAAGTCCCACACAGGAACGTTAGTTTCCTCCCATGAAGGCACTAGAAGCATAGAGTAATTTTTCAGTTGCAGCAAGCTGGTCCCCAGCCCCCATCTCTCACTCACAAAGGAGCTGCCATCTGTTTTGAGCCAAGGTTTTCACAGACCTCTGGAATTCCTCCAAAGGTCTTGAACAGGATGACCCTTAAACATATTTTTCCTTCAGAACTGACCCACACTGTTAGCTAATATGTCAGTGGAATATTATGAATAAAACCAGTTCCATTTCATCTAGTTGTAGATAAAAGTGCTACTGTGTAGGTGGGTCACAGAATGTTCTGAATCTTTCATCTTTCTGTCATTTTTGTGTTCTCATTAACATTTGGGAGTTTTGAGGATATTCTGGGAATTTAGACTTTAACATAATGTACATAATTTTGGATGAGAAACTGAACAGAGAGGTTTATTTCTCATTTTCATAGCATCCAGTAAATTGTTGGAGTTTATATGTATGCAAGTAGATTATAAAAATAATAGTCATACTATTGTTTCTAGGGTTGGTGTTTGGCTGAATTATGATCATTTGTCTTCAATCCCCTTTTACCTCTCCTTTTGTATCCTTATCTCATCTTTCCTATCTTCTTCCTTTACAAGTTGTTGTCCTTTGTTATCCAAAAGAACCAAAATGACATCACTATGTCAGGATCAAGGTTCAGTGTACCTAATTGTGGCTGATCAGACCAATATGGACTCAGAAAGCTCCACCACAAGTCAGGCACAAATAAAAATGGTAAAATGATGTCTTTTGACTTGCGCACAAATTGGATTTAAGTGAAGCAAAGTCGCCCAGAGTCATTGGCTTCGCTCTCTTTTCCAAAGTCATAAGAGTCCAGTGGCGTGACAAAAGTCAAGATGACTGGTGATGTCTCAGGATACAGTGGATGACCTTGGTGTCTTCCTTATCTGATCAAACTCTAAGCACTCTACAGTTTCTGTTTCCTCCATCTTCAAGGTCCATTAAAACAAATTGTTCATATCTCATTATTCTGCTGGGGAAGTCTTCACATGCTTGGGGTAGACATTCCCCAAACTCACCAATAGGTTTCAAGTCCCTTGGTTAACCTCAACCTGGTTTCGCCCATCTGCAAAATGGTTTGCCAGGTGGTGGTCACTGTGCATCCTACAGCTTCTTGGATTCAGAGACAAGAGTTGGGTGGCAGGTGGAAACCAAATGTGGAAAGCAGCTTTGAAAAGGGGCTTGGCAGCCCACACACCAGAAGTACTAGTCTTCCCTGAACACCCACACACACCCCTCTACAAGCTAGTATTCTCATATTGCCCCTAGTTGCCCAGTACTCCCTCGACAGTATCTACCCACTAATCAAACTATCCATTTGCTCAGCCCTCTGCCAGAAATATATGTATGTGTGTGTATGTGCATATGTATGTATGTATATATATATATATATATATATGCATATCTCCATATATATATGTATGTATGTATATAAACTATATAGGATAAACTAATTCACATCAAAACCTTAAAAACATTTGCATCTTAAAAGAGAGTGACAGATGTCAGTGGTTAAAACTAATGAATGAAGGATAGAATCTCAGGCAATATTAGAGGTCAGGTGGTATGACTGGTATCATAGAATACTGCAGGCAGGCAGGCAGACAACAAGCACACAATGAGCTCTTATTAGGTGCTTACTGTGTGTAATGCACTATACTAAGCTCTGGAGATGCAGAGAAAGGCAAAAAGAAAGACAGTCCCTGCTCTCAAGGAATTTTCATTCTAGAGGGGAAGATAACACCTCAAAGAGAGCTGAGAAAGGTCAGGAAGGGAAAGGTATCTTTGTTGAGGAACAGAGATGAAGTGTGGTGGAATGAGAAACCCAATCAGCAGATAAATGAAGCATGGATGCTCTGAGTCTGTCCCCAAAATAGAGGTTTCAAAGTATTTAAAGTGAGGATTAGACAATGGGGGGGAGGGGGACATGTAGGCTTAATTAGACTGCAACATATTGTATAAAAAAGAATTATAAGCTATGGTGTAAAGGATATCATAAAAAATATGTGTGGTTAAATGGGGGAAAGAAGGGGAGAACCAACGGAAAAGCTGTGTTCTCCATTGGTGTACTCCCAATGTCAAGAGAAATTCAGAAAGTCCCCTAAACCTTTCATCCCTTGTGATAAATGTATAGGAAGATATGGACAAGAATCCTGTAGGATGGTCAGATTTGGATAGTGTGAAATCTGTATCATCGCCTGAAGAAAGAAACCAAGGAGGTCATGGTTGCTGTCTTCCAAACTTTAAAGTCTTGCCATGTAGAAGAAGCATTAACTGGTTTTGCTTGGATCTGGATATCAGAACTAGAAACTATGGATAGAAGTTACAATGGAGCTGATTTTGAGTCAATTAAAGGAAAAAAAATGTCCTAAGGATTCGTTTTCTAAAGAACAAACTGCATCATTAGGTGATGAGTTCCCCATTGCAGGCAACAGGCAAGTTCTGCAACATTTCAAGCACAGGCCTACAGTGTGGAAATACCAACATCAATATGATCCTATATGTATTGTGAGTAACTCTCTTTTGGATTTATGTGTGCAGGGAGTAAGAGTTATCTGGCCTCTTTTAACAGCGTCTGACTATCTCTAATACCTACGTGGAAGGCCAGTCATGATTGTTTATTTAAAAGTAAATTCATTAAAATTGCTCAAGAGTCTGACGGCATCTTATTTTTGGGTGATGTAGGGAAAGCAGAAAAACGGGAAAGACCACCACACTAGAAGTCAGTAACCCTTAGTTCTAATCTTATTGTTTAACTTCCCTGGGCTCATTTCCTTCCCTGTACAAGGAGAAAGATAAATTTAATGATTATTAGAATGTAAGGTCCTCTCAAGAAAGAATTGCTTCATTCTCTGTACTTGTATTTTCAGCTTCTAACACAATGTCTGGCACATAGTAAACACTTAATCAATCCTTATTGGTTGGTTGATTGATTGATTGGTCATAGGACCATAGATTTATAGATATAAGGGACCTAAAGACCAGCTAGTCCACACTCCTTATTTTATAGATAAGAACATGTCTTAAGGTTTCTTTCAGCTATAGGCTCTGTGAGTCAGCTGTTCTATGTTCTCCAAAATGGGTTCTCCTGTTAAATTAGCAAAGCAGGAAATAAATGTTGACATGATACATATTGGAAAGAGAGTGATTATTAAAAGGGAATTGAGAGAATTAAGCTACTTTCTACAAATGAAAGACAAATTGGAATAGATGTGTAATTTGTCAGTTGAGTACTAAAGAAGATAAGCTAGAGGGAGGTCATTAATATATTAAAAGGAACTTCAAGAGTGATACCTGATTGTAATCCAATCTTTATTGTTTCTAAATCTAATCTGATGTCGCCCAAAAGTAAAACCCATTTCCTAACCAGATGGGGCTTAAAGGAACCTGCCAATTAATTTTGAAGGGCAAATAGTTCTGCAGCTCCCTCTGCAAAGCATCTTACTTAAAATGAGATTTTGTTGTGATTTGATTCAGAATAAAAAGGTAATGTTTTCTACCAATACATCAGTGTTTACATTCTGCATTACCTTGCAGAATATTGAAATCTGAAGAGAAACCACATCAAATTAACAAAGTGGCCATAAGAAATGACACTCATTTTCCAATGTGTTCCCTAATTCCCAGCCAGCACCAAAACCCCCAGCTTCCTTCTGAAGACAGAAATTTTTGTAGTTTTCCAAATGATCTTTCTTCCTTTAAATCCAAAGGCTGTCATTTACGAATATTGGATTTAGTTTATTTCTACAGATGAGTAAGGGACTTAGGCAAGAGGGATATAAAGAAGGACCTGAAACGACACCCCTCTCTTCATCCCTGAGGGTCTGAGGCGAAATTGAAAAATGGGCACATTTGTCTTTGGTCCCTCCTACCACATTCTTCAGTGTCCCTTTATTCACTCTTGGTGCATCCTGTGCTCAGTTTCCTAGCCTTCAGGGTTTTGCTCATAAGTGTTTGCTGCACAATTCTCTACTGTACATTTCGCTACCCAGAGTTATTGATATTTTAGCAGGAAAGCATTTAATGGCAGCTCTTCAGTTAAGATGACAGCAGTGGAGAGGATATTTCTGGCCAGGGAATTGTAAAAGGAAAAGCACTGGCTTTGGAACTAGAAGACCTGGGTTCAGATTCTAGTACTTCCCTAGCCTTTGTTTCCCATGTAACCTGGGTCAAATCACTAAACCATGCTAAGCCTCATTTCCTTATCTGTAAAGAGGTACACTAGATATCTTCCAAAGTTCCTTTCACCTCTAAATCGTAGAATCATAACATCATAAATTTAGACCTGGAAGAAGTTTTAGAGGTCATTGAGTCCAATTCCTTTATTTTACAGATGAGAAAACTGAACCTCAGAGTCTAAGTGACTTGTCCAGAGATTTAAACACTTCTTGCTCAAGCTGTGCTGCTTTTAGAAGAGAATGCCAACACTGATGATGATGATGATGATGAACTCATTCCAAGTAAAGTAACCAGAACCAGGAAAGCAATATGTACAATGATTCTAATTATGTAAATAAAAAGAGTAATGATGAAAACAATTGAAATAGAAACTGAACACTGTAAAATTGTAATGAACATATTTTGCAGTTATACATGAAGAAGAGATAAGAAAATAAACCTGCTTTCTTCTTTGCAGAGGTGGGGGACTATGAGTGTGGAATATTGCATGTACTATCAGCCTTGTTTGATGTGTTAATTAGTTTTGATGAATAACCTTTTTTCTCTTATATATATATATATATATATATATATATATATATATGTGAGTCTGTGTTACTACATACATTGTATATAAAAATACATAAAATAATACAAATAAATATATAAATTATAAATAATATAATATAAATAATATAAAAATAAATGCATATAAATATATATGTATATAAATAATATAAAAGTATATACTATATATATTGTGTATATAAAATAAAAAGCCCTGAGTGAAAACTTTGCCTGCTCCCAGCTGGGAGTGACAGAGAACAGAACTTCTAGGTCTTTGTCCTGTTTATCACTGGGGGGCTGATGCCTGTAATAGTAAGGGTGGCAGGCCAAGAGAGAACATTTTGGGTATACTGATATCAATGTGTTTTGTTTTATTTCCGATATTCTGATAAAAGTCTTTCTACAATATATCCTGGTAAGCAACCTTCAGTGAAATGCTACGGGAAAAGGGTTAATGGGAATCTGCCAATAGTGAGAGAGGGGCAATGAGTGATGTCACAGGTCATCCAGAAATCTACTACCCCCCCCACCCCCCCAAGGCTAAAGACAGGTGCTTGAGAGCTAACAAAGCAGGCAGGCTGGAGTGCCAAGATATTTGACACGTTATACTGAGTGCTTAACAGGTATAGGTGGTTTATTTAATATCCACAGTAACATCTGGTATTGGGTGGGGCATATTATATAAGCATAAGACAAGAAAAATTGAGGATAGAAAAATACTAACAACTTAGGGGATTGGGATGTCAAGATTTGAAGGAAGATAAGATTTTTGATAAGCAAATGCATAGAAGGAGGAGATCTGAGTATAAATTCAAGGAACATTTAGTAATACAGTTTGACTAAAATATAGAATTTGCACAGTGTAGTAATATGTATTGCAAGGCTAGAAAGACAAGTTAGAACTAAATTGTTGAGGGATTAAATTCTAGACTATGGAGTTTGTATTTATCTTATAGGCACTAGAGAGTCACTGAAGATTTAGCTCTGTGATTGACTCATCAAAGCTGTAGGGTGGATAATGAACAGCAGAGTAGAGAGACACTGGAATCAATGAGAACAATTAGGAGGCTATGCTCGAAGTCCAGGCCAAGATATTAAGTGTTCGAACTAGGGCCGTTATTGTATGTGAAGAGAGAAGCAGATGGACTACAGAGATCAAAGGATTTCTGACAAAGACAAAGAATCAACAGAACTTGGTAACTGGCTAGGGAGGGTGGAGCTCTGAAGATGGCTCCAGGGCATCACTGGGATGACCCAGAAACTCTTCCATTTAGCCTGTATATTCTTAAACAATCTCACTCTACCTTTCTGGCTGCATTTCTTATAACTTAGCACAATAGAAGAGAGAAACAAAGGAAGAAAGGCACCAGGGCTGGGAGGGGTTTGGAGGAGAGTGTAGAGTTGAGCCCCGGAGGGAGGCTAGAAGATTGAGGCAGCCGGGGAAAAAGTGAATTTGCCTCAAGAAATTCCAGCAAGGTATCACTGGTGTCAGGGAGCAGGAGTAGCTCAGTTTCCTTTTCTATAAAATGCGGATAATAATAACACACCTACCAGAGTTGCTGTGAGAATAAAATGAGATAATATTAGCAAAGTGCTTTGCATTTTGCTATACAACTGCAAACAATTCTTTTTATTAACAAGACACAAGGCTTGAAAGAATGTTTTTCATCCAGAAGGTAATAGGCCTTGAATGTTATAGCCAGTGGATTTCCAGGATGTTTTTGAAAACAATAAGAACAAGCATTTCCTGAATTTTCATTATGCTATATATAGATATTTCCAGAAATTTCTGTAACTTCCCTGATGATCAGCTCTAGAGTTACATGGCTTTTGTGATTTGGAAATCTGACAGAATGAAAGAAGTCAGAAGAGGTTACTTACTGTTTTCAAGATCTTAGACAAGCCCCTGAAATTTCTTGGATACCAAATTTCCTCATCTTTCAAATAAGTCGTGACCTCACCTACCCGTCTGGCTCTAAATCCCACGGTCCTCTCAGTTTGTGAGTGTACATTTGTGTGTTTACAGTGTATTGCTAAGAGAAAGCTTTTTGACTTTTACCAACCCTGGCCCATGTGTACACTTGGTGAATACATCACTTTGGAAGGAAATCCTAAGGGTAGCAAAGTAAATGTCAGCTTGGCACTTTATAGAATTAGCTGAGGGAGTTTACAGTTGAATAATCATTTTCTAGAAGAAAGCAGGATTGAAGAATCTGGCAATGCCACTGTTTCAGAGTGGGTCTGAGTCCATAGAAGAAGCAAATGGCAGGGAGAGAGATGAGCCCGACCTGTGTCAGACCTTTTTGTTACATTTCAAATTCACTACAGTAAAACACCACTAGAAGCTGGAGAAGTCCCCCAATGGCACTTTCATCTTTGCATGTACTAGCTGTATGCCCCCTTGGTAAGGAGAAGAGCCAGGTCACCCTGTACACTTACCTCTTGGTTATCCTCTCTTCAATATCTGCTTCTTGGGCCAGAATGTTGATCAGGTGGAAGAAAATTAAGAATAGGCTAATTTTTGTACTCAGTGCTCTGCTTCTTTCTTCCTCTAGCCTCTATCCTGAGAAAATGGCTTAAAAAACACCATGGAATGAAACAAGCCAGAGGACATTGCTTTCTATTTCCATGATCTATAATGAACTATAATCCTACTGCAGGATAATCCATTTTCATTTCCTTCTAGAAATTAGTATAATATTTTGAACTGGATGGCAACATATAATAGCCACAATAACTCAAAAGAATTTTTAAGTAATTGTAATATTAAATTCTGACTATGCCAAGGGTTAAAAACAAAAAGTTCCTACCAAAAGTATACTTTCAAGATGAGCTGGTCATGTCATGTACGTAATTAATTGTTTTGCTTTGTCCTTAGTAAAATTATTATTATTTTATGCAAACAAGAAATACATTTAGTAAAGTTGAACTTTTTTCTTGAAAAAAAGACAACACTTTAAAATCAGAAGAGTAGAAATCAAGTGAAAGCCGTCTTGTAGCTATTGGCTAGTTAACATAGTGACTGGCACACAGTAGACACTTAAAAAATATTTGTTTGCTTTGTAATGCAGAACATTATTTTACCATTTAGGTAGTAGAACCCTTTAGGCCATGGAAAACTCCAAATTCCTTAGCAAGACCCTTATCTGGCTGCTCAGGCCACAGCCCTCAGATCATATCTCTGGAAGCCTCCATTGTGAGAAAGTTTGCACAGCATTATCATATCTACACAGAGGGAGAAGGGTGTCCTTGACCAGCCCCCCAAAAAAACCTCTTCCTCTTGCCAGACTTCAAAGATCCATCCCCCTCCCTGTCCTGTATACTCCTTATATAAACCCTGGCTCGACCCCTGATGGGGGCTGCTTGATTTGGATGTGAATATCCCTGGCAGCCGCGCGCTAATATAATAAAGTCCACAATTTAAAATTAGCCTGGGTGGTCAACTCGCTAATTTCTCGGTATAACAGCTTGACATAGCAGTTATATTGCAGTGGGTCTGGAGTGCATACAACCCTCTGGAGGCGGACTGATTTTGCTCCTATTAAAAGATTGTTTGTTTTTACTATAGTTAATCATGTTTAGAATGTGTATTGAACAGAGAGCACTTGACTTGGAATGAGGAAGACCTGGATTCAAATCCCACCTCAGTAGATTACTAGTTGTGAGATTCTGAGAAAGTTATTTAACCTTTGTAGGTCTACTTTTCTGACCTGTAAAATGAGGGCGTTGGGATTTGATGGCCTCTGAGATCTTTTCTACCTCTATATTTATAATCTACTCTCCCTATATACTAGGGCATCAGAGGTCATGGGGCTGATTACATTCAAAGTTGAGGTGGGAAATAAAAAATTTTCTCCCATGGTTAATGTTTGAATAATTGGTCATTTTTAAATGACCTGGGCTGTGTATTCAGCAGACAAATGTTTGCAGCCACATAATATCATTTGGCCTGCTTACATGACAATGCAGGAAAACCAAAATATACTGGGCAACACTGGATGGTATTATCCTTAACCAGAAAGCTCTAGCCTTTCCCTTTCTATACTACCTTCACTCCCTCATGAAAGCAGCTCTTAAAACATCTTATGTTTCAATAGGGTAGGTATTTCCACCTGAGTTTGGGTGCACTTAGTAGCAACACCAATGCCCTTACATAGTGACCTGCCCATGTGTGAGCCTTTACAAACTGCTCTAGTTGCAGGTTTCCTTCAAGGCCCACCCCAAGAATCATTGACTTCTTGAAGACTTCCCTTAGAACAAGAACTTTCCCTTTGAATTTCTTGAGCACTTAAGTACCCAGCTAGTACCTTTTTACTTCAAGATGTTGTGGAAAGAGCAGTCAGACCTAAACATTTATTAGGCACTTACTATATGCTAGGCACTGTGCTAAGCCCTGTTTTATATATGATGGCATCAGAATAGATGGCCTCCAAGGTCCTTTCCAGTATTGGATCTAAGCTACTAAATTAGGGGGGGGCATCCCTTGAATTACATGTTCCTGAGAGTCATGGTAAGTAAAATATTTTGCAAATATAAAGCAATGAGTTCATGGGTTGTTATTACTCATGAATTTTGTCTTCTCAAAAGTGCTCTAAGCCCCTGCTTCTTTTGGTTCTCTCATAGTGTACAAGGAACATAGAAGTTATTTAACAAATACATATTTTCTTAGTTTAAACAGAGTTCAAGACAACAATTGTTTTGACAGAAATCCTTCCTTATCAACAGCAGCTAAAATGAAACTTCAGAATTTTATTTGGGGGAAGGGGTTAGAGGGTAATCAAAAAGACATTTCCATGGATTCCTATTAGTTCTGGTTAGTTTCTCATTGTAATGTAAAAATCAATACTACCAACAACCTTTTGCCTTTGTAGAGCTATGGCTTCAAGTCTAAAGTAGTTCCTTCCTATTGGTGTTTGATCCATGTCAAGAACGGATGAGACAAGTTGTGAGCAAGTCCTTTTGTGAATTGAGAGGGCTTCATTTTTTTCTTTTTAGAAATCTTGAATTTTCTCTCAAGAGGAAAGAAAAAAAAATGACTGCTTACTTTGTAGGAGAGAAATCAGTTGAGTGGAAATGCATAGATGCCAAATCTCCTTAGGGCTCACTTTTACCCTTCTGCTTCATGAAATAGAAAACAGTGGGGACTAGAGTCTGCATTGGGCTTTCATTTGCTATGCTGTTATTTTGATGGCATGTGCACAAAACAGACACCCCACAGCACATTGCAGCAAGACAGTACATCCAGAGCATCAAAAATCTGGAGCTGGCATACTAGATCAGGTTAGGAATTTCTAGTTGCTGCTGTCTAATTTTTCTTCTTCCTTTCCCTTCCTTTCCCTTCTTTTCTTTTTTTTCTTTCCTTTCCCTTCCCTTCCCTAATCTACCCTTCATTTCTTTCTTCCCTCCTGTATTTCCTTCTATATATTCCCTTCCTTTTCTCCTTTTCTTTTTTCTCTTTTCTTCCTCCTTTCCTTGTTTTTTTCTTATTTCTTATCTTTCTCTTCATTCATTCTTTCTTTTCTTCTTTCTCTAGTTAAGAAAATCTCCTAAGACTAGAGATGAATATCTGATTTAGAATTTAAGGCCTTACAACATAGTCAATCAAATTTTCCTCCAAGCATGAAGTGAGGAGGAAATGGGTGAGTATAAATGAATGTTGGCATGTCCAGTGTGTTTATATGTATCAAAGGGGACCCAGAGGCAGAGAAAAAAGCAGCCTTTTGGCAGCATTGGAACTGACCATTTTCTGAAGCAGTATACCACCCGCTTAGCATGAGATCAAAATTATTCTGAATGTCCAGAAATTTTTCCTGTAGTAATTTTTTCATCAAGAAAATATTCAGTTCTGATCTTTGAAATGCAAATCAAAGACTCTAAGAGGAAGGAACCTCCAAGATGCTCTCCTATTAGATATAAGAATCTCTTTGCCTTCTCCCCCGCTACTGCTCTACTCCATCCCCCTACCCATCAGAAAGAAAGGCTGCCATAATCCACATGGTACATCACTAGTCTTTAGTATACTTTAAATGGACATCATAATTTTTTACCTTCTTTTCTCTTTTGAGCATCTCCTAATGTTTATATTATTAGTTCAGTCATTAAATCCTCCCCAACCATGCTGTTAACTTCTCCCTGTTGTGGCAGGTTCTCCATGGAAAGTCTAATATAATGCTTCTGAAATTCCTACTAAGGCGATGGTGGGTCAGTGTATCTGACTAGAGCCAAAAGGAGCAATTCTTTCACTATTCATCACCCCTAGAACTTTGTTACATTCTCCCCTTGTCCCTCATCTGTCTTAGAAACAAGAGAAGAAGAGCTGGTACAGTACATAACTGTTGCTCCTTCTAAGGCTGCCATTCTCAATGTTATGTCTTACTGTTACTATGTTTTCACACTAACTAGTCCTGCAGCCCTCTCTATTGCCCCTCCCCTCTCTCACTTCATGCCATCCACATTCACTGCAACTAGTTGTAAAATAGAGATAATAAACTTGCCTACCTTAAAAAATTTGTTGGCAACAATCAAATGGAATGATCTTATTGTTTGTTTGGGTTTTTTTTTTTTGGTGGTGGGGAGAGGTGGCCTTGTAGCAAACATGGCTTGTTTAAAATTTGAGGGAAAAGTTTCGTGTGAAGGTTCAATAAAGACTGTGAATATTTGTCAAGGTCTTAGAAAGATAAAAAAATGTTTACATTAAACAAAACTGACTTTTTACTCTGTGGAAGGTTTTCCAAGCCAGTTTAAAAATGAAACCAGAACCCAGGTAGAGGACCTGGGAAATTTTTTTATCAGAAAATCCTTTGATCAGTCAGCAGTCACTATTAATATCCTAGCCAATCTATTCACTGAGAAGCAAAATTTTCATATTTCCTACTCCTATTCATTCGCTGGGTGCTTGAGAAGAGAAGTGACTTACATCCTTCAATTTTTTTTTCCCCAAGACTTCTGAGTTCCTGAAAGATTAGATTGAATTGGAAGTCATAAGTTTTGTCAAACTTTATTCTCAAATATCCACCATGCAGAACATCTAAAATTAAATTCTAAGTGGCATTTATGAAGAGGGAGTAAATTTTTGTCTCTGCTCTGACATAATTAAGGTAGATGAATTGTTTTTTATAGGTCCATTCGAAAGCTCTAAATGAACTGGTCTACTCTTTGGATCTGCCTCTTGGTTAAATATATATGACTGTTATTAAAAACAGATTCTAATGCATATACCTTTATTACTGATGTGTCCACATGAAGAGATTGATAGATGAGTCCATATACTGTCTCATAAAATCCTTCTTGAGAACATTTTTATTGAATCCCCAAATGTTACAGCACTGGAAAAGATCACTTAAGTAAAAACTTATTAATAGTTTAACCAAATTGCTTTATTGTCATAGGAAGAAAAACTTAAAAAGATTTGATTTTGCTCCAATTTGTTTTGAATTAATCTAAATGGATAAAAGAGCTACATAAAAATTATGTTGGGCAAAATTATGCTGATTGAATAAACTTATGAGCATTCTATACTTTTAGAGCCTAGGGCAAGGGTATTTTATGAGGACCCTTCTTCTTGTTCTCCCCGTACCCCATTCTTTTTGAATTATGCCTTAAGAAAATTTCTACCAAATGAATTCCTCATATTTTCTTAGTGTGATACACTTACAGAATTGAAATTAATTAGTCAACAGGTAAGGCTGCCTTTCAAATCAATGTGTGATTCATGAGACTTGAATTATTTTTAGATCTTTTTAATATTTTCAGTGTATTCCTTTAAAGAATTCAAGGTTTACTTGTGTTAAATCAAATCCCTGTGTGATAGCATATTGAAAAGAGATCTGTACTGGGAACCAGAAAGCCTGGGTTCATAATCCCATATGGAATTAACTCAGCATAAAGGACATTATTTTTGTTCATTTAAAAAACAAAACTACACCTTATCTAAGGTGTTGTGTTTCCAATACCAAATAAAGTACTTTAAAAACAAACTTTAAAATAAAACAAAGTAGTAAAGGGATTTTTTAAGACATAAGGCTGTCTCTAGTACATCCAGCACATTGTGTATACAACTATTCCATGATTACACAGATGGTAAGTATCCAAATCAGGTCCTCT
Organism: Phascolarctos cinereus; assembly: GCF_003287225.1. Lineage (NCBI taxonomy): Eukaryota > Metazoa > Chordata > Mammalia > Diprotodontia > Phascolarctidae > Phascolarctos > Phascolarctos cinereus. The sequence continues at coordinate 303,384,186 of NW_027555847.1, forward strand.
GATTCTAAATCTAAATCTAAAATTTTCCCCATCTGTTACCCTATCTGTAAAATGAGTGGTTTGTACTAGAAAAGAACCTTCTAGTTCTGCCATTCTGGGATTCTTTTTGGCAATAGGAATCCAACATAGGTTCCTAGAACCTTATGGTAAAACTATTTTCTGAAGAGTGAAATTTGATGCTACTCAGGCCTATAATGGCTGCCTTTCAAAGGACATTTGTTACTGAAGTACCCCAAGGAAAGCTTTAAGTCAGCTTTATCTCAAATGTGGTTCCACAGCATGGCCTTCCCAAGAATAGCTGAATAGCAAGATCTAGTGCAGAAATCCTCTTTAGTTTAGGGATGAAGAATATCTGATTTAGAATGTGAGGCTCTATTATATAGTTAATCATATTTTCCTCCAAGAGAGAAGGGGGAATCAATCTAGAGTAAATGAATGTGGGCATGTTCATTGTACTTATATATCCCAATAGTGGACCCAGAGGCTGAGAAAAAGAAGGCTTCTGGCCACATGAAACTGAAGATCTCCCTAGCTGTGAAGCACCCACTTAACACTTACTATCTGCACCTACTAGATCAAACCTATTCTGTAAGTCTGGAAATATTTTTTCCCCCATGGTGATTTTTTTCCATCAGGAAAATTCAGTTCTGATCTTTGATATGCAAATCATAGACTGCAAGAGCTGGAAGAGATCTCCAAGGGCATCTAAACCATCTCCTACCAGAAGCAAGAGTCCCCTCTACAACTTTCCTGACAAGCAGTCATCCAGCTTTCTTTTGAAGACCTCCAGTGACATGGAACTGACTATCTCCTGAGGCAGTCCATTCCCTTTTTGAACAGCTCTAATGATTAGGAAGGTTTTCTTTAACATTGAGCCAAAAACCTGTCTCCCTGTAACTTCAACCCATTGATCCCAATTCTGCCCTCCAGGGTCAAGCAAATAAGTCTGATCCCTCTTCCACATGTCATACCTTCAAATGTTTGAAGACAGGTATCATGACCCCTCTCCCCAAGGCTTCTCTTCTCCATGCTAAACAATTAAAATTCCTTCAAACATAGCATGTTTCCAAATCCTTTGCAATCTTGGTTAAACTCCTCTGTATATCCCTCAGACTGTCAATGTCTTTCTGAAAATACAGAACAAGGAATAGAACATAATATTCCAGATGGCACTTAGCTAGGACCAAATTTATCAGGAATTTCACTTCCATCCTTTATTGTTGTTGTTCAATCATTTCAGTCTTGTCTGATTCTGTTTTCTTGGCAAAGATACTAGAGTGGTTTGCCACTTCCTTCTCCAGCTCATTTTACAACTGAGGTAAACAGGGTTCAGTAACTTGCCCAGGATCACATAGCTAGTATGTGTTTGAGATCAGATTTAAACTCAGTTCTTCCTAACTCCAAGTCTGATATTCTATCCACTGCACTACCTACCTGCCTTCCATTATTTATTAACATAATTAATAAATGACAGTGTTCCTTTATTAATGTAGACTAAGGCTTCAATTAACTATTATTAGTTTGAGTTGACTGCTGTGGTAGGCAACACTTTGTTTACTTGGAGTTCAGCACACTGACATCATAGGTCTGGCCAAAAGGACCACACTTTGGACTTGAATTGAGCTTCTAGCACATGGAAACTAATTCAGTCTTTTCCTGTGAGTTGTGCCAGGTGCTTCACCGTGTCCCTAAACACATGATTCAGATTCGGGGTAGCTAAGTTCAGGACTTAGCATTTAATCCTATTGAATTTTATCATATTAGGCATGCTCCTCATTGTTCCAACATTTTGCTATCTTTTTGAATTGCTCTTTTGTCATTTGAGATGTTAGTTCTCCAGCTTCATTTAACTGGCAATTTGATAAGTCGGCCACGTATGCATTCAATCAACCAATCAATTAATCAATAAACATTTTTTAAGTGTCTACCATGTGTCAGGCATTATGCCAAGCACTGAGGAACAAAACATAAAAAAGAAAGACATTCAAGTCATTTCTAAAAAAAAAAAATACTAGACAAAACAAGATCCTTATGACAGCCCACTAGAGATCTCCACAGGTCAACATCAATACATTTACTCACTATTCAATGCATTGAGTGACTTAACCAGGTCTGAATCTATCAAATGATATCATTACTTGATATAATCTCTTTCCATTTTGTCTAAAGGGATTTGGTAGGAGCTTTTGTCAAGTGTTTTGATAAAAATCCAAATATACTGTGTCTTTGTCATTCCCCTGATCTATCAGTCTTGTAACCTTTTTAAAGAAAGAAACGTAGACTCACTTTCCTCATCTGCAAAAGAAGAGAGTTGGACTAAATGGCCTTTGAAACACTTTCTAGCTCTAGGTTTGTGATTCCAATGAAATGACTTGGCCTGAATCATATAAACTGAAGGTGGAAAAGGCAGGTTTAGAACTCAGATCCCTTGGGGGGGGGAGCCAAGATGGTGGAGTGAAAGCAGTGACTTGTTTGAGCTCTCCCCCAAACCCCTCCAAATACTCATAAAAAATGGCTCTAAACAAATTCTGAAGCAGCAGAACCCACAAAAAGACAGAGTGAAACAAATTTCCAGCCCAAGACAACCTGGATGATTGATCAGAAAGGTGTATGGCGCTGGGCTGGGAGAGCAGCACAGCGTGGGCATGCAGGCCGCAGCAAACCTGGAACAGGCCTCAGAGGACTGAATCGTGGGCAGCTGTGGAGGTTTCCAGACTCCTCAATCCACGAATGCCAAAGATAACTTAGAAGGTCAGTGGGAAAAGTCTGTTTCTGTCGGTGGTCAGAGAAGAACGTGGGGTTTCAGCTCCATTCCCCGAGAGTGTGGCCCTGGGGGCGGGGGCAACTGCTTCCCGAGCTTCCGGCTCACAGACTGAGGGGGAATCCAGTGGCTGATCAGAGAGGGACTGCAGGGATCTCTTTGCCAGTGCTGAGGCAGGAATCTCTTGCTTTGCCTGTGAATGGATCTGGGTCACAGTTCTGGGCGGCAGTGCTGGGGTGAGGAGGAGTGCTGGCATGGTGGAGCTTGTAGTGGCTGCAGAGAAGAACCCTTCCTCACATTTACTGGACAGAAAGGCATACTTGTGGTCACAGGCCAGGAAAGGAGTAAACACCTCGACCCTTATCAAAACACCTTGGTAGAACTGAAAATTTGCAGGTCCCTACAAGTATCTCTGAAAACAGCTACACAAACCCCTGAAGCTTGGGACAGTACACTCTCCACATCGGAAGCAGACTCTTACCTTAACAAGGAGTTTAAAACTCAAGTAATTGGCTGGGATCATGAGCAAGCAGTGCAAAAAGAGTCAGACTATATTATCTTACTTTGGTGAAAAAGAAGATCAAAATATACAACCAGAAGAAGACAACAAAATCAAAGCTCCTACATCCAAAGCCTCCAAGAAAAATATGAATCAGTCCCAGGCCTTGGAAGAGCTCAAAAGGGATTTTGAGAAGCAAGTAAGGGAAGTAGAGGAAAAACTGGGAAGAGAAATGAGAGTGATGCAAGAAAATCATGAAAAACAAGTCAACAGCTTGCTAAAGGAGACCCAAAAAAATACTGAAGAAAATAACACCTTAAAAAACAGCCTAACCCAAATGGCAAAAGAGGTCCAAAAAGCCAATGAGGAGAAAAATGCCCTAAAAAGAAAAATTGGCCAAATGGAAAAGGAAGTCCAAAAGATTACTGAAGAAAATACTTCCTTAAAAATTAGAATAGAGCAATTGGAAGCTAGTGACTTTATGAGAAATCAAGACACTGTAAAACAAATCCAAAAGAATGAAAAATTAAAACAATGTGAAATATCTCATTGGAAAAACAACTGACCTGGAAAATAGATCCAGGAGAGAGAATTTAAAAATTATTGGACTATCTGAAAGCCATGATCAAAAAAAGAGCCTAGACATCATCTTTCAAGAAATTATCAAGGAAAACTGCCCTGATATTTAGAACCAGAGGGCAAAATAGAAATTGAAAGAATCCACAGATCTCCTCCTGAAAGAGATCCCCAAAGGAAAACTCCTAGGAATATTGTAGCCAAATTCCAGAGTTCCCAGGTCAAGGAGAAAATATTACAAGCTGCCAGAAGGAAACAATTCAAGTACTGTGGAAACACAATCAGGATAACACAAGATTTAGCAGCTTCTACATTAAAGGACTGCAGGGCATGGAATATAATATTCCGGAGGGCAAAGGAGATAGGATTACAACCAAGAATCACCTACCCAGCAAAACTGAGTATAATCCTTCAGGGGAAAAAAATGGTCATTCAGTGAAATAGAGGACTTTCAAGCATTCCTGATGAAAAGACCAGAGCTGAATAGAAAATTTGACTTTCAAATACAGGACTCCAGTGGAACATGAAGAGGTAAACAGGAAAGAGAAATCATAAGAGACTTATTAAGATTGAACTGTTTACATTCCTGCATGGAAAGATGATATTTGTAACTCATGAGAACTTTGTCAGTATTAGGGTAGTTGAAGGAAAAAAATGTATGTATGTATATATAGATAGATAGAGGGCACAGGGTGAGTTGATGATTAAGGGGTCATATCTGGAGAATAAAATTAAGGGATGAGAGAGGATGATACTCGGAGAAGAAAGGGGAGTCTCACAAAAAAGTGTCTTCACAGTGGAGGGGAAACAGGGGAAGGTGAGAGGGAATGAGGGAATCTTATTCTCATAGGATTTGGCTTAAGGAGAGAATAACATACACATTCAATTGGGTATGGAAATCTGTCTTACCCTACAGGAAAATAGGGGGAGAAGGGGACAAGAGAGCAGGGGGTGATAGAGAGGAGGGCAGATTGGGAAAGAGGGCAATCAGAAGCAAATACTTCTGAGGAGGGACAGGGTCAAAAGAAAGAATAGAATAAATGGGAGGGCAGGATAGGATTAAGGGAAATAGAGTTAGTTTTTTACAACATGTCTACTATGGAAGTGTTTTGCATAACTGCACATGTACAACCTATTGAGTTGCTTGCCTTTTCAATGAGGGTGGGTGGGGAGGGAGGAAGGGAGAAAATTTGGAACTCAATATTTTAAAAACACATGTTTTTTAAAAAATGTTTTCACATGGAACTGGGAAATAAGAAATACAGGAAATGGGGTGCAGAAGTCTATCCTGCTCTACAGGAAAATAGAAGGGGAAGGGGATAAGAGAAGGGAGGGGGGAGAGATAGAAGAGAAGGCAGACCAGGGGAAGGGGTATTCAGAATGCATGCGATGTTGGGGTGGGGGGAGGGGTGAGAAATTTGGAACTCAAAAACTTGTGGAAGTGAGTATTGAAAACTGACAATAAATAAATTTATATTAAAAAAAAAGAAAGAAAGGTAGTTAGTTCTGTGTGACATTCTTAATGAACTCATGCTGGCTGGTAATTGGTAACATTATGCTTTGTAAGTGCTCACAAAAGCCAAATTCTGCCCGCATTGAACACTGGAACATTTGTCTGCCTTCGCTTCCTGCTCTCCACAATTTTTCTAAGATCGCTATTGGTAGAGACCACATCCTCATGTTTCTGTTTTCATTCTCCTCTAACCCCAACCCCAACCCCCTCGGAAGAACTGGTTGAAAACCTGGAATTAGTTCATCCATACTGGGTGATTCAGACTCATTTGTGTCAGTTAGCTCCTTTCTTGTCATTTTTCTTTATCTTGGGTTTGAGTACCCCGCACATCCTTGCAGGTGTTCCATCCTTTCAAGTTTAAGGTTCACTATCCTTAGTAGAAAAAGACAGAAATGAAATAAAAATTGAATAATTTTTCCTCCTCTCATTTGTCTTTTATCATCATCAGCCCTCTTTCTTTCTTCCTCCTCCCTCCAAAACAACATTCCTGCTGTTTATTTCCCTGAATGAACTAAGATAGGGTCCTTAATCTTTCAAGGACACAGTTTTCTCATTTGCAAAAGGAGATGAGTGGATTGGGTAATTTCTAAAGTCTTTTCTGGTTCTGAATCTATGATTTTGTGGTGATTGTATTATAGATCTATAGCTGAATGGAACCTCAGCAATCATCTACTGCAACCCTCTCCTTTTACAGATAAGGAAACTGAGGCCCAGAAAGGTTCTAGTTCTAGTGCCTTGTTCTAGTTCATGACTCAAAGTTTAGTGAAAAAGTTTAGCACTCTTTTCGCTATACGTTACACAAAATTTAAAATCCTTTCTTGTTCCTACACATCTCTCCAATATAGACAGAAAGCAAACAAACAAAATAATCCATGTTTTTGAATGCCCTTAGTGTTTATTGCAAGCCTCGGTTCATTCTTGGCTTTAACTTTCTTAACAAGCACTACACTAATAAGCATGCATCATTCTTTTGTATTGATACTCCATTGCCTTCCCAAGTTCTCATCTTTTGTAAAGGTCCTTGTAACACTATACAGTAGCATATAATAAAATGCTAAGCTCTGTGGCTTAGACTTCATGTGTTATAGGAGTTGAGAGAAAGGAGAGATAATCATGAACTGAAATAGCATGGGAAGGCACTGGGGAAGAGGGAGAACCTTGAAGAATAGATAGGATTTGGATAGTCATACAAGAATGAAGAAAAAAAAACCAGGCAGAAGGAAAAGATTCCTTCCATGACCTGTGGGATGCAGTAAGTTCCTCTATATTTTACTATTCCTCTCCCTTGCAGAAAAATTATTTGTTTCCTCCCTACTTCAAATCTTCATCTAAATACTTCTGAAACAAAAATCAAACAGTGAGTCATGAATTTTAATATTCTCAAGTTTATATCAGAGGAAATAATATGTGGGAGACATTTCTTAAGTAGACTTCTAGATTCCCAGATTTTTTTAATGGATAATTAAGTATGGAATACAGATGGACTAAAAACCAGTTATGAGCAAGAAGATTCATATCTGGTCATTTTGTATTTTATTCATTGCTAAATAAAAGCCTCTACCATTTGGGGAAGCATAGAAAAAAATTAATTTTTCCATCGACTGGCAGGGCTTTGACAAATCACATGTATTATCATTGAAAATTGTCAGTGAAATAAATATCACTAAAAATAACATATTAAAACCCATATTATTCTAAATAATGTTTTATCAAAAGTGCACACTTCATTCTTTTCAAAAGACATCTCAGAACACAATTCTTTCCTACTCATTAAAACCAACCCCTCCACTCTTCCAATCTTCTGCCACAATTATTTCTTCCCTGACTAGTATCTTTATTTTTCTCCCCTTGAAATGGTCTTTCTTTCTACTTTTCAACATGACTGAGCTAACCTTAAAATAAAACAACAACAAAAATACCAATCTTTCCTTAATCCTGCCAACCCTTGAAACATGCACCTTTCTTTTGATGCAAAATGTTTAATCACTGCCCCTACCTGCTGCTTCATTTCCTTCTTATTCCATTACAACCTCTCTTCTCTTCTCTTACAACCCCACCACTCTGAGTCTGCTCCCTGAAAGATTACCAGTGCCCTCCTCCTTACTTCAAAGTACTTTCTATCCATTATACTATCTGATCCTCAAAACAATCCATTGAAATAGTTACTGGACTAGACCAGATGTACTGGACTGTTGAATAAAGGAATTGCTGGATACAAATCGCGTATACAATAGCATGTGGCAACCACAGAGAGAGAAGAGCTCATGGCTGGCTGGGATGATCAGAGAAGGCTTCACAGAGAAAAATAGCATCAGAGCTCTACAGCAGATTGATCATAGGTAACAATATTTGAAACTAGAAGAAACTTTAGGGGTCATCAGGTTTAACCTTTTTGTTTTACAGATAAAGAAAACAAGGCCAGGAAAAGTTAAATGACTTATTCAAGTTCATTCAGGTAGAAGATTTCAGTTGTGGAATTTGAAATGTAGGGTCTCTGAAACTTGAACAAGTATTTCTCCAAGGGTCTTCTCTCTCCTGAATCCTCTATCCAATCTTTAAAACAAGTCCAGTTATTCATTTGAAATGTATCTTGGATTCTCCTTTTACTTCATTCTATCCAATTCAATCTTATTTGACAAGCATGTATTCATAAAGGCACTCTGGAGATACTGGGAATACAAAGAGAAAATGAAAAAGTCACTTCCTTGAAGGAACTTACATTTGACTGGCTCTGGGGGAGAGGAGGAAGAGTATAACATACAAGCAAAAAAGTATATATATTTGCAATGCCTCCAGTATGCAGCATTAATAATTAGGAAGTTAAGGGGGCAGCTAGGTGGCACAGTAGATAGAGCAGCGGCCTTGAAGTCAGGAAAACCTTAGTTCAAATCTGGCCTCAGACCAAACACTTGATACTTACTAGCTGTGTGACTCTGGGCAAGTCACTTAACCCCAATTGCCTAAAAAACAAACAAAACAAACAAAAAAAACACCAAGAAGTTAAAGGAAGATTTCTTGTAAAAAATTGTCCCATGAACTGAACCTAGAAGGAAGTTTGGGATACTAAAAAGTGGACTGGAGGAAGACTAACTTTCCCCAGCTCAAGTATAGATTATAAAAATGGGGGCAGCTAGGTGGCACAGTGGATTGATCTTTGGCCTTGGAGTAAATAAGTCCTGAGTACAAATCCGACTTCAGACACTTGACATTTACTAACTATGTGACCCTGGACAAGTCACTTAACCCCAATTGCCTAAGCAAAAAATAAATAAATAAATAAATAAATAAATAAATAAATAAAGATTATAAAAATGACAGTCCACCTTTTCACCAGTCCTCTTGCCTCCAATCTTTCCCACTTTCTAATCCTGCCTATAAAATTCTATTCAACTGATTCAAAACATTTCACTTCAACAAAGGCACATACTTCATTAAATAGCTAAATACCAAATCGACTGAACAGTTAACACCTAAATTTTATCAAACAGTGTTTTGTCATCTCACTGTCCTCAAAAACCTGCAGTGACTCACTATCTTTTGTGTGCATCAAGGCCAAACTCCTCTGTCTGGCTTCCAGGTTTCCCATTATTTGGCTTCATATTGCATTTGCAAACTTATTTCCCATGAATCTAACACACACATCTTCCACTTCAGTCAGATCTCAATATCTCCCAGCCAAAACTATTCCTACCTCCTGTTTTCCCCTTCCCACTTGTTTTTAACCCTCCTGAGGTTCTGGGAGTGGAACAGAAGGCAGTGGAACCCTGGGTCACTGTGTTTGATGCCAGGACTAACAGGGAATAGCAATGGTCAAATTGTCTGATGACCTGCTCAAAATTGACAGCAAGGATGGATAAGACTATATTCCATAAACATCAGTCACATACCAATGGAGTCTAGATTTGGGAGTTAGGGGGAAGAATGGGGAAAGGAGAGACAGGAAGGAAACCAAAGCATTCAGCCAGCAAGACAGTTAAGAATATGGCCAGGACCCAAAGCAAATGTTGAGTAAACTGGGTGGATAGGTCAAGGATCAAGTTGACAAAGCCTTGTGGGAACCAGTTTAGTATGAACAAAAGAGAAAGGCTGGAGCTGGTACAGTAGATGAGGATGAGCAATATTCAAAGTTTAGAAGCAAATTGTACAAGGACAGGATTTCTTTTAGAAATGGTCCCCTTGAGATCTAAAAGGCTTGGGGACTTGTCAGACCTGGAAGTTGAAATCTTTGCATGTTCTATTGATCTTCATAGAATCATCCTATTACCTCCCTTTTCCCTATCCCAATCACAAATATTCTTTAAGTTCTCATGAAACCTACAGTCCTACCCACATGAATCTATTTTTTCCTTGATTTCTCACGAAATATACAGTTAGTGCCAGTCACTGAGTTTAAAACTTATTAGCTAAATGTTTCATATCTGTTATTTTGTCTCCCCAGCTAGATTATATGCTCCTTAAAGGTCTTATATGTCTTTGTATACAATAAAGATATAGATACAGGCCTGGATACATGGTAGGGAATCAATAAATACTTATTGTTTGATTCACTGATTTTTATTTAAATTTCTGTCTTTTAAATGCAAGGTGTTGTGCCAAGATTTTCCTCCTGTTCTTCAATTGCTCAAACCTTGCCTGGAATGTACTCCCTCATTTCACTCTCTTGAAATTCTTCTTAAAAAACACCCGGTTCAGGTGCTACTTCTGTGATGAAGCTTTCCCTTGAATCCCCTCATGTGAAAGTGATTCCTTCTACTTCAGTCTCTCCTTTGCCATTACTATGTTCTACTTTTTTATTATATTTATCTGCATGCCTGTCATATCCCCCTACTTAGATTCTCAATCTCTTGAGGACAAGGATATTGCGATTTCTATCTTGATCTGCCTAATACCTAGAGAAATTTAGGATGAAATTTAGAAAAATTAGTCCAAATTTAACAAAATCACTCGTGTAATTTGGCTAGCTTTTTTGGGGGGAAAGCAGAATAGGAAATGTTTGGTTGGGCAATTCTCAGCCATTCTCAAGGTACCCTCTCAATCGCTATTCCTTAATGGGAAAGGAGAACTTGTAGCTATATATCCACGGCTTTACTCCCTTCCCTCCCAATTCCAACTCCACAGTGAACATACGTAGCAAATAGCAAATAAGCCTGCTTAACAAAGTCAATATCAAAACAGTATCAGAAAAAAGTATACATGAGAGATACCAGACAATACACAGAATAAATGAACTCTCCCATTGGCAGCAAGATAACTCAGTTCAACTGAGGGAGAGTCTTAGAACTCACTAAAGGGAAATTCCCCAAAGTGTCTAGCATAACAAGGTGTGAGACATATGGACATAATAGAGACTGCCAGCTTCTCTACATGTTGGCTTCTAGGAATCTTTCTCTTCCTTCAGAGAACTAAAGAGAGGTTGGAATGGTACATCTTTTTTCTCAAAGCTGGAAGCCAGAAAACCAAGATCTCTCTTCTCTTTGGCTCTCACCAGCTCCATCCCCCCACCAATGGAGAAATGAGGAATTGAGTAATCAATCTCCGTCAATCAGAAGAGAAATTCATACACATGGCTCTCAGATTTATATTGAGGTTACATTTGTATTACTGTGACTACACTGCATAACTGCTGTGATTGTTCAGAATTTGTTTGCTTGCTTTTCTCCAGAATCAAATAATGGACAGAATGGGATAGGGGTTTAGGGTCAGAGGACTTGGGTTCAAATCCCAGTTGGGCCACTTACTACCTATGTATAACCTTGGGCAAGCAACTTAACATCTCTGGGCTTCTCAAGAAAGGAACAAGACTGATCTAGAAGGCCTCATCTAGCTAAGGAAAGATAAGTTGCCTTTGATCACTAAGGCTATGATGGTAGTTGGTTTGTGGAATTACAAACTCCCAACCACATCCAATGATTATATTCAGTTAAAGAAAAAAAATGATAACTTCTGAGCACAGATTGTCTTAATTATCACTGTATCTTCCTCAGAGCCAGCACAGCGATCTGTACTTAGTTGGCACTTAACAAAAGAATGAATGAAAGAATGCAGATATTAGTTTGAAACATAATAAGAAAAATTATCTGCGATCTAACCAAGTAACCATTTTATTGGTGATTTACAAGTACAATTTAAGAGGGTTAATTATAAGTTCAGGACAGCTAGGTGGTTTAATGGATAGAGCACTAGGCCTGAAATTAGGAAGAATGCATTACAAATCCAGCCTCAGACACTTATTAGCTGTGTGACTCTGAGCAAGTCACTTAACCTTGTTTGCCTCAGTTTCCTCATCTATAAAATAAACTGGACAAGGAAATGGCAAACCACTCCAGTATCTTTCCAAGAAAACCCCAAATGGGGTCACAAAGAATCAGACATGACCAAAATAACTGAACAACGACTGTAAGTTCAATTCAAAGAGGGATTCACCAAATGAAAAAGACCTCCATGTTTCAGAAATAATCAGCCCTGACTAGAAGGAAAAATGGCATTTTTTTTACCAAGCAATGGCTGTACAATCACCCACTTGAGTAAAACAACAAATAAGCAAATAAAGAAAGAAGTTAGTTTATTTGTTTTCAGTGGTGAAATTACTTGCTTCCAAGAATTCCAAACTCCTTGACCACATTTAACTGTCATTCATTTAAAGAAAAACCAGGAGCTGAGGTGCTAGAAATGTTACCTAGTAATCAAACAACAACTTCCCTAGCATTAGTAAATTATATTACACAGCATTAATTTCATGCTTGTCTACTCTGGTGAAGTCCAGAGTTGCAAAGTTAAAAAAAAAAACAACAACAACACACAAGTAAAATAAGGTCAGAAGATTTTTCTTGAAAGAAAATGGAAGGGGGTGAAGAGAATTGAGAATAACAGAAAAATGGGAATAATCAAAAGTGTTTACAGTAATGCAGTTAAGTGAGATTTCTCATTTATATCAATGGTTCTGACCTTTGGCTTAATTTAATTTGGAATCTATAATATTCCTTTTCCTTTGGGGCAAAAAAAAAAAGGTGAAACTGATTGCTTATGCACAACTTGTCATGAAAAAAAGGAATTAAATTGAAAGAGGTTTTAATTCAAGTTTGATTTGGAGAGTTTCAAAATTTACCCATAACAAGCTGTTCTTTAACAGTATCAACTCTCAAACTCTTACGACCTAAGTATTCTGCAGTACACTGGTTCAGAATGAGAAAAACGGAAAAGTGAAGTAAATACAGAACCTGAAGGATGTTAGACCTTCACAAGTGTATAAAAATTTGTTTTAGTCTTTAAAAATTATTATTTTGGTTTTCTTTTTTTTTCATGAACAAGCTCTTTCATTCCTAATGACCTTTTTTCTTTTCTTTTTAAAATTTAGATTCATTATGAGTTCATCCTACAGCTCTAACACTCCAGGAAGATCTTATGCTCCAAGAAACCACTCACAGAAGTGCCAGCTATTTCACAGAGGTACTTTGGTTTCTCTGATGGCTGCGTCCCTGGGGATAAATTGCCATTTTTCCAACTTCGGTGACCTATGAGGTCCAAACCCAGAATAACCTCTTTGAACATCTGGCACAGCAAAACAAGTGTGATTGGGTTTGGACATTTCCTGGAGCTCTGATGCTGTCTGCCATTGATTCATTCCTCAGTATTGGTCAAATCATGTCTTCGGCCACAAAAAAACCTGACTTCAGCTAGTTTGAGTCCTGACTTAAGGCATGGCTCAAAGACAGAGGGATACTTCGTTTTCTTTTTGTACCATGCTCTCTGGAGAGCATTCAGATTCAGTCCTATAGCTGCAGAGATGGTAACTCCAGTGCAGTTGGTTGGACCTGGGAAAATTATTTTTTATTATATTAAGAACCAATTATTAAATTGGGATCTAGGCTTTTCTTTTTTGTTTCCTCATTCAGAGACCAGCCCGTTTAGATCAGTCAGCCAGTCTGTGATAGTTGAGATTGGTCTAATTCTTGGGGAGTGTGCTCCTTGATCTTGGGCAGAACCCATGGTTCCCAAACCAACTAGGAGACATGTTCTGTAAACAGAATCTAATCAAAGCGAATTCCAGCTCCAAAGTATTAAGCTTATGCTGTCATATCTCCCTCCCCCACCCCCACCATTGGAGTTTAGGGTGACCCAGTTCGTGAAGGAGAAAACCAACTAGAGTGGTCTGGGTGGAGATGAATTCCTCTGTCCAGATGCCTGCAGGCCTCTGAGTCTCATGATCAAGCCACATTCTCAGCAGGAGGAGCTGAAGACTTCCTCATTTAAATGTCGACCAATCAGGATTAATTTCTCCTGTCTTACTTTTGTTTTTGTGTCCTCAGACTCTTACACTTGTATGACCAGTTGGCACTTAATAAATGCTTTTACAATTGAATTGAATGAAGTGATAGTAAAGTGTCAGAACTAGTGTTTAAACCCTAATCATAGGATTGTAGATTTGAAGTTGGAAGGGATCTCAGAGGCTACCTACTCTATATCCATCATTTTACAGATGAGGAAATTGGGGCTGCAGTTGCCCAGAGTCACACAGCTAGTAATTGTCAGGATTTGATCCCTGAACTTCATGACTGTATTTAATCTTTTATCTTCTATACCGAGCAACCTGTCATCAGGATCTTAATGCTAAGTCCAGTGTTTTATTTACTGCTGATAGTTTCCTTGTACAACCTTTCAGAGTAATAAGTTCCATATGCATAAAGACTTATAAGTATAGACTGCATAAATACAGACTTCATTTTAGTATTTCAAAAATTACATTTTTTAACTTCAAGGGGTACTCTGTAGTCCTGAATCCAAGATTTGATGAATGTTCACATATATTTAGTATTCATCTTCTTAGGACAAAGAAACCTAATGTTTTGGGTCCTTCTTCATATGGAAGCTTCTCCATGTAAGAAAGTTAGAGATGTTTTAAATAGTTTTGTGATACTGATGCCATGCACTGTCCCAAAATGCCTTAATTCTATGATTTGAAAGAGAGACCTAGTCTGGGAGAAACTTTCATCAGACACATAAAGGTGTTTATTACTCTAAGGCAATCCTATGAGCAGTGGGATAAACATTTCTCTGTATCTCGGTGGCTCTTTCAATTAAATTCAACACCAAACATTTACCAAATATCTATTATGTGCAAGGCACTGAGCCCCAGGACCTAGATGGGACCATGAAGAATAACTGTGAGATGCATGAGAATTACTGAATCTTTTGGGTCCCATTAGATACAACTGTGTGCATACAAAAAAGTCCTTAATAGTCTCCAACATCATCTATCAGAGTTTTAAACTGTTTGATGAGAAAGCAATTTATGTGATGTCTGGCCATTGCCATGCAAATGATGGAATAGCAGAAGCACCTCTAAAAAATGAACCCTAATGCAGACATTATTTTTTATTCATTAATTAATTTTTAGTTTTCAACATTCATTTCTATAAAATTTTGAGTTCTAATATTTTCCCTCCCTCTCCTTCTCCCTCCCCGAGATGGCATGCAATCTGATATAGGCTCTACATATATATTCATATTAAATATATTTTCACATAAGTCATGTTGTAAAGAAGAATTAGAACCAATAGGATGAACCACAAGAAAGAAGAAACAAAATAAAGTGAGAGAGAGAGAGACAGACCGACAGACAGACAGAGAGACAGAGACAGAGAGAGAGAGAGAGAGAGAGAGAGAGAGAGAGAATGAGCGCAAATAGTATGCTTTGATCTTTCTCTGGATGTAGATAGCATTTTCCATCATGAGTCTTTTGGAGATGTCTTAAATAGTTGCATTGCTGAGAAGAGCTAAGTCTATCAGAGTTAGTCACAGAATAATGTTGTTGTTACCATGACACACATATTTTTTAATAAAATTTTAAAGCCTTGAGAGTTGGCTTTCACTCTGGTCACAAGAAGCACCATTTACTGTCCTATAGGAGCAGGAAACTTTTGTGTGCTGGCATTTCCACAAGTATCCCAGGAGCTTTGTGTTCTGTAACCACTGAGTTAATTGGCACAGCAGAACCCCAAGTGGCTTCATCACTCTTCTGAAAGGTGTTTTCAATTTAGTGACTGAGAGGGTTCCTACCTGGCTTATTGCTAAAGATTACATTATTTTAACTTTGCATTATTGCCAGCACTACTTTCACTTAGATAAACTACTCCAGATCCGAAGTATTCTTTGGGGAGGAGGAAGTAAGCAGTGGAGTGGATTGATGAGGGTGGGATAAAGTGGGGAGAAATGGGGATAGGAGTGGGTGATGGAAATTTATAGAGGAGGTTGGAAGCTTAGCTTTGAGAACTTGCATATCATTTTGCTTTATTTTTTAAATCTCTTACAAAATCCACATCCTAGGTATAACCATGGTGGCCTGGATTAGGAGTCAAGAGAGCCTGACTTTAAATTCTATCTTTTCTTCTTACTGGATCTTCAGTAAATCATTTAACTTCTCTGGGCCTCATTTTCCTCCTCTGTAAAATGAGGGTGTTGGACTATATGATCTTTGAAGTACTTTCCAGTTTTACAAACATTATCCTATGATCCTAGGACCAAGAAAGTCATAAAAACAGAGGCGTATCCAGAAGAAAGGTTCTTGCTATTGTCATAAAGCGTGTCCTTCACAGAAGGAAAATAGACATTTCCTATATGTAATGAGATCCTCCAGGTGCTATAATGTGGGTCAGGAGGATGATATTATGTTGACAGTATAATATTACTGAACCTCCACTTAGATCATTTAACCTCTTTGGGTCCCTTTGGGTTCCTTATCCATAAAATGTAGGGGTTGATCCTCTACTGAGTCTAAATGATGATCCTGTACCAAGCATCCAAGCATCACACCTGTTCACTTCCCTTATTGGTGAGCTTCTAGAGGGGGTGGATGGTTGGGGGGATGAAGGGGGTATATGTGGGTCTTCATTTTGGAGAAGGATCCAGGGTAGCTAACCACTCTCAGATGTGCTTCAGACTTTTTGGATTGTGACACCAGGGCAGGGACTCTTTATTTTTTGTTGTTGTTTTTGCTTATATTTGCATCTCTCTCTCATCACCCTCCACTCATTAGAACAGTGCCTGGTATATAATAAGAGCTTAATAAATGATTTTTGCCTTGTCTATAATGAAATCTATGGTCACTCAAAAGAGTTTACTCTAACAATAGACACAGAAGAAGACAGAAAAACAAAGAATGTGTATTCTCTGAATTATGACACACAGCTGTATATGCAGCCTACCAAATCATGTTTTTGTATATGTATGTTGGAAAGACAGGACAGATGGAATGAGTTGGACTTAGAAATAAATGGGAGGTTGAGAGCAGGCTAGATTGCAGTTAGGGAATTGTGCAGTACTTTCAATGATCCTAACGTACTCCTTGAAACAAAAATAGATCTTTTTAATCCTGATATTCTTTTGGTTGATGAGATGTATCTATGAATCATGAAATATCACACACTCAAAGGAATAAAAATTACAGGTAACCCAAAGAACAGCAAACAGATTCTGTGCAGAAGTAGGCTGCAAATACACAGACACACACACACACACACACACACACACACACACATCCTCTAGTAATCATACTATCCTTTTTGGTAGTCATATAACATTTGTGGGGCTGATTGAGTTTGCTTAGTAATTTAACTAGCCCTCTCTCCATCTCATCCAAACAGTTAATCATGCCATGCCATCCTCTTTTTTGAACCTGGATGTATATTTATTTCAACCATTTTTCATTGTGCTATTTTCAGTCCATTGTTCCGGATTGTGGGATCTTTCTGAATATTGTTTCTGTCATCCAATATATACATTACATGTTCACTTTTTCTAGAATTATTATTTGGAGGAATATAAACATAATATAACTTTATTTATAGAATGGCTATCTTTCAATAGCGTTTATGTGATGTATATGTATGTGTGTGTGTATACATATATACACACACACACACACACACACACACACACACACATACATATATATATAGAGAGAGAGAGAGAGAGAGAGGATGTATATATATATTTACGTATCTATAGCTTTACCCAGGAAGCCTTCCTCACTAGTGGGAAACCCCCTACTGATCATCTTATGATAGTGGCTCTAGAATTCCCAAGAGTTCTAGAGATACCCATGGCCTTGTGGAAGAGTCAATTTCCTGTGGAAGACTCAAGATTGAAGGGATGGTTTGACAGTGACAGTAGACCATACTTTTGTAATTCCTCATCATCAGAAATCCTAAGCATTAACACATGCATTGTCTTGTCCTTGACACTGCAGGGGACCAAGAAAGCAAGGACATAGTCTAAAATAAATAATGTTGAGGTGAAGTAGTATGTAATCATTGCAATCAGATTTTTAATGGACATAACTCAGATCGATAGCATGCTTTAGGGTTTTAAAAATACTTTTTTTTTTACAATAACCTTGCATAGTAAACAGAAAAAAATATTATTCCCATTTTATAGATTAGGAAATTGAGCCTCAATGACATTAAAATGACTGGGTGTTAGTCACCATTCTATAGTGACTGATGGAACTTGGACTCGTCCAAAGTCTTTTGTCCTTTTGCCATTCCCACTATATCATGATGGCCCAAGCAAATATATGAGGCCTCACTATTTGATTTCCATTCCATTTCTACATAAGTAGATTTAGCACTGGAATGCCCAAACTATTCTTCCAATTCAACAGCCCATATAGGGTGTTATTTACTTTCAGAAGATACATGTCTAAAGTCCTGCAAGAGATCTAACCTGTGAGAGGTGAGATGGGGCAAATAACACTGTATGGGTTTCCATTCATCAAAATTTTCCTACATGTTAAAAGTTAATTAAAATGAACATCAAATGAAATTTAAAAGGAGGAAGAGGGAGATGAGAAGTGATAAAAGGGCGATGTGAAGCCTCAGCATTGTGTGATCGGAGATCTGGGCAGCCAACTCTAGGAGGTTAAGTTTAGTTAACATTATGAGCTCACAAGTCTAGTTAGCAAACATTTATTAAATGCCTCTGCTAGGCACTGGGTTAAGTGCTGGGTGTACAAAGAACAGCAGAAGGTAGCCCTTGTTCTCAAGGAGCTCACAGTCTGTCCCTTCCTTCCCTACCTCTCCCTCCAACCCCACACCTGATGCCTAAATTACTTCCTGGTCCTTACAATAGTGTGAGGCCCCCCAAATACAAGGCCTGGGACAAATAATTTTGCCTAAAGATGGATTTAATAGGAGTGTATATAGAAGACATTTTTGAAAAGCTATATGACCTCAATGATCAGATAGTGATCTATTTCTAGGTCAATAAATACAGCAGTTTTTCTTAAAATCCCACCAGGTACATAACTCTGTGGTAGATGCTATGAAAAATAATGCACAGAAATGGGTGAGAGATACAAACCCTACCCTACATCCCTCATAGGTTTTAGAGTCTATAATCTAGATCAGTCCTGGCAAATTGCAGCCCACTGTCAAATTGACTAACCTGCATTTTTAAATATAAGACTTTAAGATGTAAAAGGTATCCTTAGCTTACAGGATGTACAAAAACAGGAGCTAAACCAGATTTGGCCAGGACAATAGTTTGCTGACTCCTGGTCTAGATCATTTTAGGAAACTAGACAGCATGCTTTTAGACACCTGAATGAAATTACTTGTAAAATTTGTGCGATGCTGCCATAGAAACCTCCAGAAATATATACATACATACATATATATGTATACATATACATATATATATATCATACACACACACACACACACGTGTGTGTGTGTGTGTGTATGTTCTGCATTTCTCTGTTGCAAAGGCAACTAGCTCCCTGTATGCTAGAAGGCAACTGGGTTGTCTGAGAATTTCAGTGATGCAGAGCAAAATAAGCACAGTCCCAGGATCTCTGAACTAAAAGAATTCAAAAAGAAACTAAACAGAATTTTTTTCTTTCTTTTCTGCATTATGTTGAGGGTTTTATTTTTCAAAAAAATAAATCTGGTTTGTGGATTGAAGTTTCAATGTTGACCACAGGAAAGAGCCTGTGGTTTTTCTTCATTGATATTGAGATAAATAAGATAAGATGGGGATAGCTCAGATTTGGAAGGGTGACATTGGGTATCATTGAAAGGATTAATGAAATGCTTCCATTTGCAATGGTGTGAAAAGTCATTAGGCTAGCAATATATACATACATTCATATGTATATGGATATGTTTAGCCAGACCCATAATTTTATTGGTGCAGCGAGTTCCAAATGAATCGTTCTACCAATGTGGACAACCCTTTCTCAGCAACCTTCTTGTGGGGTTACCAGAGGCATATACTGAGAAGCTAAGTGACTTTCTCAGATCACACAGCTAGTACATATCAAAGACCAGGTTTGCAGCCAGATCTTCCTAACTCTGAGTCTAGCACTATCTAATGCAGCATTCTGTATAGCATATAATGCTAGCCTTATGACTTTGGAGAGCAATTTATAATATTGGTCTAGAGATAGAAGTAATTGGAGAGGCCATCTAGTCCTACTCTGATGAGAAAACTCTCTGGCCCAAGTATATTAAGTGACTTGCTGAAGGTCATGGAAGTGCTAAGTGTCAAGAGGTAGATTTGAACCCTGTTCCTTTGACTCCAGAGGTAGTGCTCTTTGTACTTTATGGTAACTGGAGTGAAGAGGCATCAAATGTGCCTCCCATGGGCTACATGGAGTCCACAACACTCCCAAGTACACCCAAACCAGATTAATATGTAATTGGGAAATATCTAATGAAATAAATGAAAAGACAATAAATAACATAGATAATATAGCATTTTAAAACAGCCAATGTGCAGCACACAGGGATTCTTATGTATGGATTAGTGGCTTCCATTTCTATTTAAATTCAACACCACTACTGTAAAGGGTTTGGGTACTTAAATTGTTTCATATACAATAAGTGTTTCTCATAATATAACCATAGAAAGTCACAGTCTAAACATGGAATTTTGGAGACAGAAGGAAATATCAAATTTTCAAATATACCATCAAATCCCATTTAGAGATGACCAAACTGAGGTCTAGAGAACTTATATGACTTATTCAAGATCCCAGCTAATTGGTGACTGAACTGGGACTAGAACGTCAGGAATTTGACTATCAAGTCAATTTTTTTTCCTCTCCATTATTTGGAACAATCGCAGTTTGTTCACAGCACCCCCACACACACCATGACCTATTTTGGGCTTATTTCCAAAACACTGAAGTTTCAACATAGAACCATGATTTGTCATGCAGTCATCCAAATTCACACAAGAAAAAGTAAACTTTGTACACTATCCTGGATGAAGCCATAGACAGGATGTTGTGGGAATAACTACCTGTCTTGCTTAAGAAATTAAACTACTGCAAGTGAGTAAAAATATAGAATTTTTTAAAGATGAATATCCTCTCTGTCCCTAAAGCAATATAATCACCATATCCTCAGTCTCAGCTGCAATCAGTTTGTAACTTCGAAGTGTGCATTTTTTCTGTTTTTGCTTTGCAATAATAATATACTTGCCTTTTTCAGGATTTAGGTAGCAGAAGTTGCATTATATTTATGATGACTAAAGACACAACAACCCCTCCAATCTCACAAAGTCTGTCTTAGGGCTAATCTCACGCTGAGAAATAGCTGCATTGTCTGTAAGTGGTAAGGGGTGATATCGGAACAAAGATCATTTGGCTTTAGCCAAAACCAATGCCTTTTCCTCCCCATGCCTGCATTTGGACTAGAGGAGATGAAGAATTTGTTTACCCTCTTGCACAGTTATAGCATGAACTGCAGGGGGCAATATTTACTAAGAAACTCCAGAGGACTGGTGGTTAAGGGGGTAGACATCTGAACATTTTTAAAATATTTAAGACAGTTTGAACTGCATGTTACTTGCCAGGACCCCCACATTATATAGAGCTGCTAAAGAGAGTTCACTGTTCCAAGCCTTCTAAATGTTTTCACATGCGATATTCATGTTCTGGTTACAAAAATAAAAGCTACTGAATTAGTTTGCTTATGTTCAAGGCACTGCTTTTATATCTTGGTAAAAAATTGTGTTTGCAACATCTTTTGCATGATGGACCTTGGGGGATTTTACATAAGAAAAAATTATAACTTCTCCAATTATTGTGGTCAGTGTAGATAGAAATCTGGGTAAAATTCAGACCTTACAGAGGATCCTAAGATTTAGAGCTAGAAAGGGCCTTAGAATTCATTTAGTCCAATTTTCTCATTTTACAGATAAGGAAACTGAAGACCAGAGAAAAGGATAAACAGCCCGCTCAATGTTACCAGGTAGTAAGTAACAAAGCTGGCATTCCAAACCAAGTCTTCTGACTCTAAATCCAGGGCTATTTCCTCTACAAATTGCTGGCCTCTTTCTTCAAGAACATTTGAGTGCTTTAGGAGTTTTGTTTGTCTTTTTTTTGTGTGTTTAGGGTTTCTTTTTTGTTTGCTTTTTTTGTTTTTGTTCTTGTTTTTCTCACTGAATACTAGTGGAAACATAGCAGTGACTTGCAGTGAACAAACTAGAATCAGATCCTCCTCACCTCTCCCCCCCTTTCTCCCTCCCACCCCAGTTTTCTAGTGCTGATCTCTAAGCTATATCCAAGAGAAGACTGTGTGGTATTATGGACTGAAATCTAGCCACTGAGTCAGGGAGGCCTGAGTTCAGGCTTCCCCTCAGAAACTGGATCAATGTCCCTGGGCAAGTCAGTTAACTTCTTACTGCCCCAGGCAAATCACTGAGATTATAGGTTATGGATGAGTTGTTTATCTGCATGGATAGAGAATGTTTCCACACCAAGAGTTCTCCACATGGATAAAATTACAAGTTTTGTCTTGAAAAACAAAAGTTATATGATGGCAAATGCATCAACAGTTATTCTAACGTTGACTCCTGCACATATACATTTCCTCTGCACACTGCTTAGAATCTAATATAAAAGAGCAAATAAGCAAATCAATAGTGTGTCCAATTGGATTTTATATACTACCCTAAATGGTTTATTAAGCTGAACTCTCATCACCTACTTCTAGAGAAGCTTTCAGCTCATTCTTTGCCTGTTTCTGTCTCCTGGAAATTCCACATCTCCCCCCCCAAAAAAAAAAACACAACTAATTTAAGTGCAGAAATCCTCATTTACTTCCCATACTCAACTCCAAGAAAATTATTTGGAGAGGTTTTATTAAAGGAATTGGGTGGCTGAGGCTTTCTTAATGGAATAGGATTTTTGTCAAACATCAGTGCTTTCTAGAATTATTTCTCATTATTTTATACAAATAAAAAAGATATACAAACATTACATAAAATACATATAAATGCAAAATAAATAAGAGATTAGATGACCTGAGATAGGTCACCTCATTCCTTTGAGATTCAGTTTTCCCATCTGTAACATGAGGAGGTTGCCCTAAATAATCTCCTTTTTAGTCTGAAAGTGTATGCTCTTTGCTTTATGACATCTCACTGACAACTGAGAGCTGTCAGTCAAGCATGACTGCTCCAGCTGCTCATCAATCCCAAGGCATACACAAAGAAGCTGTCTACGTTAGGCATTAATTAACTGTGAGATGACAATAGTTTCCAATCAGAGAAATAATCACAACACCCAACGGATTCCGCTTTGCAGAGCCATGACCCCTAGGAATGTGAGATAGAAGTAAAGGGAGAAAAGAAAGGGAGGAAGGAATGAGGGAAGGTAGAGAAGGAAGAGAAGCAAAAGAAGGGAGAAAAGGAGGGAGAGAAATGGAAGAAAAGGAAAATGGAAGGGAAGAGGAGAAAGAGAAGAAGGAATAAGGAAGAAGGAATAAAAAGGAAAAGGAGGAAGAATAAAAATGGAAGGAAAAAAAGAATGAGACACATTTTAAAGGAGCTGAATTCCTAAGAGTTTTTTTTTTCTTTTTTCTGTATCAGTATAATAATGTACATATATCCTTGGATTTTTCAAGGGAAAGAGGATGGGAATGAAAGAAGGGAGAGAAAGGGAGGATTCCTAGGAGAATTTATCCATGTCCAAAAAATACTGCTGAAATAGACTGTCATATATAAACCCAAATTCTCCTTCCTCTGTAATGGTTAAAAAACAAAACAAAACTGTATACTAAGGTATAGGGTAGTTGTGATGTGCATCAAAAGAAGTAATTACTGAGGAAATTAGTCATTCAATTAATTAATCATCAAGCATTTATTGAATACTTACTATGGTCTAGGCATTTACCAGGTGATGATGTTACAAAAGGAAAAGTGAAATCATCCTTGCCTTTTAAAGGCTTACTTTCTATTAGGGAATGAAGTGTATAAAGGGAAGGCACAAGTAACTGTAAAGG
The DNA here is from genome assembly GCF_003287225.1 of Phascolarctos cinereus. Taxonomy (NCBI): domain Eukaryota; kingdom Metazoa; phylum Chordata; class Mammalia; order Diprotodontia; family Phascolarctidae; genus Phascolarctos; species Phascolarctos cinereus. The sequence goes on from NW_027555847.1 coordinate 303,407,822, forward strand.
TCTGGAAAGGTTTCATGCAGAAGGTAAAGCTTGAATTGGAGTCTTGAAGGAGGCTAGGGATTGATTCTAAGAAGCAGAGGCGAGGAAGGGAACACATTCTAGGCATGAGAAACAGCCCTTGAAAAGGTCTGTGTAGATGGGAGACAGAATGCCATGTATAAAGCAGGCCAGTTTGGTTGGACCATCACTGTTGTGAGGAGTAAGTTCAGTTAAGCCTGGAAAGGTAGATTGGGGCCAGCTGGTGAAGGGCTTTAATGATAAACAGAATAAAAATATTCTAGAGGTTATAGGGAGCCATTAAAGTTTATTGAGTAATATTGGTGTAACTATACACACACACACACACACACACACACACACACACACATACATATATATACATGTGTGTATATGTGTGTGTACATACACATATATACATATATGTGCATGTGTGTATGTGTATATATACATATATATATATATATATACATTTCTCTACCTAGAATTAGAACACAATCTTTTTAAAGTATCAGTAGAATAGTTTTAAAAAACCCTCAGAAGTGTATTGCTCTTTTTTCAGAGACTGTACCATTACTGGTGATTACTATATGTATTTGCCCAAGAGTCCTTTCCCCACTGCAAGTGAGGTCTGTCCTTTGGTTTATACTTTCAATTGCTATTTGAAGATTTTGTTTCTGTTTCAGTTAATACTCTGACTTTTAGATATGATGTATTCAAGGTCACCTGTGTGACCTTGGGAAAGTGACTTAACCCTCTGAATCTTGCTCTCCTCATCTGTAAAATGAAAGGGTTGGACCAGATTAAAGGTGCCATATTTGTGGATGCAGCCCACAAAACTCCTGGGTGTAGCCTGAACTGCATTTAAAAAGTAATTGGGAGGGACAGCTAGGTGGCGCAGTGGATAGAGCACTGGCCCTGAAGTCAGAAGGACTGGAGTTCAAATCCAGCCTCAGACCAAACACTTGACACTTATTAGCTGTGTGACCCTGGGCAAGTCACTTAATCCCAATCGCCTTTTAAAAAAAAGTAATTGGGAAATGTTTAACACAATAAGTGAAAATACCATAAGACACAGATAACATTAATTTGTATTTGGCCCACACAGATCTCTTTCTATTTGAATTTGAGACACCACTGTGCTAGATGACCCCTAAGTACCCTTCAAGCACTAAATCCAAGGAGTCCGAGATCTGTAGTTGAAAAGAATCATGTCATTACTTAGTCCAGAGTAGTTGCATGAGTTTTCCAGTTCTCCATAACTCTACCACAATAATGGTAATAAGGGAATTTTTGGTTTATCCCAAACTATTATTTAATTCTATATAATTTCCCCTTCCTAAGAAGTTATAGGACTTCAGCTAAACATTCAGCAGAGATATGGTGACTATTATATAGTCATTACTGATTTGCAAAATGATCAGAAAGAATTATCCCAAGTTTGCCTTTTGGTATCTTTTTAAATGAAGGCAATTAACTTAAGAAGCCCTCCTGTAACAGAGCATGTGTCCACATAATAATGTCCATCTGTGTGCATTTGGCTTCACAACATCTACAAATTCATTATTACACAACAATGCAGGCATTAGAGCACTTTATTGTGACTACAAAATCATGTTTTATTATTGCAGGTTATTATAATTAAAGTAAATGTATTCATATGGCTATTTTCACATGACCACTCTCCCATGGATAGTGGTTCTCAATGAATGATAGACCTCAGAAATAATGAAACTCTATCGTTGTTTTTCACATAATTACTTTTCAGCTCCCTGGGTGTGTCTGTCTTGTCTGTCAAATTTCTTTCAAGGGTGATGGGAGCTCAAGGAGAAAAGCAGACTTGGAAAAAGAGACCAGTGAATTTGAAGTTGAGAACACATAAGCAGAATTTGGGGAAAATGACTAAAAAAGAACATTTTTTTCTAGCAGATTCTAGTAAAGCCACTTAATTGGCTTCCACAATAGGCTGACTGCTTGAAATTGTCTCTAATAGTCTATATAACTCAGTAGGGACTTTGCATGTTTAATATAATGGAAGTAGAAACTGAAACTAATAAATCTAGAGGTTCCTAGTTAATTAAAGGAATAAATAACTCAAGTTATTTATGTTCTTGACTGAATAGAAGGGCAAGGGCCTTGTCTATAGAAAAAGAGTAGAGGTACACAACTGACCATGAAAACAAACACCATTCATTGCAACCTCATGTTTAGCAGGCACCTCCTTCTTCCCCCCTTCACCTTAGGAAAACAAATATAGTTTTATTATTCTTAAACTTTATCACTTGTTGAGACCATCGATAGCCTTCTAATAATTCCACGACTTTGCTAATTTTTGCTATGATTGCTGCCTTGCTCAAGAAAACCAAAGTCACCATAGCCTAATCTGATAGTGAGCCACAGTATTTCATAGATTCTCTAGACCCAGAGTGATGCAGGATCAACCTAGACACCCCGAGGTTCCTTCTGAACCATTTCCTTCCTTTACCTGCAGGTCACACTTCTCCATAGCTAGACCAGATCTAGCCTACTTGACAAATTGGGGTATTTTAATTTCAGACACCATCATGGCTGCTATGTGAGGACACCATCACTGGTTCTCCATTCTGCTCTGTCACCCACTTGTTTGTTAAAAAGAATCTGGTCAAAGATGACCTAGTAGCAGCAAGAATTTGAGACTCTACATAAGGTTTCAGACCTTCCATTAAATTCCCTTTTTAGTGCTTCATCAACGCATATAGGTGACCATAGGTTCTTTTTATTTTTTTTTTGGGGGGGTGAGGCAATTGGGGTTAATTACTTGCCCAGGGTCACACAGCTGGTAAGTGTCAAGTGTCTGGTCTGATACTAGATTTGAACTCAAGTCCTCCTGACTCCAGGGCCGGTGCTCTAACCACCGTGCTACCTAGCTTCCCCATAGGTTGTTAGAGGCAAAGCTAGACACAAGCTCTGGCCAGTCTTACCAAGATGGAAAACCTCAAAAGCTATGGATCAAATAGCTGAGGAATGGAGAGTCCCATCACCAGAAGATCAGCCAGTAGATGACATTTATTTTTGGCCATGGCAACTCATGAAACCATATACTATGGCATGGAGGAAGTATGATCTGCATGGGTAAAGATAGTACTGACTCGGATGAAATCACTTCTTCTGAAGCATTAAAATAAGGCTGAAGATGAAACACTTGGAAGACTAGAATGTGAATTTTCCCCATAAACACTGACAAACCCTTTTCCATTTAATACAAAGATAGGTTTCTGGTCTTGCCAGCTTGGTGTTTAGAGATAAAACTGTCTGGCTCCAGCCATACAGAGAGTGATAAACTGTTGTGCAGAAGGGCACTTTTAATCAGCTAACACATCACTATCATCTTCCTGAATGGTGACATATCTGGAGTTTATTTTTCATTTGATACCCTGTTTTTCCATGTCAACGAAATAATTAAAATCACTTTTGTACAAATACCACAGTGACTTAGTACTGCAGGCTTGTGATGGCAGTTCATTTTGTGAAAACGGGGCCCCTTTCACACATTTCCCTTGAAACAAAGGGGAGTTATGGGGTTCCTTCTGTGTCAATACTCTGTCCTTAAAGGGAAATTAGCCTGATTCAGACTGGAATTGTTCTTGGAATTGTGCTGAATGCCATTTATGTAGCAATTTTCTTAGGCAGTTTGGGACTTGGAAACCTTGTCTTTTTGAACTTCCTAGTTGAGAGGCATCATTTGCTTCTCGGCATTTTGTATCCTCTTTCTTAGCAGATTGCTTCTTAATGATGCTATACACATTGTTGGTTTGAATTACCTCATAACCTAAAGACAGGCAGGAAGAAAGACAAAATATATATATTTTTTTCCAGCAGGTGCTTTCAAGCTAATACATTTCCTTCCAGGCTAGAATTTTTTTAAGCATCTTATTAAATCACATCCTAAATGACCCCTGCAGCACAGTTTATTTTTCATTAGCAAGGTGAGGAGGCAGAGGGCCAAATAAATAAGAATGAACAAGGCAATAATTGTTCCTCCCTTTATATCACCTCAAATATGGAAGTAATGAAGGAAGCACATGATTAAACTAAGAATTCTTTATTAGTGGCACATTTTGTTTTTGTATTTAGAGAGAAAAATATCTCCTTGTTTCTGGAAATCAGGAAAGCCTTATTTCTAAATTAACTCTACAAATTTGAAAAAGGACTTAATGTTATGCTTACAAAGTAGATCCAACCAAGGAAGGTAAGCTATAGAGATACATTTTGTACAAGTTTAAGAGTATTACAAGTGCTTGGAAATTCTCTCATAACTTCTATCCATAGACTTTGATGCCTTCAGGAATAGAAGGTCAAAATGTTTTGTTTTGTTTTGATTTTTGGATTAGGAGTGTTGTAGGTTTTGTGCCAATGCAATGGCCCTTCATGTTGTAAGGTCTCCAGGGCACACAATCTACCTATAGTAAGGTTTCTGGTACACTCTGGAGTTTACATAAATTGTAGTAGGTCACAGGACTTTTTAGAAGTAGTAGGATTTCCACAGTTAAGAAAATGGCATCAATAATTCACAGAAACAAATAATGGTGAGGTAGAAAGTGGACTTCAATAAAGCAAATATAAATCTATTTTTTATATGAAAGACCTAGCATCTAGGTACTTAGCTCATTATCCCACTCATCACTACAATTTTTCCAAACCTTTGGCTTGCCCTCTCTTAACTTTGCTTCATATTTCAGTGAAAAAATTAAAATCATTCCCTGGGAGTTTCCCTTGTTCCCTTCCATCTCATTCACATAATTCAGATAACTTCTGCCACTATTTTCTCCTTTAACTGTCACACAAAAAAAAGTAGTCCTTCTCCTTGCCAAAGCAAAACCCTCAACCTACATAAATGACCCTATTCCATCCCATCTCTCTTTTTTTTTGTCAGTGAGGCGATCACGGTTAAATGACTTGCCCAGAGTCACACAACTAGTATCACGTGTCTGCGGCCAGATTTGAACTCAGGTCTTTTTGCATCCAGGTCCAGTGCTCTTTCTGTTACACCACCTAGCTGCCCCACCAACCCATCTTTTCTAGCAAATTTCACCCTCTATTATCCCACTTTCTCATGTATCTTCACTCTCTCCCTGTCTACTGGCTGCTTCCTTACTACCCTACATGTCTCTACCATCTGCAAAAAAACCCCCCTCACTTGATCCATCCATCCCTGCTAGCTATGACCCCATTTCTCTCCTCCATTTATGTGGTTAAACTCCTTAAGAAGGCCATCTACAACTGATGCCTTCATTTCCTTTGCTCTGTTTTTTTTTTTTTTTGTATTTCTACAGTCTGGTTTCTGACCTTATCATTCAACCAAAACTTCTCTCTCCAAAGCTACCAGTGATCTCTTGATTACCAAATGTTATGGCCTTTTCTCAGTTCTCATCCTTGTTGATCTCTCTGAAACTTTTGACTCTTGTCAATCAACTTCTTCATTTTGATGCTCCCTTATCTCAATGTTTCTGTGACATTGCTCTATCTTGGTTCTCCTACCTGTCAGTAGTAGACTCCTTCTCAGTCTCTGTTGTTGAATCCAGCTTGTGGTCAACAGCCATGGATGTCACCAAGGGCTCTATCATTGGCAATTTTCTCATCTCAGTCTATACCATTTCACTTGGTGATCTCATCAACTCCCATGGATTCAATTATGGTCTCTATGCTGATGATTCACAAATCTACTTATCTAACCCTGACATCTTCCCTAATATCCAAACTCTGATCTTCAGCTGGCGATGGAATGTTTTAAACTCAACATGTCCAAAACTGAACTTGTGATCTTTTACCCCATACCCTCCCACTCCTTTTAAAACTTTCCTATTACTGCCAAGGGCACCAACATTCTCCCAGTCGCCCAGGCCCAGAACCTAGGTATCATCTGTGGTTCCTTACTTTCTCACCCTCTCTGTATCCAAACTGTTGCCAAGTCTTTTTAATTTTGCCTTTGTAACATCTCTCATGTATACCGCTTTCTCTCCTCTGACATTGCCATCACCCTGGTGCAAACCCTCCTCACCTTACTCTTGGACTACTGTGATAGTCTGCTGGTTGATTTGTCTAACTCAAGCCTCTTCCAGCTCCAGTCTTTCCTACACTCAGCTGTCAAATTGATCTTCCTAAAGCACAGATCTAACCATGTCACCCCCTTATTTAACAAACTCCAGTGGCTGCCTATCACCTTGAGGATCAAATACAAAATCCCCTGGTTGGCATTCAAAATACTTCATAACCTTCTCTTTCCCCACCTTTCTAGTTTTCTTACATCTTACATTACTCTGCTTCACTTTCTCTGAGATCCAGAGACACTGCCCTCCTTGCTTTTTGTTATTTCTTGCACATTCTCCATCTCCTTAAATTGTACATATTTATTGGCTGTCCTCTATACCTAGAATTATTCTTATCCTCATCCCTACCTCCTGGCTTCCTTCAAATCCCACCTAAAGTCCAATATTCTACAGGAAGCCTTTTCCAATCCCCCTTAATTCTAGTATTTTACCTCCATTGGTTATTTTAAATTAATTATGTATTAACTTCTTTGTGTATAGTTGTTTGCATAGTTTTTTTTCCCTATAAGGCTGTCAGTTCCTTGAGAGCAGGGACTTTCTTTTGCCTTTCTCTGTATCCCCAGCACTTAGCACAGTGCCTCACACATAGTAGGTGTTTAATAAAGGCTTGTTTATTGATTGACTTGAAAGACTCTAAATCAGTTGCCAAATAATAATAATCTAGATGTGTAATCCTATCATGAAATTTAAAAAGACAATGCTTTTGATTTCCTCAGGCTAACTGAAAGTCTTCAGGTGCTACATATTTTGATCCATATTTTAATCAGTCCCTATTTTTATCAGTATAAATTTTCCTTCCAGGCCTTTTTCTTCCTGTTATTTAAGATTTGAGTTTTCCCATAGATCCTTCAGAGAATCTCAATGATTCCAAGGTACTCCTGTGATCTGTTGACTCTCATTATTGCTATATGACTCACTCACTTCTTTTTCAAATACAACTCTGTTCAAAGTTCCATTGATATTATCATTAATTGAGGAATGTGGAGAGCCAGGTTCACCAAACCTATCTTCCATGGCCATGGAAGGAAGCATCATGAAGAAGGTTCAAATAAAAAGACTGCACAATGGTAGTTAGCTTCTCCAAATGCTCCCAGGCATAGAAGACATTGTACTAATTATTTTCCAAGTCATAACACTACAATACTCCTCTGAGAAATACACAGTAATGGGTAAGAGATTAGTCTAATCATCTATATTGAAAAAATAAAGCAAATAAAAAGCATATTGCTCAGATAATGATTCAGGTCACTAAAATCATCCATTAGCACATGTATCTTGGACAACTACTGGAGATGGATAATGGACTGTGCCTGGAAGAGGGAAGGAGGAGATGTACTGAATTTGCTTTCAGTGATGCCAAACTGCTTACAACTTCAGATGCCAAACTCTGTGCAATCAATGCAATCCTACTTAATTACAGAAGCACTGATCTCTTAAGGAAATAGCTCAGTGGCCTCTGGAATGAATTTAAGGACCCATGATTCCATAGAAGGAGTCCAGTTATCTAGCCCAGACAGAAAGGATGCATAACGAGAATTAATGAATTCCTGCTGAAGAACACTAGAGAAATGATATGTAGATTAGAAATAACTAACTGGCTGTTATATTTTCTTTGAGTATGTGTTTCCAAGATAGGCTAGAGATCCTGTCAAGATGTGTCAAACCCACTCATCACATCACTGATACAAGTAGGAAGAAATAATACCAGGTGAACAAACCTGAAAGTTATTCAGAGATTTGTAAGTCCTACATAAGAAACTTAGGGATGTGGGTTTCTTCTAGTTGATGGTTGTGATACTGGAAGAGAATGAAGATATGGTGAATCACCAACAGGCTATGCAGATAGTGTAAAAGAATTGAAAATAATTTCTTAGATTATGGCTAGAGACACCAAATGATGAGTTTTCCTAGCAAAGTTGAGAAATGCCTCCTAAGGTGAAAATACTTGGCAGAAAACTCAATGACATGAGTTAAACTGAAATTTGAGAGGGAGGGAGATGGATGAAAAGGAAGATGAGAGGTTTTGTTTAGAAAGAACAATAGCCTAATAGGTGCTCAGCTAACTTCTGGAGAAACAACTGGGAAGAAGTTTGACTGACTGACTCATGACTTCAGAAGAAATGTATATATAAATGCAGTCAGTTCAGTCAGTCAAGAAGAATTTATGAAGTGCCTACTCTGTGCCTCGCACCATGCTAAGTTCTGGGGATATAAAGACAGACTAAAAACAGTTCTTATTCTCAAGAAACTACCAGTCTAATGGGGAAGACAGCACTCCCATAACAATGGACAATTAAGCTACATATAGGATAAATTGGAGATAATCAACAGATGGAAGGCATTTGTATTAAGAGGGATCAGTAATGATGTCTAGAAGAAAGATTTTAGCTGGGCTCTGAAGGAACCCAGAGAAACCAGGGGGTGAAGATGAAGAGAATTCCAGGCATGAGAGAATAGCCAGAGTACATGTCTGGACTTGGGAAAGGGAGAGTCTTTGCAAGGAAAAGTAAGCAGGCCCATATCACTGGATCACTGAGTGTAGAGGAGCAAGGTATAAGAAGACAAGAAAAGGAGTAAAGAGCCGTGTTGTGAAGGGCTTTAAATGCTGCACAGAGGACCTATATTTGGTCCTGGAGGTAACCGAGAAGTACACAACAAGCCTGGTTAAGAGGGAATTGAAATCCAAGGTAAGGTAGGATGTAGTAGATCACTTAACTTCACTAAAATTGTTCGAGATCTGTTTTTCAATGAGTCCAGGCTTAGTCAAACAATATACTACTACACTCTTATCAGTATCAGCATTCATGAAGATGCGCAGATGTTGTTACAGTTTTCAAATGGGGAATTGGAAGGTGTGTTGATCATGTCTTTAAATGTGACAAAGCTGAGAGGGATAGCTTTTCTATTAAATGGCAGAATTCAGATCCCAAAGATGTTGACAGGCTAGAACAAGATCAACTCCAGCAAATGGCTTGTAATGTCCTACATTTATTTTCAAATGTCAGTTTCACAAGTACTACTTCAATGCTTTAAGAACCCATGATTTTATTGATGTGGGCATCCCACTATGTGACCCTGGGTAAGTCAATTAACTCTTGCTTGCTTCAGTTCCACGTCTGTAAAATGAGCAGGAGAAGGAAATGGCAAACTACTCCAGTATCTTTGCCAAGAAAGCTCCAAATGGGGTCACAAAGAGTCAGACACTACTGAAATGACTGAACAATGACAACACCCTTACTGAAGCAGATTGAATCCTCTTTAGACAGCTTTGTGAACTTCAGCAGTGGTTAAAAAGAGATCTATCCCCTGGAAGTGAAGATGCAGATGGGAAGAGAGCTGGCTGGCGAACTGAGAGGCCAATAAAAATCCATCACATGATAGCTGAGAAAACATCTGGTGATTAGCTTCTCTGAACTCAATGAGACTTGGTCTCAGAAAGATGACACATAGTTCATAGCTAGACCTGTACCTGAAACCTTTCCAGCTGGGTAGGATCTACCTGGACTTATTCATTTTTTGGACAAGGCTTAGAAAACCTCGGGTCAATTCAAGATGATATGAAGCATTAGATTAAGACTTGATGGAGTTTGCCCTAGTGTAAGATGAGGAAAACCTGGAATGATAGCAAGTCTTCAGAGAGAAAGACCTGTGTCTCAATCGACTACAAAATTCAGTGGGTCAACTTTGTTACAAAGGTGCTAAAACAACAAGAAGGAAGCTCTTTATTTGTATCAAGAAAAGTATAGATTTCAGTACAAGGAAGATAATTATCCTTCTATATTGTTGGTGGACAGAGTACTGGACTTTGAGTTAGGGAGCCTTAGACCACAGATGTAACTCAACCTTTCTGAACCTGAGTTTCCTCAGCTGTAAAATTGGGATAGTATCTGCAGTGCCTATCTCATAAGGTTGTCGTGATAATGTAGGTTGTTTACCAACATTATCCTACAGGTAAAATGATTTGGAAACTTTAAAGCACTTTTACAAATGTAAGTGATTATTGTTACACTGCACTGCTGAGATCCTATCTGTAGGGACATTAAAGAACATTGTTAAAAGGGACGTTGATGAATTGAAGAATATCCAGAGAAGGATAACTGAAATGGTGAGAAGTCTTGATGTCATTTCATAACAGTAACAGCTAAAAAAAAAAACCCAAACTCAGTGATAGGAAGTCCAGAGAGGCTGGAGGGAAATAATAACTATCTTTAGGTTTTTGAAAAATTGTTATATAGAAGAGATTAAATGAATTCCAATCCCAGAATAACAAGTGGACATTTCAGGGAGGAGGATTTCAGCTTAATATAAAGAATAGTCAGTCCTTTCCAACATTGGAATGGAATGCATTCATTTCAAATTTTACTGAGCATGTAGCATGTGAAAAGCACAATGTTTTCTGAAGATCTGAGCTCCTTGTAACTGGAAGTATTCAGGTAGAAGTCTAAGCATTTGTCAAGCACAGCATAACTGGGCCAAATGACCTCTAAGGTGCTTTTCAACTTGCAAAGCCTGATTCTATGATATCCCTTCCCCTCCCCCTCCCTCCTGCCACCATATGCTACAGAGTAAGCAATCTATCTTAATTGAAAATTGATTAGTATCTCCCTGGACAAGCAGATACAAAATGTTCATCCCATTCAATCCTGAATTACTAATTCTACCAAGGCATCATTTAGCAAATTTTTGTTCTGATGCACTGAGAAGGAATGTTATGATTTGAAAGAATAAATGGCACATTGTTAATAGAAGCTATGGTGTCTGAAACTTATTGCTGGAAGAAAATAAATCATTATTTTAAAAGCCCAGAGACTTCTAGGAAACATATGTGAGTTTAAAATGGAAAGAAATATTTCATCTTCTGGCAACACTTCAACTAAATAGAGCTGATTGCTTAACAAGGTCACACCAGATCAGTGAACTGGACTTAAACACTTCCCTTTTCTCCACATGTCCCATGCTATCTCTCGTAAGTCAGGGCTCGTTGGACAGACACCAGACTTTCTTCTCTTCCCTGAGAGATTTTCTGGGGAACTTCCATCCAGCTTTCTCTCTGTTGATTCTTGGCATAAATGCATGCCTCAAAATTGTATTTTCTGATTGACTTCTTCCCACATTTCATGTGAATCAAAGATGGAAACGGAACTGAATGAAGGAATTGTCCTGGCCTTAAAAAGCAGCCTTTTCCCTCACATTAATAATAATAACTGTAGTCACTTCAACAGATCCACTGGGAAGATCAGACAAATACCATCCATATTTTATCATTTTGTATGATTCTTGTCCATGTGATAATAATGGCTTACATTTAAAAAACATTTCATAATTTCAGTGTTTTCTACACTACAATCCTGTGAGACATATACAGCAAACAGAATTATCCTTATGCTATAGATGAGGCTCACAGTTTCAGTTACTCATTTATAGTCACATAGCAGAGACATCAGGAAGGGCAAGATGATGTTCCTTGGAAAGAGCAATGCACTTGGGAGAAAGGAGGGAACTGGGCTTGACTCCAGGTTCTACTTGTGTGACCCTGGGAAATCATTTAAGTGTTCTCAACTTCAGTTTCCTTATCTGTAAAATGGGAATTATGTTTCCCTGACTTTATAGGATGGTTATAAACAAAATCCTTAGTAAACCCAGAGAGTTAGGATGGAGAACTACATAGAAGTGTTAGGCTGGAGTCAGGATATACTAAGTTTGGACTCTTACAGGATATACTGAGTCAAACTGAGTACAGACACTGTGTTACCCTGGGCTAAGTGACTTAATCTTTGTTTCCCTCAGTTTCCTTATCTTTAAATGGGGAATAGTAATAGCACCTGTCTCCCAGGGTTGGCGTGAGAATCAACTGAGATGTTTGTAAAGTGTCTGGTACATAATAAGTGCTATATAGTTAGCCATAATTATTATTATAAACCGCAAAGTACTATTTCAATGTCAGTTGTCATAAGAGTTGGGACTCTTATATAGAGCTTCCAACCCCAAGTCTAGAGTTTTGGCACTATTTCATGCTGACTTGTTTGGTTGGTGTGTGTGTGTGTGGGGGGGGAATTCCTAGAGAACCCTATACTAAAGAAATCCATGAATACTAACTGTGGCAGCTACTTTCATTAGGGACCAAATCATAAGCTGTTACCAGGAGATAGTACCACAAACTATGAATGTATCTTCCTTCCAGTATGAAATATATGAGTTAGAATTTGTTAAAAAGAGAGATTAATTTCTCAGAGTCATTCTTGGATATAATCAGAAAAACAAAAAGCTTACACTACAAAAAAATGAAGGCTGCTTACGATATTGGCCGTCAGGATTGTCAGGATGGAGCCATGAATGTCTGAAATCACAGATATCTAATTCATGAATTATGAGAGTTTTCCGGATTGAGACTTTCTGACTCACCAGACTCCTTAGCTATATTTGAAAAAGTGAAGCCCCAGGAATAACAAGGGGGAGAGTGTGGTTGTGCTGTAGAACAGTCTTATTAAGCACAAGGCCAGTTGGGCTGTGCAGTGCAGCCTGAATCAGATTTTAAAAAAGGGAAATGCTTAACAAAATAAAGAAAAATATGTAACATAGATAATGTTAATATGTGGTTTTCTAAGTCAATTTGCACCCCACAGGGATCTTATGTATGGTTTAGTGGCCTCGTTTTTATTTGAGTTTGGCACCATTGCAGAATTCATGAAGGGCAGGAATATACAATAAGTGAAATGGAATGAAATAAACATTTATTAGGCACCTCCTATATGCCAGGCACTGTGCTAAGCACTTTACAAATATTATCTCATTTGATTTTCACAACAACCCTGGGGTGGGGTGGCGGAGGGAAAGTTACTACTATCCCCATTTTATAGTTGAGGAAACTGAGGTATACTGAGGTTAAATGATTTTCCCAGAGTCACATAGCTATTAAGAATCTGAGGATGGATTAAGGAAGGTCTTTTTGACTCCAGGTCCAAGTCTGGAAAGGGAAACAGGAGACATATTTTAAAGGACTCTAAACTCAAAGTAGTTTATATTTCATACTGGAGGCAACAGGGAGATGCTAGTTCATTTTTTTAAAAAAATTTCATTTATTTTATTCTGAACTTAAATAAAACAAGCATTTCCATAATATAGTAAAAAAGAAAAACAAAAGGATGCTTGCAAATGAAACTGCAGATCTGTTATGTACAACTTGTTATTCCTTTCAAATATGTAATAAAGTTACATATATATGATAATTTTATACATACTTCTATTCATCAGTTCTTTCTCTGGATGCAGATAGCATCTTTTATAGTTTTTTGTGGTTAATTTGGTTATTTATAAAATGTCTTAGTCACTCAAAGTTGTTTTTAAAACAATATTGCTGTTACTGTATACAATGTTCTCTTGGTTCTGCTCATTTCACTCTTCATTATTTCATGCACATATGCTGGAGTTGGTGGTAGGGAAGATCTAATCATCCTCTTAATTAAAGAACATTGGAAGTCTCTCTTAACTACTACTCTACTTTTTTAAACGGAGAAGTTCATTCTTAAATATAACTTACAGAAAATGCTGTAGAAGAATTTAACGACATAAGGAAAAATTGAACAAAAGGTCTTTCTTGATTTCAGGCATGTAGAGATTTCTACTTGAGCTCAGCCACTGGAATTCTCTTATTTATCTTTCTGTGTTGTATGGCACCCAATTATGAAACCTTAGGCTCTACCTGTTGTAAAAGATTTAATTGCTGAGTTGATCCCTAGACAAAGAACTCAATTTCATATAAAAATACTGCCCAGATCAAATCCATTAGCCTGAGACTTCCTCATACAGCCTATCCATTCTCCAGGAATGTTATTGGGGCCTCCATCTCGTGTCAGAAATACAAGTTTTCTCTCACATCTTAAACTTATTTTTGTTGTTATGTTGTGGCTCTCACTATCATGGTGTTCCCCAAGATCCCTAAACTTATTTCCTCCACTATCAACCCTAGCATAGGGTCATAGTCACAGAGCCATCAATTTGGTATCAATTTGAAAGGATTTTAGAGATCACTGAGTCCAAGTCCCTTCATTTTATAGATGAGGAAACTGAGACCCAGAAAAGTCAGGTGACTTGCTTGAGGTCAATCATACAGGCAGTAAGGGATGGAGCCCAAGTCTCAACCAAATGCTCTTTCCACACACTAAGCTACCTCTATCTTACACTTGAAGATTATTACTTTATTATTTTTTAGCTTTCCTTTAATCCAAACCCCTTCATTTTACAGATGAGGAAACCAAGGCCCAGAGGAGGCACTCTGAGGTCCAACTTAGACACCAGGAATCCATAAGCTTCACAATGAATAACAATATGGCTTTCCTTCCTTGGACTTCTTTCTCTTCCTCCCTAATCTCTTTCTCTACTATTGCCTTGCTAATTTGGCCAACTTCCAGGCAGTGCTTGGATGATCAGGACAAATGCTCCTTCAATGCTAAGGCACTGATGATAACTTGTAGACATGGATTTCCAACAGGGCAAGGGCTTGAGGAAGGGACTGAAAAGTGGGAATGGAAACCTGAGGGTGAGTGAGGAACAAGTATAGAGTTTCCAGGGTATTAAGTAAAGAGGTAAAAATGACATCGCATGCTAGCGTAAGCTTAGCAACACAACTACCCAACTAACAACTTTGCTAACCAATCACCCACTTTTCTTCCTAAGGTTGCAGGAATTGGCCCAACTTTTCATTGCCATGGGTTAAAAGACTTCTGACTGATCTATATTTAAAGATAGAGTTCAAAGAAAAACAATGAGATAGAGAGGTTCAGAGGAGGGAAAATGGACATTTGCCCACTGGCAAAACCAATGTAGCTAAAACTAGAAGAGAAGCAAGAAATTTGGGGAAATATCTTTGCAGCAAAATTCTCTGATGAAACTTTTAGTTTTAAGACACACAGAGAACTGACTCAAATTTAGAAGACTAAGAACCAGTTCACAATTAATAAATGGTCAAAGACTATGAATACAAAGTTTTTAGATGAAGACATTTAGACTATTGATAACCATATGAAAAAATGTTCTAACTTATTAATAATTAAGGAAATACAAATTAAAACAACTCTACCATCAGATTTACAAAGATGACAAAAAATAAAATGACAAATACTGAAAGGGCTGTGGAAAATCAAGTACATTAATGTACCATTGTTGGAATTGTGAATTGGTCTGACCATTCTGGAAAGCGATTTCAAAGTATACTCAGAAAGCTATTAAACAGTATATACCCTTTGACCTAGCAATAACACTAAAAGGTCTACAAGGAAATCAAAGAGAAGAAAGCAAATAATTGGAATCTGTGGGGATGTCCATAAGTTGGAGAATGTCTGAATAAGTTATGGTATTTGCATGTGATAGAATACTATTATGTTTTAAGAAATTATGAAGGGGAAAGAATGCGGAATAAAAGCAGTGACTTGCTTGAGTTCTCCCCAAACCCCTCCAAATACCTATAAAAATGGCTCTAAACAAGTTCTAAAGCAGCAGAACCCACAAAAAGACAGAGTGAAAAAAATGTCCAGCTCAAGACAACCTGGTTGGTTGATTGGAAAGGTATATTTCACCAAGAAGGGAGAAGAGCGCAGTTCAGTGTGGGCACACAGGCCTCAGTGAAACTGAACAGGCCTTAGAGGACTGAATCATGGGCAGCTGTGGTGGTTTCCAGGCCTCTCAACCCACGAACACCAAAGACAACTTAGAAGGTCAGTGGGAAAAGTCTGTGTCTTCAGTGAGAGAGAGAGAAGCACTCGGTCCCTGCCCCAATTCCAGTGCCAGGCCCCAGGTGGCGGCTGCCCACACATTGAAGGGGAATCGCATGCCTGATCAGAGGGGGATTGCAGGGATCTCTCTGCTGGTGCAGGATTCTCTTGTTTTGCCCATGCTTGTTTCTGGCTCAAAGTTCTGGGTAGTGGTGCTGTGGAAAAGAGGAGCACTGTCGTGGTGGAGCTTGTAGAGGTTGTGAAGAGAAAATCCTCCTCACAGTTCCAAGACAGAAAAGAATTCTTGTGGTCACTCACAGACCAGAGCACAGGCCAGGAAAGGAGTAAACACCTCGCCCTTGATCATAGCACTTTGGAAGAATTGAAAATTTTCAGGTCCCTAGAAGTATCTCTGAAAACAGCTACACAGAACCCCTGAACCTTGGGACAGTACAATCTCCACACTGGAAATAGACCCCTACCTTAACAAAGAGTTTATAACTCAAGTAATTGGCTAAGATCATGAGGAAGTAGCACAAAAAGAGTCAGACTATAGAATCTTACTTTGGTGACAAAGATCAAAACATGCAACCAGAAGAAGAATACAAAGTCAAAGCTCCTATATCCAAAGCCTCCAAGAAAAATATGAATTGGTCCCAGGCCATAGAAGAGCTCAAAAAGAATTTTGAGAAGCAAGTAAGAGAAGTAGAGGAAAAACAGAGTGATGCAAGAAAATTACGAAAAGCAAGTCAACAGCTTGCTAAAGGAAATCCCCCCCAAAAAAAATACTGAAGAAAATAACACCTTAAAAAATAGCCTAACCCAAATGGCAAAAGAGGTCCAAAAAGCCAAATAGGAGAAGAATGCCCTAAAAAACAAAACTGGGTAAATGGAAAAGGAAGTTCAAAAGCTTACTGAAGAAAATGCTTCTTTAAAAATTAGAATGGAGCAAATGGAAGCTAGTGACTATGAGAAATCAAGACACTATAAAACAAATTCAAAAGAATGAAAAAATAGAAAACAATGGGAAATATCTCATTGGAAAAACAACTGACCTAGAAAACAGATCCAGGAGAGATCATTGGACTATCTGAAAGCCACGATCAAAAAGAGAGCCTAGACATCATCTTTCAAGAAATTATCAAAGAAAACTGCCCTGATATTTTAGAACCAGAGGGCAAAATAAAAATGGAAAGAGTCCACCCTTCACCTCCTGAAAGAGATCCCCAAAGGAAAGCTCCTAAGAATATTGTAGCCAAATTCCAGAGTTCCTAGGTCAAGGAAAAAATGTTGCAAGCAGCTGGAAAGAAACAATTCAAGTATTGTGGAAACACAATCAGGATAACACAAGATTTAGCAGCTTCTACATTAAGGGACCGCAGGGCATGGAATATAATATTCTGGAGGGCAAAGGAGATCGGATCACAACCAAGAATCACCTACCCAGAGAAACTGAGTATAATCCTTCATGGCAAAAAATGGACATTTAGTGAAATAGGGGACTTTCAAGTATTCTTGATGAAAAGACCAAAGCTGAATAGAAAATTTGACTTTCAAATACAAGACTCAAGTGAAACATGAAGAGATAAACAGGAAAGAGAAATCATGAGACTTATTAAGGTTGAACTGTTTACATGGAAAATGGAAATATGATATTTTTCACTCATGCGTCCTTTGTCAGTATTAGGGGAGGGGGAGAATTATATGAATGTATGTATATACATACATATATATTCATATAGATAGATAGATAGATAGATAGATAGATAGATAGATAGATAGATAGATAGATAGATAGATAGAGGGCGCAGGGTGAGTTGAAGATGAAAGGGAGATACCTGGAAAATAAAATTAAGGGGTGAGAGAGGTTATACTGGGAGAAGAATAAAGGGAAAGGTAGAATTTGGTAAATTATCTCACATGAAACAGACAAGAAAAGACTTTTACAGTGGAGGGGAAATGGGGGAAGGTGAGAGGGAATGAGTAAATCTTATTCTCATAGGATTTGGCTTAAAGAGGGAATAATATACACAATTGGGCATGAAATCTATCTTAGTCTACAGGAAAATAAGGAGGGAAGAGGACAAGAGAGCAGGGGGATGATAGAGGGCAGAACAGATTGGGGGAGGGGATAATCAGAAGCAGTCACTTCTGAGGAGGGACAGGGTCAAAAGAGAGAATAGAATAAATGGAGGGTGGGATAGGATGAAGGGAAATATACTTAGTTTTTCACAACATGACTACTAAGTGTTTTGCATAGCTATACATATATAACCTGTATCGGGTTGCTTGCCTTTTCAATGAGGGGGAGGGAGGAAGGGAAAAAAATTTGTAACAAAGAGTTTTAAGAAACACATGTTAAAAAAAATTTTGTTTTCACATGCGACTGGGAAATAAGAAATACAGGAAATGGGGTATAGACATCTATCCTGCCCTATAGGAAAATAGAAGGGGAAGGGGATAAGAGAAGGTGGGGAGAGATAGAAGGGAGGGCAGATTAGGGAAAGGGGTGTACAGAAGGCATGCCATCTTCGGGTGGGGGGAGGGATGAGATGGGGAGAAAATTTGGAACTCAAAATCTCATGGAAGTTAATGTTGAAAACTAAAAATAAGTAAATTTATTTTTAAAAATTGTGAAGGGGATAGTTTCAAAGAAACCTGGAAAGACCTGTATAAAGTGATAAAAAGTAAAGTGAACAGAACCAATGACCAATCACAATTCCAGAGACTTTTTATGACACATGCTACCCATTTCCAGAGGTGATGGACTCAGTGTGCAGATTCAGGCTTTCTTTTCAAGGTGTGGGTAGAGAACATAGACAATGAAAGAATTTGCTTTGACTATATATGTTTGTAATGGGTTTTGTTTTTCTTTCTCATTAGGGTGGGAAGGGGAGATGATAAATTGAATTTTAAAAAGACTTCTTTCTATGTCTCCCCACCCCCTACCCCGTGCCTTCTAATTTTAACTCTTACTCTTTATGGATAATTGCAAGAGTGGAATCCAATGAGTTCTTTTTTTATATAAACAACAGAAAGAGTAAGATTAATCTATATTTCAGATTCAGGCTATCTTGGGCATTTTATCACAGTCTTAGGGAGGTGGGATGGGGACTCTGGGAGCAGTAGAACAGAGCAGGATTTGGTGAAAGAGTAGGGGAGTAATGACATGGATAGGTGGGTGGGGACAGCAGGCTGGGGTTGGTGGTAAGAGAGATCTAGTCACCATCTTAATTAAAGACGAATGAAAGTCTCTCTTACCTACTACTCTACTTTTAATCTCCTGAATTACCCTGCTCACTAATAAAGAGATATTTATTCTAGGAGGCTGAAGGGGTGGCAAACTAAACCAAAAGCCAAAGAATTATTTAATATACACTATAAAGAATGGTTGTGCTGTTCATGAAATACCAAGAAGTGTGTGAATCTATGTCTAGTCAAACCTCTGTAGTATATAGTTTGTACTAAAACATTTCAACTTGTTTGTAAGGGCAGCTGTTAACATCTGCTCTGGGTGCAAACATAAATCTAGCAGTTATTTACATTGCCTGCCCATTGCAAATTGTAATTGGCACAGAGTATTAAATTAAATAAGTGCAAAAGTGCAAAAGGAAGGCAAAGCAAGTAGTGAATTTTGCTTCAAATGTTCCTTCTTCATGAGTGTATCCTTGGGGGAGAAACTTCACTTGGGTTTAAACTTCCAACAAAAATAAATGCCCAACTTCACCCAACTCAGAGATGTATATTCAGGCCTTTTTTTTTTTTTTTGGCAGCTAGGTAGAGCAGCAGATAGAGTTCCAGGCCTGGAGTCAGGAAGACATCTCTTGCTGAGTTCAAATCTGGCTTCAGTCACTTACTAGCTGTGTGAACCTGGGTAAGTCACTTAACCCTGTTTGCCTCAATTTCCCCAACTGCAATAATGAGCTGGAGAAGGAAATGGTAAAGCACTTAAGTGCCTTTGCCAAGAAAACTCCCCAGATGGGATCATGAAAAGTTGGACACAACTGAACAATACAAGATCTTTCTTTTTTTCCTTCTCTTACTTGGTGTGGAAAGATGACAGCCAGTCACCTGCCAAAGCCCCCTCTGATGGACATGGAAGTTTTGACCTGCTCTACCTCTGACCTGGGGCAGTTTAGTCCTGCTTAGGCAGCCTGTTGACCCTCCTTACAAACGCCCTCCCTGGAGTTTCATCACATTGATATCAGACTTAGTGGAGACCTCTGATTGGTTTTAGCCCTACTTCATATAGCTCCAAACTCCCAAGCTCAAGTGTTCCATTACCTTTAGCCTCCCCACTATCAGGAATGAGCCCCCACTCCCAGATGGATTCATTTAAAAATATTATTGACTTCTGAGCTAGTTGGTTTCCTCTAATTTCCTCCACCTATTCTCCCATCTCTGGACCAGAACTTCACTAGGTCCTAAGGCAGGCTTTTAAAGTAGATAAGGGACTTCCTCAGATCTCTGATTAGATTTTCTGTCACCAACTTTCTCTGCTGTGGAGTAATTGACTAAACCAGAATAGGCATTTGTTCTGGCTGCCAGTAAACTCAGTTGAAAGCATTGGGTTACTGGATACATATAGGAATTCTGCTCAGGCCATAAATGGAGCCAACTTTGGTTTTTCCTCCAACTCGACACTGGGCAAGGCATTTAATTTTTCAATGTGACCATTTTCCCTATAGGAAAATAATAATATTTACTTCTTGCTCACTAGCCAGTATGTTATGAGGATAAATAACGAGGGAAGAGGTTGGAATGGAGTTGGAAAAGAGCATGTATGTGAATGTATGCTGGTGTGAATTCATGTGGTATGTAAGTGGTTATTTAACTTCACAGAATGTTCTTCTAGGGAGTTTCTGGGAAGGTGGCAGCAAATGATGCCCATGTTGTTAAACTTGTTTCCTGCCTGCCAAAGTCATGCAACAGGCAAGGTTTCATAGTGCAAAGAAAGTTCCCTGTTTTGAGTCAGATCTTTATTTTCAGCAATTTCAGTTAAAAAAAAATAGATGAAGAAGAGGGTGTAGCCTAATTTTTTTTTTTTTGTAAAAACAAATAGTGGCTAGGGGCACATATGGGGTGTTGCTCCCATTTCATAGTCAATGTTCATAGTCCATCCATACGGATGATAGATGTAACACCTGGGGTGGGGGTGGAAAGCTGGAGCATACCCCAGATAGATCATGTTTCTGATGTGCAGAGGTGTTCCTCTTCAGAGTGTGGAAGGCCCATGAGATGCTCTGATACCTTCAGACCTTACAGTGTTGACAGCAACTAGAGTGGTATCATGTGCAAAAACAGTGGTTGCAGGAAGAATCTTCCTCTGAGCAGCACAGCTGCTTTTTCCATTTACATGATGAGAAATGGTTTCTCAACCACAACGCCTATTTTTTTCAAGTGTGGTATTTGCCATCCCTATTAGTGCAGCATTTCCAAAGCTCCTGATTATGAGTGTCACATAAAGCCAGAACCTGAATTGGATGAGATTGCATAAGAGGGAGGGAGTGATAGGGTGATGCTTGAATTATCTCCTCTCTACCATCTGTCTGGAGACTTAATGCATTTGAGCATCTGTGATAGCTCAAGCCTGCCAGCCCCTGCTATAAACCAGGCTTTTAGTAAATAGGTCTCTTTCTTAGAACCTCAGTGCCCCAACTAACTTTGTTGGCTCAATGTAGGCCTGGAAACTGAAAGCACAGAATTTTAGATTGTCTAACCCTTGTAGTCGCCTCCATATCTGTATTTAACTTTCGAATCTGAAAACAAATAACCAAAAAGTCACAGAGGTTATGCAACCACTGCTAACTCTGAAAATACCAAAGAGCTCATATAGGTTATCACAACCACAGTTATCTCTAAGAAATTAAATAAGATAAAAACAAAGAGCCACCAGTGGTCATAAGCAAAAAGCTTTCTTTATTCCATTGGAAGTGGGAAACTAGACACATGTACCAGGGCCTCCTCTAGGAGGAGACCCACTTTAGGGAGGCCAAATCTCGACACATATAGGAGTGGCTATGCACAGAGCTGTAGTAGTGACAATGAGGGGTAACAGCAACAATGAGACAAGTTTGTTTTATATCAGAGTTTCATGACTGGAACATGGTTCCTGCAGGTGTTTGTCCGAGCTCTGGGACCACCTGGTGCTGGTGTGAAACAATTCTGGGATTTTGCTGTGGCTGAGTCCATCCAGAGGGGGAATGCAAAGATGACAGGCTCAGTGTGCAGCTTGCTTGCTGGGCCTTAGGTCTGGAAAACAGGGTGTCTCCTAATAGTGAAAAAAAGAAGAGTAAAAAGAGAAGGGTGGTGTTGACACGGAGATCCTGACAGAGAATCAACTCTTCTGTGCCTTCCTAGAAACACATGCAGCACAACATGGTGTGTCCCATGCATTCTAGGGCTGCCTAGCTAGAATCATAATTTTCTTGCCTGCCTGCTGTAAGAATAATGCACAAAATCCTGAATTAAAGAAGTCTGACTTTAGCACATTTTTATCTTTCTTGGGGAGCTTCCTTATGGCATATCCACACCTAGGCCTGTGGACTGTGGGTGGTGAGACTGTGGCACCATAGGAGTCTCCTTGATAAATGCTTGTAGATACTTTTCAGCACAAGACCTGCTCTGCATGCCTGTCTTTTCTGTAGGTGAGCCCCAGAATCTGACTTTTCTTTTTCTTTTGGCAGTTACTGCCACAATCCTTTCTTCCAATCTAGCATTGCTCTCACCCAAGGGAACATAGTTTTCCAATTTTCCCCCTACCCTACTGCCTCTGAAATAAATTCTTTCTTATGTTTCCTGAGGGTATTTTTTTTAACTGCAGAGAAAACAGATAATAGGTTAAAATACAAAAAAGGGAAGGAGTAATGGAATTCTACTTATAGTAGAAGTAGTCATAAAAATATATCTGGTAAATAGACTTGGTCTTCAGTGAACATCACCTGCTTCCCTTCTCACCTTAGCCTCATAACCCTTTGTTAATGTTGTCCAGTTGTGTCCCACTCTTCACGACCCCATCTAGAGTTTTCTTAGCAAAGATAATGGGGTAGTTTACCATTTCCTCCTCCAGTTAATTTTACAGATGGGGAAAGTGAGGAAAACAGGGTTAAGTGCTTTGCCCAGGGTCACACAGCTAGCAAGTATCTGAGGCAAGATTTGAACTTGAGAAGATGAGTCTTCTCAATTCCAGGCTCAGCACTCTATCCACTGCGCCACCTAGCTGCCTCCTTCATAATCTTTATCCTTATTCAAAACTCAGGACAAGTGCTCTCTTCTAAATGAGGCCTTTCCTAATACCACTCCACCATAGTTTTCGTGTCTCCCCTACCCAGTGACTTTACATTTCCTTTGTAGATTTTCTGTCTCCTTACGTATGTACATGTGGCTTTCCCCCCGCAGAATATCAGCTCCTTAAAGTCAGGGACTGTTGGTTTTGTCTTTTTATCCCTAGCACCTTGTGCAGTGCTGACACATGGTAGGCATTTAATAAATGCTTCCTGGTTGATTGAGTGACTAAGTGGCAGTAGGCCTTAATCTTTATTAGCTCTCACCATTTGCTGAGAAAAATGTTCGTTTTTATTGTTCATTGTTGATGTGTTTTTTTTCTCCCCTAGGGTCCCACTTCTCTGAGTGGGATACAGATCAAGCTCTCAAGTTTCTAGCTAAGGTCAATTTCTTCATTGGCAAAGGATGCTAGGATTCTTTATACAACCTTGCTTGAGGAAAGCACTTCCCCATCTAGCCCTCAAAGAGTCTTCCCTCGGGCTTGAAAGGATTCTGTATTAATCTCATAACTTATTTCTTTTGTAGTCCCAAAAGGTGTCCATGTTTCCTGGGCCTTTGGGGTACTATCTTAATTTTTATTTGCTCCTTTCTTCCGGAGTATTTTGTGCTAAAGATTTTTTTTTTTTTGCTAAAGATTTCTTGCACCTACGATTATTTTTAGGCCTGGGTTCCAATCCAAAACAGGTTTGCCCTCAAGGAGCTTACATTCTATATTTTAATGAACTGTGACCCTCAGTTTACTAAGACTTCCTTAGGTTATCTTTAATGACATCCTTCAGACACCCCTCTCAAGGAGTAGTATCCCAGGATATTGTATATATAATAATGTAGATAATTCCCATCAGTCATAAGAAAAAGATCATCCTTATTCTTACCCATGAGCTGAACTCTTCCTGAACCCTCTTCTCCACCCCCTCAGTCTTCCTACCCTGGTGCTTCAAAACTTACCTGTCTGCAACTTCAACTGTACAAAGTTTTGTCTCCCTAATGTCATCAATGAATCCATGCATAGGTGCTAATGGAGGCTAATAATATATTCTCTCTTCAAGGTAACTTAAAATGACAATAGCCATGCTTGTATTTTTTTGCAAAGCATTTTTTTCAAAGTGGTTTACACACAATTCATGGTTTCATTTTGTCCTTACAGCAACATGGTGAGGTACCTGAAGCAGGCCTTGTTATCTCTATTTTATAGGTGCTGCAAATGAATGATAGAATTTTAGCCTGGAAAGGAGCTTAGAGAGTTTGAAACCAGGTCCTCTGATACCAGAATGAAGATCTGCTATATACTATGAGGCAACATGGTATAGTAGATAGAGCACTAGACTTGAAGTCAGTAAGAACTATGTTCAAATCCCACTTCAGATGCTTATTAGCTGTGGGTCACGGAGTAAGTCACTTAATATCTCTGTGCCTCAGTTTCTTCATTTGTAAAATGAGGGTATTGGTGTTGATGGCCTACCCTTAAGCTCTATGACCTTGGTGAGGGTGAAGGACAATAAGAATAAGACAATATTGCCTTAATCCCCTAGGAGGTACATGGGTGTAGAACCGGAAATCCAGCTCTCCCCTTCCATGGTAACAGCAGCTCATACTTCACTCCTTCTACTTCCTTGTCCCTCTGATCTGGGTGCCAAGTCTTGTCATTTCTACATTCACGACATTTCTCACATCTGTCCATTCTCTCCACTCATAGAATTGCCACTCTAGCTCAGGACCTCATCTTGTCTCACCTGGACTATTTCAATAGCTAAGAGAGAGCCCCACTGTGATTGTCACAGGACAATCTATTTCCTTTACCTTTATAGAAATAGACAATGGAGGCATCCTTGAACACCTAGGGGATAACCTCCTCTTGCCATATAACTTGGAAAATTTCAGTCAGCTTTTGAATGAGCAGTGGACCCCCTACCTTGTAAATCTCAGCTGGAATAGAATCAGTACCAGGTGCTTTGCCACATGAAAAGAGCCTAATGGCATTCAAAACTTCTTCTTCAACCTGAGGTAAATGGTCAATAGATTCAGCACTGACTGATGATGGTCTATTGAGAAGACTATGGAAGTGTTCAGCCCATCTCTCTAGGATCATGACTGGGGCAGCTAGGTGGCGTAGCGGATAGAGCACCGGCCCTGGATTCAGGAGGACCTGAGTTCAAATCTGGACTCAGACACATAACACTTACTAGCTGTGTGACCCTGGGCAAGTACCTTAACCCCATTGCCTAGCAAAAACAAAAACAAAACAAAAACAAAAACAAACAAACAAAAAAGAATGAGATTAGGATCATGACCCCATCACTAATCAATGTGGCTCCATCAGCACTAAAATACCAGACACTGAGGTCCTTTCTCAAACTAAACTGCCAAGCGTTCAAATTCTCCTGCAGAGAACACAACTCCACTGGGCTGGCCATGTTGTTCCAATGCAAAATGAATGCTTGCCAAAAGGAATATTTTATGAAGAACTCACACAGGCAAGCATTCACATGGTGATCAGAAAAAGCGATACAAGGACACTCTCAAGGTCTCTCTTAGGAATTTTGGAATTGATTGTGTGACATGGGAGACACTGTCACAGCACTGCTCAGCATGGCATGCCCACATTGGAGAAGGTGCTGTGTTCTCTGAGCAAAGCAGAATGGAAATAGCTCAAAAGAAACTGAGATGCACAAATTTAGAGAACCGCCCCAAATATGAATATGAACTATTTGTGCCCAACCTGTGGTAAAACATTCCGAGCTCGTATTAGCCTGATCAGACACAGTTGGGCACACTGTAACTTGATTCTAGCATAATGCTGCCATTTTGGTCCTCTTCTAGAATGAAGGACATCAGCTTCAATATCATTTTAATTGGTCATCTAGATTCCTATCTGTTCCCTCTCCAGTCCATCAGGCATACAGACACCATAGCAACGTTCCTAAAATCACAAGGTCTGATCTTGTTACCTTGCTCAATAAATTCCAGTGGCTCTATATTACCTTTGGAATCAAATATAAAACTCTTCTATTTGGTGTTTAAAAATCTTCACAACCTGGCTCCAACCTCCCTTCCTAGCCATACTTTCCATACCTTTCTGTCTTCCACTCACAGCTAAACCATCCCACTTGCTATTCCTCACATACAACATTCCATTTTCCCTCTCTGTTTGTTGTTCAGTCATTTCAGTTGTGTCTCACTTTTCATGACGCCATTTGGGGCTTTCATGGCAGAGACTGGAGTAGTTCACCATTGCCTTCTCCGGCTCATTTTATAGATGAGGAAACTGAGACAAACAGGGTTAAGTGATTTGTCCAGGGACACAAGTTTATGAAGTATCTGAGGCCAGATTTGAACTCTGGAAGATAAGTCTTCCTGACTTCAGACCCAACACTCCATGCACTCTGGCACCATCTAGCTGCCCTTTATACCTTTGACAAAGGCTGCTTCTCATGCCTGGAAAGCACTCTCTCCCTACCTCTAACTCTTAGAATTCCTAGATTCCTATAAAACTCAGCTGAAGTGCCACTTCTTGTGTGATCTCCTTAACTTTTAGCATATCCTCCCCAAAATTGCCTTGAATTTATTTCATACGTATTTTGGAAATAATTATAGATATATACATCTTTATTTTTTGCACTCCTATCCCAGACTTGCATACTAGAGTGCTTGGCACATAGTAGACCTTAGTAAGTACTTGCTGATTGGCTGCTTAGATGATTGATGGGGTCAGGGAATAATTATTTTGGTCACAAGTTGCATGTATCTTTTCAAAACCTCAAGATCAACATAGCCCCCCTTTTGTTAGAAACAATACATATACAGATATAAGGAAGAAGCTGTAGGGAACATTGAGGACTGCAAAATATTTTAAAATCCTACTCTCACACATGCCAGGTGTATAAGAATAGGAGATGAAAAAAGTCAGATATGTCAAAGCCCAAGATCATCTGCATGTCTGCAACAGACACTCCTTAAAACTGAACTTGGAACTATGGAAGCATAACACATTTTAGCATATGAGAAAAGTGACACTTTTGCTCTCCATCCCAACTGAAACTACAGGTTTCAGAATGTGCATGGTCATCTGCTGGAAGCTAGTTTAATCATGCACCGCTAGTTAAAGGTCCTGTGACCTTTTCAGGGATGAGTGCAGCACTAACTATATCAAATGAATTAGGACGTTTTCATGTGACATGACAGATGTTGGACTGCGTTGGCATTTGCAGAAATGCACAAACAATTATGAGGGTGGTTGTTAATTCATGGGAGAATGCAGAGCACCTTCCTGTTAACCAAATCCTCCCTCTATGATAAATCCTGTTATTCCTTTTGTTATGTTCACACACTTCCATCAACATTTAGGAAGACATAAAGAGGGAGACTGCTCTGGGAAAAGGTTGCCTCTTGATGACTGATTGTGTCCTGACACTGTAGACTTGATTTAGTGGTGCTCCTCCAGGTACTGACTGTCTATTACAGGCAAAGTGAACAACAACAACAAGAACAACAAAATGTGTTGATGGTAGGTAGCAATGATGGAAGGGAAAGTGGAGTCAGATAGCAGTGCTCTCTGGACATCAGCAGATACTACCCCGTTTGACACTGGCAGGCAAGGCGACTCCCTGGCCTCCTCAATTCAAGCAGTGTCCAGTTTATTCTCAATCCCTGTCACTGAGCATTCCTTTCCTTTCATTTCATTCACAAAGCACTTCTCTCCTCCCTGCCTCGCTTTTATTTTCTCCTACTAAATCATGATCTTAGTAACTGAAACATAATGTATCATCTAGGACAAAATATTGAAACAGGGTTTTTTATTCAGTTTGTACCCATTCTCTGGTGTAGAGCTAGGGATGTTATTCAAAGGGTTACAGGTATTATAACTTCCATAGCTTTATGGTGACTGTGAAACAATAGCTGATTTTTCTTTTTCTTTTTAGACTAGATTTATAACTTAATCAGTGTAGAGAAATCCACAAGAGGAAAATCCCTATGTTAATACAGAAAGATTTAGAATTTTAGAGAAATTTTTGTAGCTACTGACTTGCCTCCAAGTATATGTTAGAAGTAAGACTGGAATGCAAGTCTTCCTGACTCTAAGGCCAGCTCTCTATCCATGTGTAGTAAGAATGTCCCCTCACATGTCGAATAAGGGTGTCATTGTGTGGCTTGAAGGGAAGCAGAATGGACATCTCTAACATCTCTTCTTTCCACAGTTCCCCAAGGGCACTTTATTTCCTGTCAGGAAGGAAAGCAGGAGGCTGGGGCAGGAGGCCACCACTTCACTCTCTTTAGAGAGAGGGAGTCCTGGGCTAGAAATATATCTATCTGCTCCCTTAAATTATTATTGGTCTAGGGCTTGTGGTTTTTAGGTTCAGGTTAAATTTGTGACTGCTATTTCTTTTTTTACATTCTCTTTTTTAAATTATGAACTTGAAAGAAATCAGGAAATATGACCATTATATTACAGTAAAATATTACATTACACTATAACAAAACAGAACAATAAGAGGATTCTATATGAAATGATTAACTTCTATCATATGCCATATGTTTTTAATGTAGATTAAACATAAAATCATGGCAATAAAACCATTTTGCTTATCTATTTCTGTCTTTTCTCTCTGAAAAATTCACTAATTTATTTAAGGCACAGAGACTTTTTGATTTTTTTTGTTTCAAATTCTCTCATTTCTCCGTATCCCTCTGCCACACAATGAGAAGGCAAGAAAAACAAGACCTATTACAAATCTATATAGTCATGCAAAATAAATTTCTGTATTAGCCATGCCTTCCCCTCCCAAAAAAGGAAAAAAACAGAAAGAGAAAGAGAAAAAAAAATGTGCTTCAATCTGTACCCTAAGTTCATCAGTTCTCCATCTGGAGGTGAATAGCATGTTTCATCAAGAATCCTTTGGAATCATGGTGGGTCATTGTATTGATCAGAGTTACTCAGTCTTTCAAAGTTGATAGCATTTACAATATTGCTGTTATTCTATAGCTTGTACTCCTGGTTCTGCTGACTTCACTTTACACCAGTCCATACAGGTCTACCCAAGTTTTTTTCTTAAACAATCCCCTTCATCATTTCTTACAGCACAATAGTATTCTATCACATTCACATACCATAACTATTTCAGCCATTTCCTAGTTTATGGGCATCTCCTTAGTTTCTAATTCTTTGCCACCACAACAAGAGCTGCTACAAATATTTTTGCACATATGGGTCCTTTTCATTTTTCTTTGATCTTCTTGAGTTATAGCACTAATGAATGTATTGTTGGGTCAAAGAGTATATACACTACTTTTGGGAATTGTTCCCGATTACTTTCCAGCATGGCTGCACTAGTTCATAGTTCCCTCAACAGTTCATTAGTGTACCTATTTTTCCATATCCACTCTAAAATGTCATTTTCTTTTTTGTTTTTTGGTCATCTTAGTCAAGCTGACGGATGTGAGGTAGTACTTCAGAGTTGTTTTTACTTTCATTTCTCTAAGTATTAGTGATTTGGAGCATTTTTTCAAAAGGTCCTTTGACCATTTTGATTTCTTCCTCTGAAAACTGCCTATTGACCAATGTTAATCAATTGGGAAATGGCTCTTATTCTATGATCACTATATCTTAATGGGGAAAGGAGGACCCCAAACTTTATATCAAAGGCTTGACCCCCTGTGCAACAAACACCAGTTTTGTAATGAACACATAGTAAGTAGTAAAAAACAAACAAACAAACAAAAACCACTTATCCAAGTAGATAGCAAAACTGAAATCTGAGAAAGTATACATAGAAGAATATTTAGCAGACAATGAAGAGGGAAGGAGCAGCACCATCGGGAACAAGGTAACTCAGCTTAACCAAGACACGATACCAGACTTCACCCAAGGGGAAATTTCTTGAAGTCTATAGTGTCTCTAGTCACCCAACTAGAAATGGAATTGGCATCATCCATCTTCTGTCTTGAAACTTGAAGCCGATAATGCCTGAAGACCCAAGAGACTGAGGAGCCCTAAGAAAGCTGAAGAGATTCAAAGAGCCTAGTGCTTTTCTGTATTCTGATCTTTCCAACTCCACTTCTCTCCTTATGCAGAAGCAAGGGATTATTCTCCATCAATGAAGGGAGAGACTCATACCAATAGGCTTTGGGACTCAGTTTACAAATGATCCAGAGTTGCCTCTCAAATGTCACTTAAATAAAACTAAAAAAGAACTTCATGAGATGTTTTTTATTTCATTCTCCCTACCCCCAGTTTTTGTAATCCTGCAGCTGAATGTGGTAAGCCACCTTAACCTCAACATAAGGATTCAAAACTAGTTAAACATCCATACCAAAAGTAAGCTCTGGGGAAAGGTCTCTAGTGGAAAATCATAGTTATGTCCTTAAGAGAATATGTTTAACATTTTTATTGGTGGCTTGGATAAAGACTTAGATGGCCTGCTTATAAAGTTTGGAAACTAGTACAAAGCTGCAAAAGGGAGGGGGGAGCTCAAATGTTAGAGGAAAGAATTGGAATCCCAAAAGATCTGGACAAGGGGAATCAATGAGTGGATTCCAATAAGGTGAGATCTAGTGCAGATGAATGTAAAGTCTAGCACAGGTTCAAAAAATACAATGAGGCAAGTACAATATGGGGGAGATTAGACTAAGAAGCAGAAAGATCTAGGAGTTTTACTTGACTACAAACTTAATGAGTCAACAGGAATGTGGAAGCTAAAAAAACTAACTTGATCATAGGCTGCATTAATAGAAATACAATGTCCAACAAGAGGGAGGTACAAGATCTAAAATAATTCTATGCCCTGGTGAAGTCATACCTGCTCATTGCTGGGCACCATCATTTTAGGAAGGACTTTGGCAAGCTGGAGCATGCCAGGATGCAAATAGATTTTGACAGGCTAGGACACTGTGTCAAATCTATTAAGGTTAGTTTGATAGTGATAAATGTCAAAGTCTTACACTTGGGTTAAAAAAAAAATCAATCTCCAAAATAAGGAGGTCATAGCTAAACAACAATGCATCAGAAAAAAAAAAACCTGGGAGTTTTGTTAAATTAAAAAAAATATTCCATCTTAGGTAGCCTTAAGAAAGAAATAAGGAGGTCATAGTCTCATTGTACTTTGCTCATATCAGACCGCACATGGAGAATTTAATTTATTTCTGGGTACCACATTTTAGGGAGGACACTGATCTTCTGGAGGTCACCCAGAGGAGGGCAACCAGGATGATAAACTGAATAAATTAGAGGAACTGGGGATGTCTGATGATGAAAAAAAGAAGACTTAGAGGTGATATAATATTATCTTTAAGGATTTGAAAGATTGCAGGTGGGAAAGAGATTAGACTTATTCTGTATGCCCAGAGGGTGGAAATAGCCAAAAAAAAAAATCAAAAGTTAGGACTGAAGAAATAAATTCTTTCCTAATAATTAGAACTATCCACATCTCTCCCTCCACTCAATGTCACCTGTCCTGCCCCGGAGCCTTAGGGCTTCTAGGTCTTTCCACCAGCTCTCCCACTGGACTTTCATATGTTGTCTCCCCCATTTAGATGATAAACTCCTTGAGAGGAGAGGCTATTTCACATTTTCTATTTATATCCCCAGCCCTTAGGTAGTGCCATAAGCACTTACTCAATTATTTTTCTTTCCTTCCTTCCTTCCTTCCTTCCTTTCTTCCTTCCTTCCTTCCTTCCTTCCTTCCTTCCTTCCTTCCTTCCTTCCTTCCTTCCTTCCTTCCTTCCTTCCTTCTTGATAACTTAAAGCCTTGTATTGCATGTATCTATGTACTTTATGCTCTAACCACACTTGATATGACTGTCTCCTTACATATACTACATGTTCTTTCTTTTACTTGGAAGGCCCTCTCAATTCCTCCCCTCTTCTTTCAAAACCAGGCCCAAATGTTGCCGACTCCAGTAAGAGGAGAGAAATACTTTTTTGCTTTGTATAATTGTTTTGCTTAGAGTTGAGAATGAAATCCATTTGTAAAAATCATTCAGTGCCCCAAATTTTGCTTACCCTGGGGGTCATGGAAAGACATGACCAGGTCTGAGCCTTTGGTGAGTTTTCTAGATAAGAAAAGATTATGGACTATTCACATGTTAAAATTTCTTGGATTTACAGGCTCAAAATGGGAACATTTTTATTGTATTACTTGTTTGGTGCTGCTTAAAGCTGAGCCCTTCCCCAAACTTGTATACTCATGACTTTAAGAATTTTTCTTGCTTTGTTTGTTTTTTGGTTTTTTTTTTTTATTTCCTCAGTTAATAATGACCTTTATTCCCCTGGACCTCATGCAATGTTTTGCTTGCACAGCTTTTATAAATTTGTCCTATATTACTTTGTATTAATGATGTTCACATAGACTGTACCATATTTGCCAAATAAAATGTAAGCTCCTTTAGGCAGGGACTATCCTAATTATAACAACAAATGACATTTATATAATACTTTAAAGTTTGCAACATAGAGAGGGTGGGAGAGTTAAGATGGCAGAGTGAGAGGAAGCCCTATTTTCCTTAGTTCCTCAGTATATTTCCTCTACAAGTTCAAAAACATTCCAGACAGAATTCTGAACAGGAAAGTCAAGGAAAAGTTACAATGAGTAATTTTTACCAGTCCAGGGCTGCTGAGGAAGACAGACAGAGAGGTCTGTGGATATTGGGGCAGGGGCAGACTAGGAGCACATTGCAACAGGGGTAATGAGGATAAAGAACATTCTAGCTCTCAGCTGCAAAAACAAAGCACCAGGGCAGGAAGTACCAGGGCAGAAAGAGAACCCAGGGGACCCCTCAATTAGCACTGGGAGAAAGAACAAATGACATGTGGCAACTCTGTGTCCATTACCCAGTTTCAGGTTACAGACATAGGGAAGAGAGGAATGGTTATGAGAGAACCTGGGTACTAGCTGAGTACAGAGCACAGAACAATTTCCAGAAATTTAGCTGTGTGACTCTGAGTCCAGGAGCAGAGCAACAACTCAGTTCTAACCTTTAGCCCACCACATAGAGAAGTAGTAGAATAACCAGGGCAGGACACCAAAACCAAAGGAGAGCCAGCAGTTCAATCCGTCTGAACCCTCAGACCCTCTCAGTGGGCTAAAAGTGACTGAGTCAAACAACAGTCTACTGAAACTCGATTGTACATAAACCAACAGACTCAACAGGAAGGCAGTGAACAGATCCCTCTTCAGATCACACCACTTTAGAGCCACTCAAAACTTTCAGGCCCCTAGACTGAGCTGTGAAATGACTCAAAGCAAAGAAATCAAAAGCCATAAGCCATAATTAGAGAAATGCACATTTTAAAACTGAGTACCACCTCATACTCAATAAATTGGCTAAGATAACAAAAAAGGAAAATGACAAATGCTGGAAGGGATATGGCAAAATCAGCACACTAATGGAACTGTTGGTGAAACTGTGAACTAGTACAACCATCCTGGAAAACAGTTTGGAACTGTGCCCCCAAAGCTATTACACTATGCATATACTTTTACCTAGCAATACCTGTAAGTACAAAAATAGTTATAGAAGCTCTTTTTTGTGGTAGCAAAGAATTGTAAACTAATAGGACACCCATCAATCAGGAAATGGCTGAACAAGTTATGTTATATGAATGAAACTATTGGACTATAAGAAATGAAAGTGATAGTTTCAGGAAAACTCAGGAAGACCTGTATGAGCTGATGCAATGTGAATTGAGTAGAAACAGGAATATGGTATTTTATTTATACAGTAACAGCAAAATTGTAAAGACCATCAACTTTGAAAGACTCAGTAACTCTGATCAACACAATGACCCACCATGATTCCAAAGGACTCATGATGAAACATGCTATCCACCTCCAGATACAGAAGATATGGACACAAAGTGAAGACTGAAGTATATTTTCTTCTATTTCCTCCTTTTCCTTTTTTTTTAGGGGGATGGGTTTGGGTTGGGAGGAGGCATGGTTAATGTGAAAATTTGTTTTTCATGACTGCACATATTTCTAATGGGTTTTATTTTTCTTGCCTTCTAAATGGATGGGGGAGAGGGAGGCAGAAGGGAGGTAATTTGGAATTGAAATAAAATAAAATTGAATTAGAAAATCAAAGGAAAAGTTTGCAATGCACTCTCTATATTTTCATTTTAAATAAAATAGTGGTGCTGCCATTAATAATAACTTATTTCTTTGTCATTGGAAGTTTCACAAATTCTGTTCTAAACTTTATATCTCTCTAGTACCTATCATAGTACTGTATATTCAGCAGGCACTTAATGTTTACTGAATTATATATTATCTTGATTTTTCTTGAAACAACATTAAATATCACAAGCTAGAAATAACATACTGACATGTTATTTTTTGACATTGGAGTTCACTAACATGTAAGCTGTAGTATTTATCATTTAATCCATCAATAAATTTTTATTAAACATCTTCTATATGACAGGCACTGTGTGGACACAAAAGTACAAAGAATGAAGCAATCTCTTCTTGCAATGAACTTCGAGTCGGGAGACCTGAGTTCAAATCAGTCCAAGACATTTATTAGTTGTGTGATGCCAGGGAAGTCAGTTAATCTCTTTTTGTCTCAATTTACTTAACTCTAAAATAGGGATAATAATAGCACCTACATAGCAAGGTTATGTGAGGATCAAATAATATTTGTAAAGCACTTAGCACAGTGCTGGATTATAGTAGGCATTAAATAAATGTTTATTCCCTTCCCTTTCCCCCTAACACAAGACAGAACAAACTTATATAAAATTGCTGTTGCTTATCCTCAGTTTTTGAAGAAGAGCAATGACATCACATTTTGAGTGGTCTTGACTTGGGAGCAAATTGGATTTAAGTGAGGCAGAGTTGCACAAAGTCATCAGCCTCACTCTGTCTTCCAGGGTCATCAAAGTCCTGTGGCAATAGTGAGGAATACTGGGGATGGCCTGGGATGCAGTGGATGGCCTTGGCATCTTCTATGTCTTAAATTCTAAGTGCTCTACAGCAACTGCTTCATCAACCATCATGGCCAGTGGAATGAATTGTTCTTGTCTGCCCATTCAGCCAGGAAAAGTCTCCACATGCATGGAGTAGTCATCTGTAGCTCACCAACAGGTCCAAAACCTGTTGGTTATCCTCAACCTGGTTTAGCCTGTCTACCAATAAGGTTTTACCTGGGTATGGCCACTGCACACGCTACAGATTTTTGGAAACACATATAAAATTATGTGTACTATAAAAATAAAGTTAATAAATACATTCATACACACATGCACACATACACAAAGTGCTTAAATACAAGGTAATTAGGGAGGGAGGAATAGAGGGAGGAAAGGTACAAGAAGGCAGGAGGTAAACTGGTTTAAAAGTGCTGATATGGTTTAGGGGTGCTGGGACCCCCAAAATATTAAGGTACAGGGCAGCGTCACCTGGAATGAATTCATGCACTCAAACCATCTTCTAGTCAAGTGGCAAAGTTTGTTGTGAAGCTAATAAGGGAGGCCAAGTTCCTTAGGGAACTTGCAACTTAATGTGGGTGATGCCAAAGCTTATATAGAAAAAGGCCAGTGAAAAAAATGCCAAGTATGCTAATTAGGTGATGAAGGGGTAGGATTAGGGAGTGGTCAATATATGCAAATAGTCTTCATGGGAATACTGAGAAGTCCAGGTGCTGGGCTGCTGGAATGTATGGGAAAACTCTGGGAGTCAACAGAGATAGCTTTGTTGAAAGGACAAGAACCAGGAGCCAAAGAAAGGCCTTGGGCCAAGCGCCCCTGTGCCTGTACTAATAGCCTTTATCTGAGGAATTACAGGGTCAACTCTGTATGTGCCTGTAACAAGGAGAGAATTTTCTCACAGGGGCCTACTGAGATTAAGGAAGCTTCCAGAGACATGGTCTTTGCCTTTTGGGATCCAGTTCCCATCACCCCATCAGGGGGAATCAGAAAAAGTTTCCTACAGAAAATAGTGCTTGAGCAGCCTCTATAAGGTTGAGTTAAGGAGGGAGTGAATTCCAGGAAGCATGGAGAGTGTTGTGAGAATGTCATTTTGTGTGGATCACAGAGTTTGGGAAGATAAGTAATGTCTGAAGCATATAGGATCATAGGTTACCAAAGTGGATGATATGGCCTCCCTGGGAGGTGTTGCAGTGATCGAATTGGAAGGAGCTGAATGAAAATAAGGGGTGAGTGGAAACATAAGGAAAGAAGAAAAGATAAGAAAATTTTTAAAAAATGTTTGAACATGTTTCACCTGTTGTGTAACAGAGTTAAAGTCATAGTGATTACATTCTTTTCCAAATAAACACACAGAATGAAATTTATAACTGATCAGTGGTCAAGTCCACTAACAGGTCTTAAAAAGCAAGTGTTGGCAGGCAAGAGTGACTCACATTGTCAGGAAGTCCAGCATGCATTGGCAGGAATATGTGCATGTAATGACTTGTTTACAATACAATACTGTATGATTATATGACATAATATTGCATCACCAAAATTTCATCATGGGATGCCTGGCCCAAGGTCTTTCTGGTGCCTGGAATAAAACTATCTTGTCTCTTCAACAAAGCTATCTCTGTTGACTCCCAGTTTCCTCATACATTCCAGCAGCCCAGCACCTGGACCTCTTAGGAAAAAACCCACAAATTTACAATAAATCATTAAATTTAAGATGCATCATTTAAAAAAATATATATTTTGTGTTTTTCTGAAATGACACGAATTTTAAAATAAAAACTGTTAAAGGTTTGAAGAAAGTAGATTTCCAGGGGGGAGCTATTTTTTATTTTTTTTTTAAAGTAGGAGGTAGGCCAAATAAGTCTGGGGACCTTTGGTCTAGGTAGATAGACTGAGGCTGTAGGTACTATAGGACTTTAAAATTAAGTAGAAATTTAACAAGGCAATAGTAATTCACCGAAATTGGTTGAATAGGAGAGTCACATGGTGAGAGTAATTAAAGAAAATTACTTTGGTAATAGTATTGAGAATGAATAGGAATGGCAAGAGACTGTTGTCTCAATGCTCCTATAATGGCCTCCATTTGTGTAAGTTAATACATTTATACTACATATGATAATAATGCTACCATTTATATAGCATTTTAAGGTTTGTGAAAGTGATTTATACATATTATGTCTTTTGGTCCTCACAAAAAAGTAGGTGTCATCATTA
Organism: Phascolarctos cinereus; assembly: GCF_003287225.1. Classification (NCBI taxonomy): domain Eukaryota; kingdom Metazoa; phylum Chordata; class Mammalia; order Diprotodontia; family Phascolarctidae; genus Phascolarctos; species Phascolarctos cinereus. Next base: position 303,445,027 of record NW_027555847.1, read on the forward strand.
TCTCCATTTTATCGATGTGGAAAGGAAGATAAGAGAGATTAAGTGACCTGCCCAGGGATATATAGCTAATCTCTATGGCAAGATTTGAACTCAGGTCTTCCTTATTTCACGGTTCCACAGTCTTATCTTCGGCTACATCTAGCTGCCTTTTTATAGTATACAGAGTACTTTCTTCATAACAACCTGTGAGACAGGAGTGCAAGTATTACAATCCTCATTTTACAAATGAGGAAAGTGATATTCAGAAATTTAGTGAGAAAATTGCCTTTTGGTACATGGCTAATAAGTGTCTCACCTGGTCTGCCTGAAATAGCAGCAGCCTGATGGCCGTATTGATATTTTATAACCCTTCAGTGATTTTCAGCCACAACTTCAGCTAATGTAGCCTTTTATCTGATTGAAAGGAGAAAACACCAGTTTTATCATCTAAATTTACTTTGATGGTATACTGTTACCATTTAGTAACTAATCTATTCAAAGACCATTGATTTCTAATTAAGAACAAAGTTTTCTTTAATTTTAAATACATTTAATTAATTGTCCTAATTTCAAACTTACTAGAGATGCCAGGAAATTGCATTTATTTTATAGTCAATACTGAGATGAAAGTGATGGAAACTGTGACTTCTTTCCTCAATAAAAAGAAGCTATTTTCATTGCATTTTAGAATTTGAAGCTGACCTTTCCCTTTCTTTTTGCAAGGAGATTTGAAACCAGTCCCCAAATCTGCCCTATGGCAGTTAAATGTGGGTCTTTTTCTTCTTTTCTCCTCTCCTCAAACTTTTAACCTTATGTTATTCTCCATCTTTCTCCCTACTCATTGAGTCCAGCTCTCCTGTTCCCAGGGTTCCAGTTCTCTGTCTCTTCCACCTAACTCTGTTCTCCTAAAGCTTAACTCTTAGAAAACAGGGCTTATGGATGCCCAGGGACTACCCAAAGCTAAAAGCAGTAAGGGGCTCCTGGGGGTAAATGGGAAGGACCAAAACAGATGGATGTTTCTGGGTAGACTACCTTCCCCCAGGGAATGGGAGTTGGGGAGCAGTGCAAAAATAATTGTAGGATAGAGCACTGGCCCTGGAGTCAGGAGGACCTGAGTTCCAATCCGGCCTCAGACACATAATACTCACTAGCTATGTGACCCTGGTCAAGTCACTTAACCTCATTGCCTAGCCAAAATAAAAAAGTGTTTTTTTTTCCCACTTTAAAAATAAAGAAATTGTGCTTGCAAAAAGGTTTCCTTTATTTTCCATTTCTTTCCTTCACCGGCCAACTCTAGAGCCCAAAAAGAGGGGGCTTTGGAAGAGTAGAGTACTGGCCTTCTAGGATGGCTGGGATACCTTAACCTTTCTAAAACTCAGCTTCCAAATCTGCATAATGGATAAAATAACACCTGCTTCATAGGGTTGTCATGTTCAAAATGAAATTATGTGTGTAAAGCACTTTATAAGGTTTAAATGCCTTGTAAGTGTCAGTTATTATTATTGATGTTCCCAGCCCTCTTTGTATGATTGATCTCCAAATCTTTTTTTGGCCCTTCAGCCCTTCTCCACACTTCAAAATAACCTAGAGCTATATCATGCTTTTTTTTCTAATAAAACCAACTGTGATGAGAAAATAATATCAACATTAGTTATGAAAACATTAGATATGAAGACATTTCACTGGAATGTATTCTAAGGGACTTTCCAGCAAGATGATAGAATGAAGGTGATGGGGTGATAATGATGTATTGTTAGGGCTAGAAAACACTTAGAGATCATCTGTTCTTAGTTCTCCTCAGTTTGGAGTATTTCAGAAAATGTCTCTACTTTGCTTAACTGGACTTAATCTTTCTGTTAATAATTTGTCTTAGCTCTAGACAGACTCTTTTCTCCTGCCTAGTACCCACCCTCTATCCTCATCCTCTTTCCTAGAACTGTCCAAATCATCCTTGATAGAGTTCTTCATGCCCCATACCCATTAGCCAATCCCAGCATCTCCCTGCTAGTGCCTGATTAGTGGGAGACTCATCAGCTAAGCCTATCCTTCCCTAATAAACTGTGGTTCAGGTTTTTGTGTCTCCCAACTTAAGCTGCTCTGAGCATGGGGACCATCTTAGTATGCAGATGGAAGCCAGCACCCTCACTGTTTCTTGCTGCCCTAGTTTTTGAGGTGTGGCTCCTGATATATATATTAATGGAGTACACACCACACCGGTAGAGAATACCAGACAACCCGCCCCCCACAGCCATATTCCACACCACTAAGGAACAGCTACCAAGAGAACTGAAGCTAGGTACACCAATGTCAGAGAGCAATCTCTATGCAGATCACTTTGGTTATGAGCCTTCCTCATTGCCCTGCCTTCCCCACACCATTCCCGCTTTCAGATGTCCCTCTTATGCTTTCCTTTGTGTGAGGTAATATAAGTCAAATAAAGACGTCTTGCTTTTAGTATTTCTGGACAGTTTGTTTATTTGTTAGTTAAAGTGTATGTTTCTCCTTCCTTCCTTCCTCTCCCTCCTCTCCTGTCCACATAGGGAATCATACCCTTACCTTCGGGTGCTCTGACCAAAGAAATATAAATTTTGAACATTGAAACGTAGCAAGATATCTTAAGGTTTTCTGGCTTTCTTTTTTAAGGACCATGCCTTAAACCTCAAAACACTCTGGCTCTCATTGATTGGTTACAAGGGGTCCCAGCCCAAGCTTCACAAGGGTCATTGTTTGGATTTTGATGGCTCAGAGCAAGTGTAAATAGTAATTGTTTCTCTTTTAGCCAGAAATTCTGAGGGTCTTCCCCTCCCAGGTTGATTTTGTTTTGCTAGGAAAAGAGGTCATTCTTTGCCTCTTTTTATCTAGTTTTAATCACTGAATGGGCAGTGATGAGACCTAGGAAAGATCTTAGCTCAAAACAAAGGCCTTCCAGTGTATCCAGGGCCATGTTAAGTCTTCCTTATCTATATTTTGCCATGGGACCCAGATATCTCAGAAGAGAGTGAGGCTGGTGACTGCATAGCCCTCCCTCACTTAAATCCAATTTACTTGCAAGTCATGACATCTCCTTCCTGATGTCATGGTCCTCTTTGAGAACAAAGCACAAAGAACAGCAATAACAACAACCTACCTGTATGAGCACTCTGTAGGGTGGGATCAAGACTGTGAGAATGTGACCTTTGGCATATTTTACATCCTGGTGTCACCATTACTGTAAACAGCAAAACAGCTTTATTATACAACTGTCCATGCAAAAAATTACATAACCATCGAAGTGACCATGGACCATCTTTTGGCACTAAGCCTTCTTTATTCTGTCCCTGTATAACAGAGCTGTACAACTTGGTAGTAGGTAAGGTGCAAAATTAAAATAGGCTAAAGTTTCTTGGGCTGCAGATAGGTTAAGCTAGAGACAGACTGATGATGGTTGATTACCATGGGTCATGTGAAAACAGGGGAGAGTGCACTACATTTTTTGAGGGCCAATCCTTTGGCAGGCCATATGTTGTAAAGGCCTACTATATAATATCTGGCTAGACTTGGATGTAGGGCAGAGATCTACCACTGTCATTGCCACTGCCTGGACTGGTCTCATAAGTAAGCTCTCCCTAAAAACCTATTTGCTAGCATGCTGGCACAGGCTGACTCTTTCTTTGGTATCTTGGTATTTTCTCTTTACAGTGGGACTGCCTCTTTAGATGGTCTACCCCTAACAGTTCCCCAAACTCTTGCTAGTTCTTTATCCAAGTCATGTCCACTAGCCATAGACATTCCCTAAGGCTCTGTTCTGGGCCCTTTTATCTTCTCCCTCTATATCTACTCTCTTGGTGATCTCAACAGCTTCCATGGGTTCAATTATTATTCCTATGTGGATGATTCCCAGATATATACATCTAGCCCCAAGCTCTGGACATCTCTAACTTCGTGTTCTATAGGAATCTCAAATTCAAAATGTCCAAAACAAAACTCATTATCTTTCCCCTATCTCCTCCCTCCAAAATTCCCTATTATTGTCAAGGACACCACAATCCTCCTAGTTACCCAGGCTCATCATCTTAGTGTTATCCTCATCTCTCTAGTCCTCACTCCACGAATCCAACTTATTGTTCAGTATTATTATTTCTATCTTACCAACATCCCTCATAGATAACTCCTCTCCACTCTCACAGTGCATCCTGGTATAGGCCCTCATAACCTCATGCCTCGATCATTGGAAATAGCTTTCTGGTTGATGTTTCTGCCTCTAGTTTCTCCACACAATGGTCCATTAAGGTCACAAAGTGACCTTTCTAAAGTATAGTTCTGATGATGTCACTTTCCCCTCACCCCCCCTTCCAATAAACCCGAGTGGCTATGTATTGTCTCCAGGTTCATATATAAAATACCTTGTTGGGCTTTTAAAATCCTTTATAACCTGGATCCTTCCTACCTTTCCAGTCTTTTTACACTTTACTTTCCTCCACATATTCTGTGGTACAGGGACAATGACCTTATTATGCTTCCCACATGATACTCCTTCTTCTGACTCTGTGCTTTTTCACTGGCTGACCTCCATGCCTGATATGTCATCCCTCCTCATCTCCACCTCCTGGCTTCCCTGACTTCCTTCAAGACTTAGTTCAGTTACCTCATACTTCTCTCTATCTCTTGCTTATATATAAATTGTGCATAAGTCTGATAGGCAAAATATTCCATAGGTCTGATATTTAATATGTTCCATTCTCTTTAAAACTTCTTTTAATATCTTTCTTTATATATAAATCCTGCATCCATTTTGATCTTGGTAAATGGTGTAAGATATTGGTCTATGCCCAGTTTCTCTTATGCTTTCCAGTTTTCCCAATAATTTTTACCAAATAATGAATCCTTATCCCAAAAACTTAAGTTTTCACACTTATCAAGTACAAGGTTACTATATTTATTTGCTACTGTAACTTGTAAGAAAAACATGGATAGATTTGCATGGAATAACAAAGAGCAAAATTATCAAAACCAAGAAAACATTGTATACAGTAACAATAATATTGTTTTTAGAACAACTTTGAGTGACTAAGTCATTTTGGCTATTATGAATATCCAAATTAACCACAAAGGACATGTGAAGGAAGATGCTATCTACATCTGAAGAAAGAACTGATAAACAGAAGTATGTGTAGAATAGTACAAAGATACACACACACATGTTTGTGTCTAATGGTAGCCATCTCTAGGGTAGGAAGGAAGGAAAAAAAGGGAAAAAAGTCACATGATAACTTTATTATATATTTAAAAGGAAGAGCAAATTATACATAATAGGTTGGCAGTTTCGTGTGCCATCATCTTTTTTTCTTCTTTTTTCTTTCCATTTTTTCTTTCTATCTTTTCTTACTGTTATAGAAATGCTTGTTTTATTTCTTAAGTTTAGAATAAAATAAATAAAATAAAAAAGACAGTTCAAATCACACCTTTTGCAAAAGCTTTTGTCAGTCCTTCCCACTGGTAATCTCTTCCCTTTTAAATCACTGCCCATTTATACAGTATATGTCTTGTTTGTATGTCATTTTTGAATTGTTGTCTCTCCCATTAGAATGTGAGCTCCTTGAGGTTTGGGACTGTGTTTTTGCTTTTCTCTGTATCCTCAGTGCTTAGCACATTGGCTGGCATACATAAGGTGCCTAGAGATGAAAGTGCTCAATAATTAAAAAGAGAAGGGCATAGGCAGGGGAAGTACAAAGAGTCTCAAAATTTAAGGGTTCACCCCCCCAAAAAAAAAAGGAACAGTCAATAAGTGAGCAAGCAGAAAAAATAAATATAACCTTTTACAATGATAAGTAAATAGTATGGATTAAAAGAATCCAAAGCGAAGAGATGAGAAAGGGAAAAATAATAATGAATTGACACTCACAGCAGTATGGAAACAAAATTAGATGTTAGATACTCTAAGTGAAATACAGTAGGAAGTGATGTTAGTAAAGACAGATCTAACATTGATAAAGAGTAATCCATTACTACAGGGGAAAGGAACAATCAAAATTATAACAAAACAATACAGAGAGCTCTGTTAAAAAAAATTGAATACAATTACAGAATCAATGAGAAGTATAACTCTTCTGCTGGAATAAAAAAAAAAGGCAGAAGCAGTAGAACAAGACAGGGACTTGACAACCAAAGAAGATGGAAATAGAGGAGAAAAGCAGAGGGAAATGATTTGGGCCATTGGGCTTCTCCCCAGAATAAGAGGGACAAAAATCTGACCCTATTTTTCAGCACAAAAACATTTTTTCAGAATTATTGAGACAAAGGGGCAAACTACAAGATTGAAAGAATCTATTGTATGCCAAGAGGGACAGATGTCATATTCCCCTCACTCAGAAACATTGCCATCTAAGTCCACAGTTACATTAACAAAGGGCTGATATTATAGCCAGCTAGGAACAGCATCATTTAAGAAGAAATACCAAATTCAAATCACAGACATTATTAATCCAATTCATCCAATATGAGAAAGAAGAAACAACTTGGAGCATGATATATTGAAAAGCCAGGAAAATTGGGCTTCATCCCAATATTTACTACCCAGCTAAATTAACCATAATATTTGAAGGCAAAATAATGTACATTTAATTCTCCAGAATTGTTCCAAGATATCCTGAAGTTGAAAGGCAGGCTCTCTAGAACTTTTGATATTGATAAATCAACACAGAACTATAACTTCAACAGGTAATAATAACTGATAATTAAGTGGAGTGTATATTTAAGCAGCTAGGTGATGCAGAGTATAACATCAGGAATACTTGAGTTCAAATCCAGCCTCAGTCACTTGTTCAACACTAGAGAAGTCACAACTTCTACCTACCTCAGTTTCTTCATTGAAAAATGGGATAAAAATAGCATCTATTTCCCAGGATTGTTGTGAAGATAAAATGAGATACTATTTGTAAGGAATTTTGCAAACCTGAAAATGCCATATAAATGCTAACTATTATTAGAGATTTAAAATTGATAAATATATATACATTATCTATTTTCAGCCCCACAAAAATGCAATAAAGTAGGTACTACAAGCATTATTATTCCCGTTTTGTAGATGAGGAAATTGAGTCTGAGAAAGGATTTGTCCATCAACACACAGGCAGGATTTTAGCTCAGATCTTCCTCACTTTAAGTTTAGCACTCTATTCATGATGCCAGGATGACTCCCTGGTACACAAGGTCAGACCTAGATAAGTCCTTTGATATGAAAATTCACCATGAGTTTCAATAAGATAAAGCCCAGGGAGCTTTAACATTTTGAATAATTAGGATTTCAACATAAATATTATACATTATTATAGCAACAGCATGAGTTATAATGGTCTCAAAAGGAAAAGAGGTAAGTTTGGGAAGAAGACTCAGAATTACAGGAGTGTTGGTATGATTAAACACCTTCCCACTGGCTTCATCATGGGGGAACATCAAAGTGACAATGTCTTTGACATGATTAACAAAAACCTTTAGGATACTGTTGGAGGAAAATAAAGAGTCAGGCTCCCTCAAATGGAAATTAAAGATCACAACTAACCTTGGGAATAGATGGGAGTAAGGCACAACACAGTACAATACAATATAATTATACTAAATTACTCCCAAAGCTTTCCATTATGGAAGGCTGAAACTGTACTGTCCAGCTAACTCTCCACTTTCCAGCTGCAGCTCTGCTTGGTTTGAACTCCCAGCTTAGTTTTACATGTTGTATTCCCCCATTACATTCTAAGGGCACTGAGGGCAGGGACTTTCTTTTTCTTATTTTTATCCCCTATGCCTATCACAGTGCCTGGCACAGGGTAGGTACTCAATAATGTTGTTAAGAAGAATTGAATCATTAATTGAATGTAGAGGAGTGGTGGCCACAGGAAGATTTCTTGGTTTGGGGAGTCACAATTAATATGAGTAAAACAACGGGGCAGCCCACTGACATAGTCTTTTTAGAGGCAATGGCAATGTTGATTTGATTTCAACAAGAAATGGAAATAGTAACTTTTTTTAAAAAGTTAAATGAATTCCAAAAATTATTTGAACAGAAAAATATTAATAGTAGGAGAATTCAATACTCCACTGACTGAATATAGGTCAAACCAAAAAAAATAAAAAATAAACATGAAAAGGTTACAGACTTTAATACAATTGTGCAAACATTGGATTTATTGCTATATGAAGAGAACTGAATGGAAATATTAGGGAATTTAATTATTTTTGTTCTCCCAACTCTGATCTTTGGTTCCATGACTGTCTGTGCCCTCCCCCTCCCCATTCTCTTCCCCATTGCTGATTAACTACCTCTCCCACCCTATCCCCATTCTCCATGCCCTTTACCTCTGTATCCTACCCCACCTGCCTCTATACTCTCTGTGCCTTATTGAAGTGTGATTGAAGCATTACTCCTGGCTTGTTGTCATAAATCAGTGAGTATCCAAAAAATTAAGTGTGCCTGTGCCCATTCAATCCAAGGGACCAGAAGTGCAGGCTGGTTTTTGAAGAGGCAGAGAAACTAGAGACCAAATTGTCAACATTCTCTGGATTGTAGAGAAAGCAAAGTGGTTTCAGAAACAAAGAAAGAACATCTGCTTCTGCTTCATTTACTGCACTATAAAGCCTTTGACTGTGGATCACAAAAAATGTGGCAAGTCTTCAAAAAGATGGGAGTACCAGATCATATTACTTATCTCCTGAAGAGTTCAGAAGAAGGGTCCAGAAGCAAGAGTTAGAACCAAACATGAAACAATTGATTGGTTCAAGATTAGGAAAAGAGTACGACAAGGTTGTATATTGTCAACTTATTTAACTTATATGCAGAGTACATCATGAAAAATGCCAGGTTGGATGAATAAAAAGCTAGAATTAAGGTTTCCTGGAGAAATATCAACAATCTTAGATATGTAGATAAAACCACTCTGATGACAAAAAGTAAAGCAGAATTAAGAAGGCTCTTGATGAGGGTTAGAGAGTATAAAAACCAGCTTGAAGCAAAACATTACAAATAAAAAATTTAAAAAAATTAAGATCATGGCAACTGGTCTCATCTGGCAAACAGAGGAAGAAGATATGGAAGCAGTGTCAGATTTTATATTCTTGGGCTCAAAGATCACTGCAGACAGTGACTATAAGCTATGAAATTAAAAGATACTTTTTCCTTGGAAGGAAAGCTATGGCAAATCTGAATAGCATATTAAAAAGCAGAGACATTACCCTGCCAACAATGGTCTATAAACTCTATATAGTCAAAGCTATGTTTTTTCCAGTAGTCATGTATAGTAGTGATAGTTGGATTATAAGGAAATCTGAGAGCCACGGATTTGACGTTTTTGAATTGTGGTCTGAAGAACACTTTAAAGAATCCCTTAAGCAGTAAGGAGATCGAATCAGTCAATATTTAAAGAAATTAATTCAGACTATTCATTAGATGGACAAATACTAAAGCTGAAGCTTAAATACTTTGGCCACATAAGGAGAAGAGAAGACTCATTGAAAAAGACCCTGATGTTGGGAAAGACTGAAGGCAAAAGGAAAAGGGGACAGCAGAGGATAGGTCATAAAAGTAACGTACATGAGCTTGGACAGACTTTGGGAGATAGTGAAGGAAAGACTTGGCATGCTATGGTCCATGGGGTCATAAAGACTCAGATATGACTGAATGACAGAAAAACAGAGGTCCCATTCTCTTATTCATAAACTGGAAGCCCCAGGACTGATTCTGTGTATTAGCCATAGCTGCCTCTACCCATGAACAAACAAGGCACAATGAATTCTGGTGGAGAGCAAGGGTGGCTAGCTGGAGGAGATTCTTTTCCCACTTTTATCTGGGTCACAATAAATTGATTAGTAATTATACAAATTAGTTGGCAATTCATCATGACACATTTACAAAAATTCAGAAAAGCAGAAATTTCACACTAGAATTGATGTCAAATTATAAAAAAAATTACATTAAAGACAACAATAATACAACAATTTAAAACTTATGGAATATAGCCAAAACAATTTTCAGAAGCACATTTTCATTTCCAAAATTATATTTACAAAAAAATTAAATGTAATAATTTGAAATTAAAATTTATGAATCTTGAAAATAAACAAATTAATATACCCCCCAATCAATACAAAATGAGATGATCAAAACTCAAAGAAGTGAACAGTAAAAAGCCAAAAAAATCACATTAATAAAATAAAAACTTTCAGAAAAGGTTAATAAGATTGATAAACCATTAGCTAATTTAATCTTTATGAAGACAGTGGAAAATCATATTATCAAAACAAATAAGGGAAAAGGAAAATCAAAAGAAATGGCAAAGAAATACAGAAAATTACCAGAGACTATTATATGAAATTATATATCAATAAGAGTGGATATAAAAATTATGAATACCTATAAAATATAATATCTCAATCTGCATAACAAGAAATAATCTAAATAAATCCACATCAGAGAAAAAATATTCAAAAGCATTAATAAATTGCCACATTAAAAAATACACAATATCAGATGAATTCGAGGAAAATTCTATTAAGTATTTAAACAATAAATAATCCCTAAGATATATAAATGATCTTCAAAAATAGATACAGCTGGTACTCTATCCAATTTTTTCCATGAGAAAATATTGGATAGAGTTTATTAATAAGGTCTAAGTCAGAAGGAACATCCTCTGTCTGGTGTTCTATGAGAGAGGTTGAAATGACTTTATTTGTATCCTACCTCTTTTGAGACACATTCAATTGCTTTCTTTCCCATGGCTTTTAAAAAGTGGGAAGGGAAAGATCCTCCCCCTTCCTTGCAGCAACATGACAGGAACAAAGTACGTGCTTGCCTAAGTGAGCCTGAGTCCTTGTCTGATTCCTTCTGCTTTATTTTTTTTCTTGCTTGAATATAGACCAATGAGCAAGATATTGACAAATGGACATTGGCACAATCCAGCTGCCCAGGAAAAAAAAAATCTAAAGCAGCAGTATTTCTTGGAAAAGTAGAGTGTTTCAACCAGAAAGAATATGCAGTAGAAGTGATGTAGTTTGTGATTCTGGGAACCCCAAAATGTAAGGGCACAGAGAGAGTCTTCCTAGAAAAAATTTGAGCACTCAAGTCTTTCAGTCAAAGCAGTGAGGTTTATTGTAAATCCAATAGGGCGGGCTAGATTCTGAGTGAATCTGAGCTTTCATGAAGCTAAGACTGATAGCTATATTAAAACAAAAAAAAAAAACCCAAAACAAACAAAAAAAAAAAGAGGACCGTAAGAAGATCTGGATGGGATTAAGGAGTGAGTGGGAAGCAGCCTGGGGTGGCCCAGGTGTGACAGTGAAAGGAATTCAGTGATATGGGGTGGGTCTGAGAGCTACAGTCAAAGGACAACTAAAAGGACTACATAGTATATAGGCAGGCTGGATGGGCCAGATGCCTCCTCAAGAGGCCAGGGACTGAGTTGTGTGGGAAATTTCAGGGACTGGGTTGCTGAAATGCATGGAAAAATTCTGGGTCCAGGTCCCATCACCCCATAATAAGGTCTAAAGATTTACCAAACTATGTTTGGGCTTTTCAGGAAATTTGGACCCTCTGAATTTTTCTTTGCAGGTTGGAGACTGAATGTGAAGCAGTTGTTTGGTATTCTATAAAGTTGACATGACCTTTGGGAACCATATAAATAATATATCTGGTTTTTGTTTTTGTTTTTTTTCCTTTCTGTATTTTTTTGAGTTGTTTCCTGTTTCAAGCAATTTCCTATGTTAGGGAAAATGAAAAATTGTACTTTACCTGATGTCCACATTGTACAAGTATCTTTTCCAGAAGAGACCCTGTCAATTCCTTTAGTGGAGACCCTAGCCATGATTTATACCTAAGTTTGGTCTTAGAGATTTCCTTGTAGTTCTACTCTGAGTAGGGAATGGGAAAGACCCCGACTCGGGGTCAGACCTGCCATAGGATGAACTCAGATCTGTGCAAGGAACCCCCTATGCCACTACGGTACCCCACTTGGCCACAGGTCAACTATGATCATAAATGCTCAACGAAAAAAAAGAATAAAAGAGGCTGTTATAAATTAAAAATCGAGGCTCAAAAAATAGAAAGGCCTGAATAACAATAATTATAGTAGGAGTTGAGAAGACAGGATGGATGTGAAAGACATATTAAAGAAAATGAATTGACAGGCACTTGATGATTAATTGCATGAGGGATATATAATTTAATTTAATAAAAGCATAAGTAATACCTTCTTAACAACTTTGAAAAATACTTTTAAAGTTAAGGCCTTTAGTATTCATTAAATTGAATATCCCATAAGCCACTCAAATAAAGCTGCATCAAAAAGGATTTTGAAAAAAGATAAAATTGTTAATGAAGTACATAGACTGAAAAACTGCATTTCCTAGACAGAACACAAAATTAATCCATTTAACGCAAAACAGAAATACTTGGTAATTTGATCTAGTTCTTGGGGGAAAAAAAGAGCCAAAAATCTTTTCAAAATAATAGATAATCCCACAGAGGCAAATCTCCCTTCCCCTTCACCTCCAATCAAACTTATTACTCAGGTGATAGTAAGATCTTTCTCCCCTCCCCATTTCTAAGTGATTTGCCTATCTAAGACTTTTCATATGGCAAAAGAGAAACCTTCCCATTTTACAATACTAAATGATGGTAGGGATTTACTTAGCTCTTGGGGATGAATAATTACCATACATAACTTTCAGTTTTGTTTTCCTTGCTTTTTTATTTTCAAACAAAATTTTCTTCTGTAACTTGGTAAATTCCATGCTTGCAAATGGGGATATCCATACCAGAAAAGTGATCCCTCTATACTGTCCTACTGCATGTGTGTGTTCTTGATAGAAAAAGACTGTCTTCTGATTTATATTCTGAATTTCATATTAAAGATAAAACATTAGAAATTGCCAAAAATTTACATGTGATTGTGTGAGAGTTGCAAACATCAGAAAGACCTTAAAAATATAAACACTCAAAACAAGCCAATATAAATGAAGTAGAAGTTCCTTCTGAAGTATGGATCTCTCAAGCAGCATCCACAGGAAAAGTATAATAACATAAAGAACTGATGTGTTTTTAGCACCAGAAGGCCTGCAAAGTGCTTTCTATGTATTGTCTTATTTGAGCCTCAGGATGGCTGCCTGGTCCTAGTGATTACTTAGGATTCCAAGAACTAAGATAGAATTCCTACTAGTGCTCACTTTTCTTTCCAGAGACCTCTGCAAATATAAACAAGCAGTTACGAATGCTTAGTGAGGATACAAATTACTAAACTACCAAGCACAGAATTTGAATGTCTTGCTTATATTCATTACAAGTGCATCCTCCTGGCTGAGTTTCTTTCCTCTATGCCCAGTTCCCTTTCCCCTATCTCACACACACACACACACACACACACAGAGATTAAGACAGTAAAGACACATAAATAACCCTGTAGTAGAGATTCTCTACCCACCACAAACCACGTAATTTATAATATTACAGAAGAAAGTTTTATTTACTGATAAATGATAATGATAAAGCAAACAAAACTTGAAGTTTGGTGAAAGTGAGGTACTGGTGCCTTAAAGTGACTACCCTACTGTCAGTTTACCATTGGATTCAGAAAGTGATTATTGTATTTTATCCTGGCGCTCTTGTTACAGCAGATGTTACATGGTCACCATCATTTTATTCCATGGCTTAGTACTTGGGCTGCCACATAATAAACTCTTAATACATGCTTATTGATTAATTGATTTACTGATGGGAAATTTCAGCAGTTACTTTACTGACATCCTGCATACACTGTCTACTCTAAAGTGGATTTGATATTTTTGGAGCCAGGATCAACCATAAGTCTACCTATAAAATACTAAAACAAACATCCAAATCTGGGTACATTTCCAGAACTAACTCTGATTTATTACTTCATTAAGTGGGATTAAAAGGAGATCTAAATTATTAGCTGCAAAGTCTTCTAATCTAGGTGTCTTTGGGGATCTGTGATTCTCTTGAGAATCTGAGGTTTTGAGAACTGAAAAAAAAAGTTCTATTGTTTTCAGTGGCTAAGATTCCTATCAGTGTAAACAGAAGGATCAAAAGAGCCATGGAAAATGTGATATGAACTTTTTCCCCATTGCTCTAGCTTTTCTTATTGAATTTAGTTTATCAACTTAAAAGTCATTAGGGACTTTCCTTTAAAATGCTTACAGTTGGTAGAGCCAAGATGGCAGAAGATAGGCTGGGACTCAGCTCAATTGTCCCAATAATCCCCAGTAAACAATTTAAAATAATACCTCAAATCAAATTTTGAAGCAACAGAACCAAGAAAAGATTAGGAAGAGCCATTTTCCCAGCCCAAGACCACTTAGGTGGTCTGCGGAAGATGTCTGTGACACTAGGATGGATGATGGCCTAGAACACCAGCGGTGGGTGTTGGAGGTAGCCACAGCAGTAGTAGCAGCAGCAGCAACTTCAAGAGCTGTCAGTCAAGAGACAGTAAGTGGGTCAGACAACTGATCAGAAAGAGATTACAGGGAACTCTTCTCTGGCACTGGGTGTAGCTGGGGCTGATTGGTAACTCTATTGCCCATAAGCAGTTCTGGGTTGCAGTTCCAAGGTGGAGAGGAGCATTTGTGATTGAGTACAAGGGAGCAGGGGCCATAGTCATAGTTCCAAGAGTGCTAGCACTTGCAGCTGCAACGGGGCAGGGGCCCTTCTAGGAAAAGACCAGAGCACAGACCTGGAAAACAGTGACCATACTTCTCCCAGGTTCATACCATCTTGGAAACATCAAAAACTTGTACATTTCCAGAACTAACTCTGAAAAAAGAAGCAGGAAAAAGCCTAAAGCTTGCCACAGCGCCTCCCCACTCCCAAGGAAGCAGAGCCCAACTTTAACCTAAAGTTCAAAGTGAAGAAGTAGACCAGGAAAATAAGCAAACAACAAAAGAACTTGACTGTAGAAAGCTATTTGTAAAAGGCAGGGAAGACCAAGACGTAAACTTAAAAGACAATATTAAATACTAATATTAAAACAATATTCAATATTAAAACAGCTACATGCAAATCCTCAAAAAAAGAAATGTTAATTAGACCCAAGGGCTGCAAGAATTCCTGGAAGTTTTATTTTCTTTTAAAAAGAGCTAAGTGTGGTAGAGAGAAAATTGGGAAAAGAAATGAGAGTAATGTAAGAAAATTAGGAAAAGAGAATTAACAGGTTTTTCAAAAGAGGCACAAAAAAATACTGAAGATAAATATTACCTTATAAAACAGAATTGGCCTAATGGTAAATGAGGCACAAAAATTCACTGAAGAAAAGAACTCCTTAAAAAGCAGAATTGACCAAATGGAAAAAGAGATACAAAATCTTTTTTAATCCTTCATTCCTTCCTTCCTTCCTTCATTCATTCATTCATAGGCAGTTGGGGTTAAATGACTTGCCCAGGGTCACATAGCTAGTAAGTGTCAAGTGTTTGGTCTGAGGCCGGATTTGAACTCAGGTCCTTCTGACTTCAGGGCCGGTGCTCTATCCACTGCGCCACCTAGCTGACCCACAAAATCTTTTTGAAGAAAATATTTCCTTGAAAATTAGAATTGTGCAAGTATAAGCTAATGACTCTATGAGATTTCAAGAAATAATAAAATAAAGTTAAAAGAATTTTAAAAATAGAAGAAAATGTGAAATATAACATCAGAAAAACAACTGACCTAGAAACTAGATTTTAGAGAGACAATTTAAGAATTATTGGACTCCCCAAAAGCCATGATCAAAAAAAAAAGGGCTTAAACATCATATTTCAAGAAATTATCAAAGAAAACTGCCTTAATATCCTAGAACCAGAAGGTAAAATAGAAATGGAAAAAATCCACTAATTATCTTTTGAAAGAAATTCTTGGAAAACACCCTGGGAATATTATAGCCAAATTCCAGAGCTGCCAACTCAAGGAGAAAATATTGCAAGTAACCAGAAAGAAAAAAATTAATATATTGTGGGAGCACAGTCAAGATCACACAAGATTTAGCAGCTTCCACATTAAAAGAGCAGAGGGCTTGGAATATGAATTCTGGATGGTAAAAGAGTGAGGGTTATAACCAAGACTCACCTACCCAGAAAAACTGAGTATAATCCTTTGGGGGAAAATTGGATATTTAATGAAATAGAAGACTTCCAAGTATTCCTGATGGGAAAAAAAAAACTAAATAGAAAATCTGACATTTAAATAGAAAACTCAAGAAAAAGCATGAAAACATAAAAATGAAAGATTAATCATAAAGGACTCAATAAAGTTAAACTGTTTACATTCCTATCATACAAAGATGATTCATGTTACTCCCAAATACATTATCATTATTAAGGCAATTAGGAGTCTACATAGACAGAGACATGGGTGTGAGTCAATTATGTCGGGATAATCTCCAAATAAAGAATGTAAGGGTGAGGACAGATGCATTGGGAGAAGGCAGAAGGGACATATAGAATGGGATGAATTTTCTTACATAAAGGAGGCATGCAAAGAATAGCTTTTATAGTGGTGGGGAAAATGGGAAGGGGCGTAGTATGTAACGGTTGAACTTCATTCTCATAGAAATTGGCTCAAAGAGGGAAGAATACTTGTAGTCACTCAGCTGGGTATATAAATCTATCTTACCCAATAGGGAGATAAAAAGGGAAGGGAATAACAGATAGTGGGGAAGGTGATTGGGGGAGGTGAGTGGGAAGGATAACAAAGGAGAGGGAAGATGGGGGAGGCAATGGTTAGAAGCAAAATAGACTTTTGAAGAGTGACAGGATAAAAAGAGAAGGATAAACAGTGCAAAATGGGATGGAGGGAAATGTAGTTAGTTATAACTGAATGTGAATGGGATGAACAGAAGTAGATAGCAGAACGCATTGGAGAACAGAATTTACTATATCGTTTAAAAGACACACAATTTGGACAGAAAGACACACAGAGTTGAAATGAAGAGCTGAAGAGTACATTATGCTTCAGCTGAAGTAAAGAAGGCAGGAGTGGCTATAATGATCTCAGACAAAGTGAAAATAAAAATTGACCTAATTGAAAGAGATAATCAGAGAAACTGTTTGCTTAAAAGCACCATAGACAATGAAGTAATATAAAAAACAAAATAGAGCAAGTTTCTCTGATAAAGGACTCATTTCTCAAACATACAGAGAACTGAGTCAAATTTATAATTAATAAGAGCCAGCCATTCCTCAATTGATAAATGCCCAAAGGATATGAACAGGCAGTTTCCAGAAGCCAAAGCTATCTATGGTTGTATGAAAAAATGTTCTAAATCATTATTGATTAAAAAAATACAAATTAAAACAACTCTGGGTACCACCTCATACCTATCAGAAATCACAAATGCTAGAAGAAGGGATGAAGGAAAATAGGTACATTAATGAACTGTTGGTAGAATATGTGAACTGGTCCAACCATTCTGGACTATGCTTCGGAACTATGCCCAAAGGGCTATAAAAGGGTGCATACCCTTTGATCAAGCAATACTACTATTAGGTGTGTATCCCAAAGAGATTTAAAAAAAAAAAGGGAAAAGGACCTATATGTACAAAAATATCTATAGCAGCTTTTTGTGGTGGCAACGAATTGGAAATTGAGGGGATGCTCAATAATTAGGGAATGGCTGAACAAGTCATGGTATGATTGTGATGCAGTACTGAGCTATAAAAATTTGGAGGGAGGTAATTTCAAAAAAAAAAAAAAGCATGGCAAGACCTATATGACCTGATGCAAAATTAAATGAGAACCAGCAATGTTGTAATGCTGACCAACTGTCAAAGACTTGGGTACTCTGATCAATAGTGATCCAAAAGGGCTTATGATGAAAAAATGCTATCCACCTCCACAGAGAGGTGATGAACTCTGACTACAAATCAAAGTATAATTTTCTTGGTTATTTTTTTCCATTTTCTTGGCAATAGAGCTAATATGGAAATGTATTGTGTGATTTCACAGTTATAATTTATGTATTGTTTAACTTCTCAGTGGGTAGGGGAGGGATGGAGTGAGAGAATCTAAAACTCAAAATCTAAAAAGAATATTAGAAGTAATTAAAAAAAATAAAATTCTTACACTTGTACAAAAGAGCAATTGTTTTCAATGAAAATAACTCTTTCTCTCAAATTAAATATCTCCCAAGTGGAGAATGCAAAAATAAAACACAAAAAAAAAATACCTGTATTTGTTTTATGGATTGTGTATACAACTGTGGCTTGATTATGTGAGATGGTTTTTTCCCTCACCTGTAATTTAGCTTGACATCTGTGAATGAGTATCAGAAGCTCAGCATAGCTATAATTTTCCAGCCCTTAACAGTAGTATAATTAGGCAGTGTGAATTTAATTGACATGTAAACAATACGCTTGCAAATGATAAGCGCACTTATTTCCATATCAAAAATGGAAAATACGAAGATTTATTTTCCCTCTGCAATTCTTCTGATAGGCGCTTCGAATGGCTTAATTTATTTTCTCCATAATTATAAGGATCTCTGTGAGTCTAAATTAAGTGTTTATCTTAACATTAGAAAGGATTGGAAGGCTATGTGATGACAAACTCCAGGATAGGCACTTACATGCCTTGTGTGTAAAGTATAGGTAATTCCTGGTCATGTGTTATTGGCTAAACTAGATGACCTTACAGGGTCATAGATTTAGTTGGAAGACAACCTTGTTTGTTGAGTCCAACCTCCTCATTTTATAGTTGTGATAACTGAGGTCCAGAGATGTTAAGAGCCTTCCTCCAGGTCACATGAGTAATATGTGACTTAGGATTTGACTCAGGTCTCTTATTGCAAAATTCTTTCCCCTGCACCGCGGGATACTTGCCTCTGAGGTCCCTTCCAGCTTGAAGATTATATGTACCTTCCAATTCTATGAAATAGCATATAGCAATACCAAAGAGAAAACAAAAAAAAGTTTAAAAAAGGGAATGATTTTCTTTTGGAAGGGGGTGGGGAGGTTGATCTGAAGCAGAACAGTTCCTCTTTGCTCTAAAGTAGACCTAATAGGTTGGTGTTCCTGAAATTCAGCGTCTCTTAAAAACATGCACAGGTTCTTCCCCACAGACTATTGTCACAGCGATGCTACCTATTAAGATATCAAACAAGTGAAACAACTGCAGTGCAATTGTTAAGATGTATTTTTTGTTTTGGTTCTTTTTTTGCGAGGCAATTGGGGTTAAGTGACTTGCCCGGAGTCACGCAGCTAGTGTTATGTGTCTGAGGGCGCATTTGAACTCAGGTCCTTCTGACTTCAGGGCTGGTCCTCTATCCACTTAGCCAGCTAGCTGCCCCCAGGTTGTATTTTTAACATGTATTAGCATGATTGCTTGTTTTCAGGTCCAGGGCTATGATACTTGCCAATTTCCATAGTTATAAGAGGAGCCATTTTCAACATTTAAAACATACAATGTTTCATTGAAATGGTGAAACACTCTTTGCCAACAAACCACACCAGAATGGTTGGACCTTCCAGTAGAATGAGTATATACAATACATACAGATTTTTAACAACTGTGTAGGAAGGTCATTTTCAACAGATCACATTTATAACTACTGAATTTTAAAAAATAAAACTTCCATGAAACAAAAATCAATCAGCTCTATTTTCTTAAAGGTTTTTGATATAAAAGAGGCTTGTTTTTGCAAATATAAATTTCAGTATGTGTTCTCTTACACAACTTGGCAGCTCGTGTCATTTTAATTGTCCATACAGCAATTTTTAGGGGTACAATAGGAATACCATCATAAAGAATAAACTAAGAACATGTACATTTAAACCCAATACCCAAACCTGTATTATATACAATCTTTTTGCAAATATACAGACATGATACACGTAGAGTATCATAAATATTAAAGAAGTTAGCTTTAATGGATTAATCTTGTTCTATGTTATAGTTATAACTGAAATATCTGTAAGATAGTAATGTAAAAAGGTGTCAAGACAGTGGTTTAATACTGAAGACTGTTCATTAATGAGGATGTTTTAGGAACTTCAAGACAGAGGTTAACTTGTGGAAAAAATCATGCATTGAGGGGCATACATTTTAAAAGAAGAAAAAAACTAAATAGCCCTAGGTCCTAGAAGCTAATCAGGATATGCAGCCCTGACTAATCAGATTTGCTCCCATCCTAATTCTGACAACTGCTAATCAGATGTTTAATTGTAGACAAATCACTCAACTTGTTTTCTTGTACAACTACTCAGGCTAGTTTTGAAGGAAGCACTTTGTAAACTGAAGAGCTATATAAATGTTGGAGATTTGTACTTTAAAAAGCCATCTAAAGCATTATAGTTAGCATGTTTCTAGGAATGTATAGAGGTTTCATTCTCCATGCCAACCCAAGAATTTCTTTTTATGCTATACAGGTTTCAGACAGGTTAAGAGAAGGGAAGACATTCCAAAGTGATTTTCCTAAAGTATGGTTCTGGTTCTGGCCGGCCAAGCTACTCCACTGTTCATTAAACTCCAGCAAATCTTTATTATCTCTGGTTTAATACAAACTCCTCTATCCAATCCTTTACAGGCTGATTCCAACAGGTTGCCTTATAGTTAGTTACTCTACTTTATGCTGAATTAACACCCATTTTTCATATCCCCTCTGTATCTTTTCACATGCAGAATGCATGCTCATCTCCACTTGATCCCTTTAAGTTTCAACTCAAACTTCACCTTGAGGTCTTTTCTGATTCCCTCCCCTAAACTATTTTACACTTTGTACATTTTTTGCACAAACTTACAAATGGATTCACTGTCTTCCTCCCGATGGAATGCAAGCTCCTTAAAAGGTACGGGGACTCAAAGACTGTGAAACCACAGTACCTATCACAATGCATAGAAGGAGCTTAAATAATTACTTGCTGACTGGTTTCAGTTGGAGAAAAAATACCAAAGGATCAGAAAAATGAATATAGTATCTGGTTGGTGCATGGGATATGGTGAAAAGATAAGTTTATCTTGAGACACAGGTTAGTAGAGGAAAGAGTAGTAGTAGTTGTTTAATTTGAAAAGGATGAGATTATTAGGTTGTGGAGATATCAGCAGGCAAAGCAACAGAAATTTTGTCTCATCTGCAAAACAAGAAGGTAGTGTGGATACTGAAGGTTTTTAAACGAAGACTTTAGTATCTGAGCAACACATACACACAGTATAATCAAAACAAGTAATTGCTCATTAAGTACTTTCTGACATCCTAGTCGCCTGGCATAGATTATCAGTGGTTCATATATGTAGAAATGCTGCTATAGAATTTGATTATATGCTCAGAGGCAATGTAGAAAAGATGTATGTGACAGTGTCTTCATTCATGTAAAAAAAAGGAGACCAGAGGATAGCCAAAGTTATTAACTGCATAAATAATGCTGTTACTGAATTTGCCCCCAAGTCACTCACCTTGCCAGTAACACTTATTTAACTAGTGAATACCATCTAAAGCAGAAAATATTTTAGATATAACTGACACCAAAATGGTAAATTAATGAACATACGACCCAATATATTCAATAAAGATGACTCCAAAACATCCATTTAATAGATTTATTTACAAAGACATCTACTATGGTAAATAGTTTGCTTACTCCATTCTTCAAAACTGCTTTTATAAGTGGTGGTTGTTCTTCAACTCTGGGAAGGAAAAAAGCATATAACTTCAATTAACCATGTTTGCAAATATCTGTTCATTTCACAGAAATATGGGATTTTTATTGTTTAAGCTTCAAACTCTGTAACTATAACTATTAGGTAAAAAAAAAATTACAACGTAGATACCTAGCTTTTAGAATGAATTGTCTATATAAAGTTCGTTTAGTTATGACTGGTACATCAGAAAGCGTTTACGGTATCACGGTTTCATTCATACTGAATTGCCACATCATATGTACCAATACACCTAATGTCTATTCAACTCCAGGGGCTGGACTACTTAACTGGAGGGATATATACTTAGATAACCTCTGAGAGTACCTTCCAGTTTTTGAGTATCAATTCACTAAGATGATCAGTACCTACCTCCATACCCTGCTGTCCTCCTGGGGCTAACTAAAGCTTCTTGCAAAGACTCTTCCTGGGAGAAACTCCTCTAATTAGAAATAAGTATATACTGAAATAGGTGGTGCAGTGGGTAAGTGTGCTGGACCTGAGTCATGAAGACCTTCACTCACAAAGTTTCTGGTCAGAGATACTTCCTGACTGTGTGACCCTGGGGAAAATCACTCAGCCTCACTGTAAAACAGAAATAATATTAATAACACCTACCTGCCAGGGTTGTTGTGAGGATCAAATGAATTATTTGCAACTAAAATAAAATTTTACCACTACTACCACCATGAGGGCTTTTCTTAAATTCCCGAAAGGCAGTCTTGTTTGAGCATACTGAAGAACCATATTAACTACTTTTAGTTCAGGTCCTTATCACCTCTAGCTTGAACTACTGAAGTTGTCTTCCTAATGAGTTCTTCCTTATTTGCAGTTTCTCACCTTTCCAACTTATCCTTCAGAAAGAACAAATCTTCCTGTGACCATATGCTACTTTCCTGCTCAAAAGTCTTCAGCAGCATCCTGTTGTTTCTAAAACAAAACAAACTCTCCAATTCAGCACTTAAAGCACAGCCCCACAGTCTAGCTTCATTTTTGCCTTACTACTCTCCACACTCTAAATTCCAGAAAATCTGACTACCGGCTATTCCTAGGACTCAACATTCTATTTCTTATCACTGTGCATTAGAACAAGCTGTTCTTCAGGTCTAGATATGACTCCATTCTCTCAGAATCTTCTCAAGGTTCAACTTGGGTGCCATCTGCTTCATAAGGCCTTCCAACCCAGGTAAAGTAATTAAAAGAGAATAAAAAAACTACCTTTGATTAAAAAATGGAGGGGATAAAGGAACAGCCTCTACCATAATTTTATGATAATCTACTATGGATGTGCATAATTCCATGTCATAGGAACACAGATCTAGAACTGGAAGGTATCTCAGAGGTAATCTAGTCCAATTCTTTCATTTCACAGATGAGGAATCCAAGAACCAGAGAGGACTAAGTGACCGAATTGTCTAAATTCACATAGTTATTAAGTGGCACAACCAAGATTTGAACCTAGGTCCTGATTCCAAATGCAATACTTTTCATCTTACATCCTGCTGCACCCCTACTAGACTGAGAAAGAAGTTTTAGCAAAACAAAAGGGTCAGGAAGATATACTGCAAAGAGCTGAGAAGTGGCTCACATGCAAATGGAGACAGAAAATGTAGGTTAAAGACTGAACCTTTCCTAGAAGTTTAGCAGCAAAAGAGCCAATATAATAATAATTATAGATTCACAGGATTCACAGGAAGGTTATCTAAAACTGTGGGAGAAAACTAGAAAGAACCAATAACAAATGGGACATGTGTCAGAGTTCTGAGAAGCCTAGCTAAATCCAAAGAGTTGAACTGAGCTGGTGAGAGGGATCAATTTTCTGGGCATAACTATAAAGAGCTGTCTTAAATAGGTATTAATGTGGAGGGAATCACTCCATTTATGAAATCACAGATTTTTAAAGAAAAACTTCCTTTAAAGAGTAAGCAAGAGAAAAGGTGGAAATATTCCCTTATTAACAAGGTCAAATAAATGCAGTTACCTGATTTCTGTATAGGAGAATCTTATTTCTTAAGCAGTTGATGTCTTATTATAAAGAAAGGAGCAGCAAATCCAGATCCAAAGAATGCAATCATCATTGCCAGCAACCGCCATTTGTTTTCTATTGAAAAGGGCAGGTTCTTAGAAGAAAGAAAAATCCAAATGGTAATCAATGAATTGGTGGGAAAGAAGATTAACTCCTACTGCATATTTCCTTGAGCGTGTCTATGTGCAAATGTATTTTAAGATGATGTCATCTTTATCCTTTAGGAACGTATATCGTACATTTAGAGAAAAGATTTGCAAAAATATTATATACTGTCATAGTATATGACATATATACTGGACAAACCTGGACAAGCCTAGACAAACAAGGGAGTTAAGGAAGGCCCAGTGTACATTAAGAGAATAGACATATTTGGTAGAATCAAAGGTTTTCTATATGGGAACAGTAATAGTAAAGACTAGAAAGGTCATGGTCAAAGATTTAAATATCAGACTATGGCATATGACTTCATGTAGTAGGCAACATAAGTTTTTAAAGCAAGAGATTTCTAGAACCAAAATCAAATTTTAATGAGGATTAAAAAAAAAAAAAAGACTAGAAGCTGGCTGGTCAACCAGACCAGAACCAGTGTCTAACCTTTGGGTAGCTAAAGCAAAACAAATCAGGTTAGAGCCTAAGAGTCAGGAATCAAACAAATTTAATTTCAAAGTGAGGGAAAGGGCTTACAAGCAAGGACTCAAGTGCTGGAGCCCCCTCCCACTCCTGCTCCCAGTGGGAGGGACCTGGTTTAGAGTAGAGAGATCTCAATACTTACACCTATAGCTACACAATGAGCTACAGACCCGAAAATGAAGGGCAACAGCAACAATGTGACAAGTTTGACTCATGGCAGGGCTTCTGACCACAAACAATTCTGAAATTTTGCTGTGGCTAAGATCATCCAGTGTGAGCACAAAGGATTGTTGTTATGCCAAGCTCAGGGCACAGACTACTTGCTGTGCCTTAGCTCTAGAAAACAGGGAGTCTCCTAATACCTTGGAAAAAAAATCAGCGCTACTATGATACTTTAGGTTTGAGTATGGTCTTAAACTTAAGCCAACCTTTTAAAAATTTACTAGTTTCTACACTATATTATTAGAGATCCCAACTTATTCACATCATGTTAAACTGCAAAAGAATTGTTTTATTTACATATAGATATATACGTATTACTCACTAATCACTGAAAATTACAGGGAGACAAACTCCAGCTCATTATAAGAACTTACACACTTAGAACTGTCATCTAAAATGAATAGCTGACTTAATAAGCACAAGCGAGTTTTCATGTCTGGAGGTATTTGAATAAAAGCTGATTCTGTTAGGACCATTAGGAAGGAATTACAGTTTGGGTTGGGGACAACCTTAGACTATATGACCTCTATCAAAAAGGAATTAAAAAAAACAAACAACATACTGGATAATGATAAATCATGGCAGATATTTGCTAAAATGTCAGTAACTACCAGAAAGATTCGTATTCTGTGACCTTAAAAAAGAACTGGGGAAAGAAAATGGAAGCGCTCTTTGATCATTCCTTTATGCAACATCCCCTCAGGAGTACTATATCATATCTGCACTACATTATGTACAGTAAACTTTACTCAAAAGGTGATTTTTCTAAAGAAAAAATTACTTATAACTTGAAGGCAGGCAATAAAGCACTACTCTGTGTAACAGCGATGATACTCACCTAGAATACTATCAATAAGTCTGAGTTTTAGTTTGGTGTGAGAGAACAAGGCAAGAAAACAAAGCTGTATATTGTGTCCTCTCCAATCTCAAGGAAGAATTATCTAAGTAAATTGAAATGAAGAAGGATTTACTAGGCAGTAAGCATTCTGGTACTTGTTTTTTTCCTTTCAAGGGATAAGAGGTGTGGGGGGAGACTAGATTTTACCTAAGCTAATTCCAACTTAGTTTCAAGGTTCTTTGCCAAAGGGACATTAGATTTAAGCAGCGTCATAGTTTCAAAGACAGTTATCATTACTTCATTATTATAAAGTTTAATGTTATTACAGTAAGAGCAAAGGGAAATAAATTTTACTATAGTGTGACATTTAAAATAGTTACAAAGGGAACAGCATTAGTTTATTAAAAATAGGGCATTTAGCTGAGTTCTTTTCAGGTTATCTGCATTGGTCTATACTAAGGTCCTATGTGCCTACCTACTCTTGTTTCTTTTGCATGCAACCACAGAGCCTAGAACATTGCTCTGGACAGTGGATCCTGAGTAAACAGTGCTGGTAACACTTTATAAAAGCTTAAAGAATTAGATTAAGCATATGGTACATCAGAAAGCGTTTACAGTATCATTGTTTTTCATACTGTATGATGCTCATCACATGTACCACATAAAAGGAAAGGAAATCAGAACAATAATAAAGATAAAAGGGTCTACATTCTATTTTGCAAAAGTTGACTTTGCTGCATCACAGACCATGACTATCTTCT
Source organism: Phascolarctos cinereus (assembly GCF_003287225.1). NCBI lineage: Eukaryota > Metazoa > Chordata > Mammalia > Diprotodontia > Phascolarctidae > Phascolarctos > Phascolarctos cinereus. The sequence goes on from NW_027555847.1 coordinate 303,471,123, forward strand.
TTTATCAGTTAGCCTCTTTTTACTGCTCTTAGCTACCAAGCCGTTCATTTCACACAAGGCAATGTGGAATGTGGATAAAGGCTTTTAATGGACAGAAACCTCCCATTCAAAGGCCTGACTTCCCGGGCCTACTTCAATCACTCATTTAACAGATGAGGGAACTAAAGCTCAAACTACTTATAAGTTACTTGTCCAAGATCACATAGGTTATAGGTGGCACAGTCAAAAACTGACCTCAGGTCTTCTTGTTCCAAATCCAGTGATCTTTCCACTACACCCTTACTTAAATAACACGGTAGAAGAAGGTGACTGGGGCTCTAACTACAGGCTCCCGTTTTCTAGTCACTTTGTCACGAATGACCTTCACCACGGGCCTCCACGTTGTTTAGGGCCTTGTTCTGCAACTGCTTTCTGTCTCCTAGGCAATCAACTTTCCCATAAGCGGCAAAAAAATGGGGAGGAAACGATTATTGTTCTCCAGCTTGCTACCCTCCCCTAAGGTTTTCCCTGGTGTGGCGTAAAATCCAACAGACCCGGAGTTCATGCCTGGCCCTGCCACCTAAAAGCCGTGTGACCTTGGTCAAGTCACTTCTCCCCGGACCTCAGCGTCCTCGTTCTTAAACGAGGCGCAGGCGCCTGAATGAGGTCATTGAGAGGAGAGAGGGCCGCAGAAGGTCGTTCGGTCCGAGTCCTGGTTTTTCAGAAAAGGCAACTGAAGCTCAAAGGGCAGGAGCTTTGCGCCCGTTCCGGACCTCACCGAGCCCTCGGTCCCGCCGCCTTTGCTGCTCGGGGGCCTCGGCCTTTCCCCTTCCCCCTCCGGGGGCGGAGAGCCATTACGCCCAGAGCCGAGGCCTCCGCCAGAGGGTCGGCACGTCTGCCCCGGCCTGCCGGGCCTCCCCGCCCTTTGACAGTTCCCCGGCCGCATTTACCTTCCCCGGGCCCTCCTCATAGTGGCTCCTGCGAACCAAGGAGGTGGAGAACCTGCGCAGACTCGGCCCCAACATGGCGCTGCCGAGGCTCCGCAACGACCGCAGAGGAGGCCGCAACAGAGAAAGAAACGGCTGCCGAGTCGCCTTCTCCCTACCGACCTTGCTCCTTCCTGGTAGGGCGACCACTCAAGGAGGATGCTGGGATGTGGGGGAGGAAGAGGCGGCCAAGAGCCGGAAATCCGGCGCGGCGAACGGCCCGGGGCATTGTGGGAAATGTAGTTCCTAGGTTACCATCATGGGCCAAGCCTTGCTTCCCTTTAACTTCTGTAGTTGGTTGAGTTCATATACATTCTCCTCATGCTCAACTCACACTTCTTCCTGATGTTAGTTAGGGCAAAGTTTGTGTTACAGTGATTACTGTGGTTTTCTCCCTGACTACAATTGTACCTGCAACTAAGAGTACCTTCTCTTAGTAGTTCTGAACCTTTGCACAAGCTGTCTCTTATGTTTGCAAATACATTTAACTTCCCAATAAGCTTATTAGAATCCTTAACTTCTTATAAAGCAAAAGGTTCTTAGTTTTTTTTGTGTATGTGTCATGGTGGTGGCGGACTGGTGAAGCCTATAGACCCCCTTCTCAGAATAATGTTTTTTAAATCTCTATTTCATTGGAGGGTCAGGTCTGCAGAGCAAGGCTAATTTTCCCCCTCACAGTTCTAGGGGAAACCCTGAGGATTTAGAGATACTTCTCTAGCACTTTTGTGAGCAAAAGTGTGCTCCTGCCAAAATCAATCACCAGTTATTGTCTCCCTAATATTAATCAGCCAGTGTCTTTCTTTTTAATACCAATGAACCAATTAGTACCACTTAGCTTTGACAAAAGACTGTTTACTGAGAAGATAACAGCACATACCCAAGTACAAAATCCTTTGGTATTGGGGTCATATTCTTTTTTATTTATTATTTAATTTTCCTACAATTTATGTAAAAACAGTTTTTAGCATTTGTTTTTAAAATTTTGAGTTCCAAATTCTCTCTCTTCCTCCCTCCCCTCTTCCCCCACCCCCACCCCATTGAGAAGGCAAGCAATTCCATATAGGGTAGGGGGATATATTTATTTCTATAAATGTGTAGTCATGCAAAACATATGCATAATAGTTATGTTGGGAAAGAAAACATAGACAAACCAAAAAAAACTCAATAAAAATAAAGTAAAAAAAAGTATGCTTCAATCTATATTCAGACACAATCAGTTCTTTCTCTGGGGACGGATAGCCTTTTTTTATCCTAAGTCCTTCAGAGTTGTCTTGGATTGTTGTGTTGTACTGATCATCTTACAATATTGCTGTTACTTTGTACCCAGTACATTTCAGTTGGCATCAACCCATGCAAGTCTTTCCAGCTTTTTCTGAGAGCATCCTGCTCATCATTTCTTGGAGTAAAATAGGATGCCATCATAATGAGTGAGACAATGTAAGCAGTGTGAGATCACTCAGATGGACTGAGTGTAACAGTTTTGTGGACTGTTACAAACTCAAGGTTGGTTACGCTAGCCTGAATAGGCCCAAGTTTCAAGTTCCTAAAAATGCATGATCTGTACTGTTACATTAGTATTAGGTAATGGCTACTGCTAAATAAGGATAAAATAGCTAGGATTGGTAGTATTATAATGAGATTCCTTGTTTCTGGGGTAGATTTTTGCGTTTCTGATTGTAAGGCTGAAATTCCTGTCCAATGGGAATTTACAGCCAGTGGTGGGTGGGTGTCTCTGCATTAGGACTATATAACCTTTGTTCTGACCTTTGTGCCTGGCCTCCCTTCCCTCAGACTGCCGGAGGAAGCAGATGCCTGCTTCTCGCGAGAACATAATAAACCTTTCACTTTATACCTAGAAAATCTCCGAGTGTTATTTTTGGGTAACTGTAGCACACAATAATTATATACCACAACGTATTCAGCCAATTCCCTTATTGATGGGCATCTATTGGGATCACATTCTCCTCTATAACCTTGGTTCCTGGGTAGCATGGGCTCACACTTAAAGTATATACTACAAATATTGCCTCTACCAAATTCACAATAATATTCATTTGTATTAAATATAAACATATTTATATAAAAATACATTTATATGCTATTTACTCATTCCCCAGTAGGAGGACAACCCCCTTAGTTTCCAATTTTTGACTAACAAAAAAGCCGCTATAAATGTTTTTATATGTATCGGTCTTTTTCCTTTTTAATTTCTTTGGTCTAATGTTAGTGTGGCTGAATCAAAGGGCATAATTCCAAATTTTTTTCAGGAATAGATTGACCAATTCACAATTCTATTAACAGTAGTCTAGCCATTTTCCCATAGCCCCTCTAATATTTTTCATTTTGTTATCTTTGACAGTCTCATGCTAACCCCTTTATTTTTTTCCTCTTTATTTTTTAATTAATTAATTTTGATTTATCAACAATCACTTCCATATGCTTTTGAGTTTAAAATTTTTCTCCCCCTTCCTCCCCACCACCCTCCCCAAGATGGCGCACAATCTAATACAGGTTATACATTTACATTCCTATTAAACATATTTTCACATTAGTGATGTTATAAGTAAGAATTAGAACCAATAGGAGGAAACACCAGAAAGAGGAAACAAAACTCAACAGAGGAAAAAACAATAGCAAATAGTATGCTTCGATCTCCATTCAAACTCCATAGTTCTTTCTTTGGATGTGGATAGCATTTTCCATCACCAGGACTTTGGAGGTGTCTTAGAACCTTGTATTGCTGGGAAGGGTTAAGTTTATCAATATTAGTCATCGCACAACGTGGCTGTTATTATGTACAATGTTCTCTTGGTTCTGCTCATTTCACTCAACATCAGACCATACAAGTCTTTCTAGGTTTTTCTGAAGTCAGCCTGTTCATCATTTCTTACAGCACAATAACATTCCATTACATTCATATACCACAACTTGTTCAGCCATTCTCCAATTGATGGGCATCTTCTCATTTCCAGTTATTTGCCACCACAAAAGAACTGCTATAAATATTTTTGTATATGTGTAACCCCCTTTATTTTAAAGAAAAGGAAATTGAGGGCTAGAAAGGTTAAGTGAAAGGTTCACTCAATTATTTAGGGGCAAAGCTAGGATTAAATCACTTTTACAGGGTTCTAATCCTCTTTACTAATTTTTAATTAATTGGTAACTGAAAAAGTTTTTGTCTCTGCTCAAATATGTGTTTCATTGTATAGTGGCAATCACTGCCTGAACTTCTCTATAGCTCTATTTTTCTTTTATACAATTGGGTGCCTTTTCAAGCATTTTTTGAGTTGACTGACTTTTAAATGTCACCCAGAGGGCATGGCCTTTTTGAATTTCATAAAGGTGGCCTCATCTTTGTAATTAGTTTATCATCTCATTAGCACCTTTACTATGAGTAGGTCCTGGACTTTCATGGAGCAACTCTTCTGTTTATAAATAACCTTACAAGCTCCTTCTATACATATATAACCTCACTATAAGTTATACCTTCAATTTCCTTATCCATTCTTTTTTGGAAGATGAATTTAAATTTAGAGAGCTTCTAGGAATGTCTAATTTCACTGTAAGTACAGTAGCATGCAAGAATCAGCATGATGTAATGGAAAGCATGCTAACAGAGTCAGAGAACCCAAGTTTCAATTTTATTGTTACCTGTTTGTGTGACCTTGGATAAAACACAATTTTTTGAGGTTTAGTTTCCTCATCTATCAACTTTGGGAGTTCAGTTAGATGACCTTTGAAGTCCCTTGTAACTCTAGGTTATCATCCTATGATAATAACAAGAGATGACAAATCTATATTCATCATTCCCCACCTGATAGCTTCCACATCCACATCCTTTGGAAACTAGCAATGAGGACTAGAGATCTTTCAGTATAAAATACATTTTACAAAGAAATGATGCATTTCATGAATTACTAGGTACAAAATGGGAAAGCATCTTTAGGGAAGTCAGCATTACCCCAGAGTTATATTTAAAAAATAAAATCCCATTATTTTAAGTAGTGAGCAGAGTGTCTATCATAAAATCTGGGCTATATTTCCTAGGCTCTCATGAGTATTCTGTGGCTGGAATTACATTATGTAGTTCAGTGTATCTAAAAATTAGAGTATTAGTCATTTCATTCACCAGGTAATAGATCAGATTTTGAAGACCAGGACCAAATTTATTTTAAAATAAATTGTTTAGTGGAGAAATGACGGGCTTCTACTCTGTACTACAAAATATAAGTTGACAAATGTCTTTTGATTTAAAGTTTACAAAATCATGTTTCCATAGAGTTTCTGATGTTGGCATCTTTTTGAAATTTCAGATGAGTAGAGACAATTTTGTTTTTGTAAATTGAGAAAAAGTCAACCAACTGAAGCAATATGGTTTACTGAGAGATGAACAAGGAACAGGGAGTCTGAAAGTATTGGGTCAGCCCTCTAACTAGTTCAATGATGGCTCAAAAAAACAAAAAAAGAAGTTTTGCTTTAGATAAAGCACTGCCTGCTATATTATTAAACATGATTCCTTAACCCCAGAATGAAGAGAAACCTGTTTTATATCTTCAGAAAAAATTCCCTACATGGATTTAAATGGAAGGAAAAGAATATTGTGCTCTCACAAAGGTCACAAGACTAATTCCATACAATCTTATGTTCTCCAGTACAACCTAGGTGTTATCCCTGTTATATTTCTGTGTACTGTGTCCCCACTGACGTAGGAGAACCCTTTAAGGCTGCTATAGGAGAGCTCCTTTTCTGGTGTCCATGACAGTAGCTGGTTCCATGAATTAGAGTTTCTTTTCTAGTATGAAAAGTGTCTAAAATAACTTATGACATGAATTCTCCCAAAGTCAGAAAAGAATATTATATTCACTGATAATTATAGACTCAATTACATATTTTTAAAACACTTGTATTTTCAAGGTATATTATTTGTTCCATGTTACCGTGTTATGCTATGTGGTAGTAATAGATTTACTTAATAATTCATCATGGAAATGTCTTCCAATTCTAAAGTTCTCCACAAAATGTTAATGCTTTGTCTGGTTTCTTGGGAACTACTTAAGTAATGGTTATTCCAACAGTTTTCCTGTTTAGAAATGATTTGAGGCAGAGTAACATAGCACAGAAGGGTCAAACATGCAGTCTCAGGGCCACATGCAGCCCACTATCCTCTGATGAACCTCAATGACTAAACCAAATTGTAATATAATTGGGAAATATTTAACAAAATGAATGTAAATATGATAAAACATAGATAATATCATGTTTTAAAACTAAGTCAATCTGTGGCCTACAGGGATTGTTATGTACAAATTAGGGGACCTTGTTTATATTTGAGTTTGATACCACTGATGTAGCAGATAGAGGTATTGTCTCTGAGCCAGGAAGACTTCAGATTAAATCATTTCTCTGACACATAGTGGAAAACCACTTAACCTCTCAGTAATCAAGGCAACTCTCTAAGAATATAAGTTGCAGAGAAAATGCTGACCTGCATTTGTAGGGGCATCCTTACTGGGAGTTCCCTTTACCAGTTGAAATCCCATTTTCAATACCTATTCCTATCCCTACACCATATTAGTGCTGGCTCATATATAATGCATGGGAAGTGCATGACATGGAAAATAGAGTACTGGACTTTGAGTCAGGAGGCCCTAAGTCTGAATTTGGCTTTTGAAATATACTAGTTGAATGATTGTGTATCTTAGTCTTAGTTTCTGCATATGTAAAATGGAAATGATAATACCTGAAGTTCCTAATTTAGAGGGTTGTTGTGATATAAAAATGAGATAATATGTGTAAAGTGCTTAATAAACTTCAAAGAGCTATAAAAATAAAGCTATTTTATATGTGGATTTTTTGTAAAAGACATAATTAGTAATAATAACAATATAGTCTAATATAACTAATATCAACTTGATGAATCTAAATATATATTTATCTATTCATCATTTATTTATTCATTCATTTATCTATTTACTTATTTAGTATTCATCTGTCTATCTATCTAGTCCTTACCATGGGCTATACTAATAGAACTGTCATTTCTACAGTGCTTAAAAATTTGCAAAGTGCTTTTTAAGGAATTTTCTGAAATGACTCTCACAACAGCTCTGAGAAGTTGGTCCTCCAGGCATTATTATCCTCATTTTACATATGAGAAAACTGGATTGAGAGGTTATGACTTGCCCCAAATTATGTATCTTGTAACTATCAGAGATAGGATTCAAACCTAGTGCTTTCTGGCTACAAGCCCACTACTCTAGCTAGAGAAAAATCAGATTTTGGTAGCTCAAATTAACTAGGATCCTTATTGATGTTTACATGTAAACTAGGGTACTCCATTGTCACATATAGGGACCTCAGGACAACTTCCACAAGTTCAAGGTTTTCTATGGGACTGAATGCACTTAAGACCACTGCTTTGTTTACTTTTTTTTTCTAGCCACAGAATCACAGAATCACAGAATTTGAGAGTTGGAAGGGACTTCAGCAGCCATGTAGTCTACCCCACACATGAAAAGAATTGCCACTGTAATAATACTTGACAAGTGGTCATACAGCCTGTCAAAGACCTGCAAAGAAAGGCAGCCTACCACCTCACTGGGTAGCCTACTCTACTTTGGAATATCCTTAATTGTTTGGAAATTTTTCTTGACATTTAGCTTAAATGTGGCTTTTTGTAATTTCCACACATTGCCCCTGGTTCTGCTTTTTGGGGCACAGTGCAACAAGTCCTTCCATCTTTCACATGATAGCCCTACAAATACTTGAAGATAACTATCATATATTTCCTACATCTTCTCCAGGCTGAACCTCCCCAGTTCCTTGAGGATGATCCTCTTTTAATGTGTACTTTCACCATACCTGATGCCTTCTCAAAGCGATCTCTAGCTTCTCAATGTCCTTCTTAGACTTTTGTACCCAGAACTGAATGTAACACCCAAGATGAGATCTGAAAAGGGTCTCTTCAGAGCATAGTGGAACTCTCAACTTCTTATTCCTAAAGCCATGGTTCCCTTTATACAGTCTAAGATCAAAATAGTGTTTTGGCGGGCACATCACAATGCTGACTCATTCAACTTGAGGTCCACTAAATTCCATGGAACTTTGTCATGCTTTCATTCTCTATCTAGTATTGGTGAAGTTTAGATTAGTCAGAGCTTAGTTATCCTCTATATCAAGGACTTTTTGGATCCTGACTCTACTGTTCAGTATATTATCTATTCCTCCCAGCTTTTTGTCATCTGCCAATTGGATAAGCATTGACACTTATTCCTTTATCCAAATCACTGAGTAAAAGCCAACTACATATTCCTGGTGTCCTCCTTGGAAGGGCTCCCTCCATTTTAGTGGTCACTAAGTGGTGCAGAGAATAGAGTGCTGGGCCTGGAGTCAGAGGGACCTGAGTTCAAATCTAGCCACAGGTATTTACTAGCTGTTATTGTTGTTGTTATGGTTCTTCATCCTTTGTTCTTGGAGAGGACCAATGGCATCATGAGGATGATGTCTCAACTTGTATGTGAATTGGATATAAGTGAGGCAGATCACTTTACCTCTGTTTGCCTCTATTTCCTCAACTGTAAAATAAAGATAATATTATGAGAACCAAATGAGTTAGTATTTGTAAAGTGCTTAGCACAGTGCCTGGCATAGTAGCCACTATATAAATGTTCATTCCTACCTGACCCCCTATGTCGAACCATTAATAGCTATTCTTTGAGACTGACCATCCAACCAATTACAGATCCATCTAGGTATGTTAGCCTATATTTCACATCTCTTCATATTTTCTATAAGAAAGCTATCAGATTTTTATCAAAAGCTTTGTTAAAATCATCTATTAGTTGAGTAATCAAGTCAAAAATGGAATTAAGGTTAACCTGGCTTGATCTGTTATTGACGAATCTATGCTGCCATTTCCTTTACCTGATATCAGTCAGTCAGTCAGTCAGTCAACTATGTTCCAGGCACTGTGTTAAGTGATGAGGATACAAATATGAAAAAGAAAGACAATCCTTACCCTCCAGGAGCTTATAATCAAATGGGGGAGGGGGTGTGAAACAATGCACAAAAAGAAGCTGAAAAGGTAGGGGAGAGGTATGTGGCATTGGGTTATGATAAAGTCCAAAAGAGTGCAGCCAGCTGAGAAATGAAGAGTTGGCTGGCCAGGGCGCATTCCTTAAATGGAGTTTTGGTAGAACCTCTGTGTTCTACCCTCCCTACAGAGAGATCCAAGGAACAGAAAATACTGGTGAATTGTGAGTACCAAGGCTGATGTCATCTTGCAGGATGATGATGAGGATGATGAGGCATGATGAAGATGTCCAATGGAGCACAGCAACTATCTCTTTAATGAGCTATTTGTATTTTTCTCTGGAATCAAACTAACTGGTCTATAGTCTGAAGATTGTATTATCTTCTACTTTTTGAAAATCAGGAAAATATTTACCCTTCTTCGATCCCCAATTTTCCATGTTTTTTTTTCTAATATCACCAAGAGTGGCTCATCAATCACATCTGCTATGTCAAAGTCTGAGGTTGTAGTTCATCTGGGCCAGGTGACTTGAATTTACCAACTGCTACTTATTATTGCCTTATTTATATTTGGTATGAAATCATTGTTAGTCATTTTTGTTTTCTCATTTTCTGTGTAAACATTGGTTTCCTTGGCAGAGAAAATAGAAGCAAAATAAAGGTTGAGGAGCTCTGCATTGTTTATTTTGTCAGTTATCCCTATTCCATTCATGCCAATTAAGGATCCTACTCTTTCCCTGGTCTTCCTTTTTCTACCAATGTAACTTTAAACAGTTATATTGGGACAGCTACGCGTCTCAGTGGATAAAGTGCTGGACCCGGAGTCAGGAAGACTTATCTTCCTGAGGTCAAATCTGGCCTGAGTTACCTACTAGCTGTGTGACCCTGGGCAAGTCACTTACCCCTGTTTGTTCCTCATCTGTAAAATGAGCTGGAGAAGGAAATGGCAAACCACTCCAGTATTTCTACCAAGAAAACCCCAAATGCGGTCATAAAGGGTCAAACACAATTGAAATGAGCTAAACAACAACAGCAACAAAAAAAAACCCCACTAAACAGAACCTTTTATTGTGCTTAGCTTCCCTAGACAGCCCCAACTCATTCTGAGATTTAATGTTTCTGACGCTATTTTCACAGGACCAGGCCATACTTTACAAGCATAAGCATCCACTGTTTCCTGATCTCACTTCCATCTTCCCTATACTTAATTTAAAATTCTAAATTAGTCCTTGGTGTCCTACTTATCTTTTTTCTCACCTCTGAGATCTACTTGCCCAGATTTTCTTTTCTTCTGTCACAAACTCTAGGAGAGAACAGTTATTTCTTATTAGGTTTCCCATCTTTTTCAACCCAGTGAACAATCCCTCCCTGTTAATGAGAATCTAATTCAGAATAGAATTTCCCCTGGCTTCCTCCACCTTTTGAGGGATGAAAATATCACTAGGAAAAGCCAAGGATTTATTAACTGTTTGGCAGAGAAGATGCTCTAGTAGATATCTAGCTAAGTGAAGTCTCTTAACAAAATAGCAGGCCTTCATGTGGGGCTTGTGATCTCTTTCTCAAATTCCTTATAAATGTTTTCTTCCTTGTCCAGGTGGTGTGTAACATAATATATTCCAGAGATCGTCACTTTTGCCTTTTTCTCCACTTAACTTCATCCAACTCTTCTCTATTTTGAATTCCCTTTCTGTTTCTTGGATTTCCTCACATAAGTGGTTATACTTTCTTACCTCCTTTACCTATCTTGTTTCTTTTGAATAAGGTATATGCATCCTGAGCCCTGGCCTAGTAATGGGTTTCATCCTGCCAAGTCTCAGCTATAACTGTGAGGTCAAATTTTCCTCTTTGCATTAAGAACTCTAGCTCTCCTTGTTTGTTGCTTAAACTCTGGGCATTTGTGTATAGATGTTTGGGTTCATGAATTTTACTATGAATTCCTCTCTTGGATTTGTTTCTTATGAACTTCCAGGTGTCTCAATTGTATGAAATTTTAGGTGTCTCAGTTGTAGCAATTGAAAATGGTAAAATTCATAAACTCAAAAGTTTCTACACAGATGATAAATTTTATAGACTCAAAAGTCTATACACAAATGCATAAAGTTTAGGCATTAGTTATGTGTATATATATATATATATATATATATATATATATATATACACACACATATGTTGATATGTGTATATGTATATATATATATATAGAAAGCATTTGTCTCTCTTCACATATATGTATGTGTATATATATATATATATATATATATATATATATATATATATATACGCACACACACACACAAGCACGTATATTTTCTATTCCCCATTTTTTTTACATTAAATTCCTTTTGATTAGCTATGTAAGATGTCTGCTAAACATGTTCTTACCAGATTTTATTAGATATATTCTTTCTCTGGCCAGGAATCTATCATTCCTATATTGTAAGCTGTGGTGCAGAAGTCCAAATCCCATTCTCAGATACTGCTTCCTAAGTTGGCTGTTTATTTCACAAATTAATTTGTCTCTTTAGCAGCTCTTATGTTCAATGAATGATAGTGAGCAAAACAATCTATTTGGTCTTTAGTTTCATGCCCAAGACATCATGATTGTTGGCAATATTTTTTAAATTCCTTCTGGCAGCACCATTTATGTCCGCATGAATCACTCTAAATTGCCATCCATTTCGTTAAGTTTTGGGAAGTTGTCTTTTATGTCTTAAATACATGCCCCAGGAAGACAACAGACCTCTAATTTTATTAACAGGTAGACTGACAGCTGCATCAGTACCTCTCCTCAGGGAATCTCTTCTTTCTCCTCCTATTCTCTCAGCCCCTTTTCCCTCCCCTGTGCAAGATCTCATTATTTCCCTTTCTGAATGAGTGTCAGCCCCCCAGGGAAGTTATAACCTGATGGCTACCAAGAAACTCACAGCTGTTCTGGTGCTAGTGGAGGAAAATATTTTCCCTCCCTCTTCTACCCCCATGTCTACTCCTTTCCATCTTGATCATCTCTAGGCTATGGCTGGTGGTGACCCTCAGAGGGAAAGCATAGCTTGAACCCCAAACTTATTTATGTCAGACTAACAATATTTTAAGAGAGCAGATAGATACAGTTCTATCCTGGCATCCCCTCTATCTGAAGAGAGTAGAGTGACCAGTTTCTGGCCCCAAGCTCCTGTTTCCCCTACTAGCAGGAGTCAAAGTCTCCCTCTGTGTTCCAAGGCAATGAATGATGAGCAAAATTTCTGCTATTCCCACTTGCTATGCCCTTTTCATTTTGAGCCTTACAGGATGAGCAGGCATAGATGGTTTGTGATTTGCATAGCAGAGGGGAACAGGCATTTATTGAGGGCCTACTATATTCCAGGCACTGTGCTAAACGCATTAAAAATATCTCATCTGATCCTCATCACAACCCTAGGAGGCAGGTGCAATAATCCTTGTTTTACAATGAGGAAACTGAGATAGACAGAGGTAAAGTAAGTTGCCCAGGGTCACACAGCTAGTAAGTGTCTGAGGCTGGATTTGAACTGACATCTTCCTGACTCTAGGCCCAGAGCTCACTGTGTCATCTATCTATTTCTAGATCCAGAAGATATCATTACATTACCCTACCACCCAATCTATTGCTTTTCTAAGCTTCTCTATTTTCTCTCAAAGACACCCCCATCTTTCCAGTCACCATTATTTACAATAAAAGCTTCATCTTTGTCTCCTCATTCTCCCTCACTCCACCTATCCAATCAGTCGCTAAATCTTGTCACTTGTTTCTCCACAATAACCCCCAGATTTGTTTCCTTAGCTCTACTAATACAGCCACCTCTCTAATTGATACCCTTATCACCATTGACCTGGACTACTGCAGTAACCCCCTGATTGGACTCCCTGTCTCATGTCATCTCAACTGCAATCCATCTTCTACAAAGTAACAAAGTGATTTTCCTAAAGTGCAGGCAGGTCTGACCATGTCACTCCCCTACTCAATAAACCCAAATATTATTTCATCTTTACTTTATCTTTTCTTAATTTTTATTTTATTCTGTAAATTTAACCACATATAATTATAAGTAGTAGATACACATAAATATAAATTAATTTGCATATATTAGCAGGAGCTCTCAAAACTTTGTTTTATGGATAGAAGGCAAGATAAAAAATGAAGTTTGGAGACCACTATCCTAGAGTATACTGGGTAAAACCTCTTCCTGATAAGAGGTAGCTAACAACTCTTTAGCAGGAGCCACTACAACCTATTTATCAAAAGTCTTTCCTAGAGAAAGACTCTAGGAAGAAGTCTGCCTGCAAAGGAGTGTGCACCTTGATCAAGCCCCTATCCTCAATTTACTGATGCTAGAGACTTCAGGGAATTTTTCCTTGGGTGAGATCTCAGCCTCTTTTGATTGAGTTTACTAAATAGCCTTTCTCAATATAGAAATCATCAATATTAGTTATTATTCTTTTCCATTGCCATCTTGAGTTGATTGTAATTTTACATGCAAACACACTATTTATCATTGTTATTGCTAGATTTCTTTAAATTTATTATGACATTTCCTGCCTGCTTCTGAAGTTGGAAGCACAGATACTTAACAGACTTTTTTTCACCCACCAAAGGATTTGTACGTTTATTTCATTCATTTTAGGCAAAAATTGAAACTGCCAAACTAATGAGGGTTTAAAATTTAATTAAGATCAGTACAAAAACAAAAATTTATTGGGTGAATATAAGGTGGTACACAACATTCTGAAAATATAACAACTTCCATTAGAAATTTAACAATTACTAAGTCACAATGAGGATTAAAGTGAAACAGAAACTTATTTTCTGTGTGGTTCCTCCTACTTGGCATCCTTGCAGCATTTGACACTATCAACTACCCTCTTTTCCTGAGTATTTTCTTCCTCTGAATTTTTGTGACTCTGATATCTCTTGGTTCTCCTACTATTTGTCTGACTGTTCCTTCTAACTCTCTCGTTGGGTCATCATTTATATCCCATCTCTTAACTGTGTGTATATGTTAAGGTTCTGTCCTGGACTTTCTTTTCTTCTCTATATGTTTTCTCAGTTTTTCTCAGTTTTCTCATCATCTCTCGTGGGTTCAATTATCATCTCTATCCATATAGTTGCCCTGGTTTCTCTCCTATGCTCTAGCAAGTGATTATTAGACATTTTAATGTCTTACAGGCATATCAAATATATAATGTCCAGAAGGAACTTATTATCTTTTCCTCTACACTCACACCTCTTTTGAAGTGCCTAATTTTTGTCAAGGACATTACTATCTTCTTGTTACCCAAGTTTACAACCTTAGAGTTTGCACCTAATTCAGGCTCATACCACATGTCCAATCATATTGCAACCCTGTACTGATTCTTGAATACTCATCCTTCTTTCCACTTACCACAGCCACGAACTTAGACTCTTAATACCATTCACTTGAACTATAGAAATAGTCTTCTAATTCATCTTTCATCTCAAGTCTCTCTCCTCTCCAATTCATCATGCACCCAAATGCCAGTGATGTTCTTTATAAAATTATATTTTTATTTATTTAAATTACATTTATTTTTTTAACATTCATCTTTTAAAATTTTGAGTTCCAATTCTCTCTCTCTCTCTCTCTCTCTCTCTCTCTCTCTCTCTCTCTCTCTCTCTCTCTCTCTCTCTCTCTTCTCCCTCCCCCATCCCTTGAGAAGGCAAGCTATGTACACGTGAGGTCATGCAAAACAGATTTCCATATTAGCCATGTTGCAAAAGAAAACTTACACACATCCACACATAACAATAAAAATACAAAAGGAGAAAAAAAATATGCTTCAATATGTACTCAGAGTTCATCAGTTCTCTCTGAAGGAGGATAGCATTTTTCATCGTAGGTTCTTTGGAATTATCATGGATCACTGTCTTGATCAGAGCAATTGAGTCACAGTTGATCATCATTACAATATTGCCATTACTGGGTACAATGTTCTGGTTCTGTTCACTTTACTATGTATCAGTTTATGTAAGACTCCCACGTTTTTCTGAAACCCAAGAGATATTTGTAAAGCACAAGTCTGACCGACCATGTCATTCCTTTGCTCAATAAACTCCAATCATTCCCCATTGCCTCTAGGATTAAAAAAAAAAAACTCCTCTGGCACTTAAAGCCCACAGTGATCTGGCTATATTGACCTTCCCAGGCTGATTATATATTACTTCCTTTCATGTAGCTTACAGTCTGGAGGAATTGGCCTTCTTCTCTTCCTCATATAGAATGTGACATCTATGCTCCTTTGCGTAGACTGTCCACCCCATGCTTGGAATGCATTTCTTTGCTTTAAATTCATCTTCTAGAATCCCTATCTTCCTGCCCCATCTTCCACCACTTTGCCAAATTATT
The DNA here is from genome assembly GCF_003287225.1 of Phascolarctos cinereus. Classification (NCBI taxonomy): domain Eukaryota; kingdom Metazoa; phylum Chordata; class Mammalia; order Diprotodontia; family Phascolarctidae; genus Phascolarctos; species Phascolarctos cinereus. The sequence continues at coordinate 303,486,496 of NW_027555847.1, forward strand.
ATATTTAATTGTGTTCATTTTATATACATTTTGTATTCACTATGTAACTCCTTACAGGTTGCTTGATTACCTGCTTCCAACTTACTCCAACAGGTTGGGTCCTCTTGGGAGATGACTACAGCATGTGCAAGGTACTTTGTATGTCTACACTCCTAAAATGATAGTGTGGGCCTCCACATGTATATTTACCTTTTCTCCAGACAGCTAAGGGACACAGTTACCTCAAGGCAAGGATATTCATTGGAAAGGAATACTAAGAACAACAGTCATATGAAACATTTCCCCATACAGTCTGAGGCATGATATTCCAGAATTGCATACAGTGTCAGTAGGAAGAGTGTAAATGCACAGAGTTTATAAGTGGAGAGGCAACCACATAGGGAATAAACATGGCCAAGACACATATGAGGAGTGGTACCTTATAACTGCAGTTGCTGAGGGTTGCAGGTCCACTGAAGTTCTACTGTTATTCTTGCCAACCTTTCTCTCATAGTCTCTAACAGATGCTCCTTCTCTTCTTGGTTGTACTCACCAGTGCCTCCAACTTTGGACTCAGCTAATATCCTGGCCTAGGATACTTCCATGCATTTTTGGGAAGGACAAAAACACACAAAACTGGAGCCTAAGACCTAGAACCAGCAGGAACCTTGGCTCTGTGGTTCTCCATTTCCTGAGTTAGGGGCTGGAAGATCAATCAGTTTTTCTTACTACTTGGTCAACTTGACTCTGAAGTAGAACTCTGGCCATATCTTATGCTAAAAGATACTGTTGTGGTTGGGGTATGAGGTATAAGGGGTTAGGTGAAGAATGTCCTCAGGAACTGAGTTCTTTCTCCATAGCTAGTTCTTTTTTCCACCACCTTCCTCTCTTCAGAGCTAATTGACTCACTTGTTTTATATAGGGGAATGGATGGTCCTTTTTAGGCTAATCATTATTATTATTCCTGTGTGGCATCAGTTGCCTTCTTCTAACAGACAAAGCACTATAATCCTTTCACATTGATTAAAGAAATTCTTTGTATGTCATAACATAATAAAGTAATGAAAATGCTTCTTTATGTTTCCTTTATGCAGACAATCTAAAGGTCAGCTAGGCGGTATAGTGGATAGAGTGACAGGCCTGAAGTTAGGAAGACTCATCTTCCTGATTTCAAATCTGGCCTCAGGCACTTACTAGCTGTGTGACCCTGGGCAAGTCACTTTATCATGTTTGCCTCAGTTTCTTCATCTGGAAAATGATCAGGAGAAGCGAATAGCAAACCACTCCAGCATCTTTGCCAATAAAACCCCAAATGGGGTTATGAAGAATCAGAAATGACTGAAACAACTGAATAACAACAAAGACAATCAAATCTTGAAGAGATATACTCTTTACGAAGTGAAAATGGACTGCTACAGAGTCTGGATGGAATGTACCCTTATATCTCACTGTCCCTGTTACCTGTTTCTTGTATTATTTCCTCAAGGAGACTGAGGGACTCATTTAATTAGAAATCACTGACAAACCCCTTGTTGCCCTTATTTGTTTGCATTTTGTCTCCCTAATAGAATACAAGCCCTTTGAGTGCAGGGACTATTTGGTTTTTGGTCTTTGTATCTCCAGCACCTATGCATCTGGCTCATAGTAAGTATTTAGTTAATGTTTGTTGATTGTTTGCTTGATTATATATGAATAAAATAATGGCACATAAAAAGATAACTAGAAATACTGATTTATGGCAAAATGCAATGACTATGACAAAATGATTGGCATTCTGGGACAGAGTATACATTGTAAGCAATTGAATAATAGTATCAAGAAAGTCTAGGAAGAATAAATAGCATTATAGATTAGGGCTAGTTAGGACCTTAGTAGTCATGCAGTTTGTTCCTCTTGTTTCACAAACGAGAAAACTGAGACCCAGAGAGGTTAAGCGATTTGTACAAGGTTACTTGGATACTCTAATGTATTTGTGATTGTACCTCATTTGTGTTTCTGACTGCTATCCATACTCTCTGGAAAAGGAAATGGAAAACCACTCCAGTATCTTTGCTAATAAAACCCCAAATGGGTTGTGAAGAGTCAGACATGAAAGAAGCAACTAAATTGATCCATTTTCTCCCATAAGTTCAATAGTACGGGTGGGAGGGAAAGGGGGAAAGGAGTGGAGGAGTAGCTAACTTACTACAGGCCTTTGTCTGTTTTGTCTTTTTTTTCTATATAAATTTATTTATTTTTAGTTTTCAACATTTACTTCCACAAGATTTTGAATTCCAAATTTTCACACCATCTTGCCCCTTCCCCCACCCCAAGATGGCATACATTCTGAATACCCCTTCTATCTCTCCCCCCCACTTCTCTTATTCCCTTCCCCTTCTATTTTCCTGTAGGGCAGGATGGATTTCTATACCTTATTTCCTGTATTTCTTATTTCCCAGTTGCATGTGGAAACATTTCTTTTTTAAGCATGTGTTTTTGAAACTTTGGGTTCCAAATTTTCTCCCTTTCTCCTACCCCACCCCACCCTCATTGAAAAGGCAAGCAAGTCAATACAGGCCATACATGTGCGGTTATGCAAAACACTTCCATAGTAGACATGTTGTGAAAATCTAACTCTATTTCCCCTAATCCTATCCTGCCCCCCATTTATTGTATTCTTTCTTTTGTCCCTGTCCCTCCTCAGAAGTACTTCCTTCTGATTACCCCTTTCTCAATCTGCTCTTCTTTCCATCATCCCCCTGCTGTCTTGTCCCCTTCCTCCCCTATTTTCCTGTAGGGTAAGACAGATTTCCATACCCAGTTGAGTGTGTATGTTATTCCCTCCTTAAGCCAAATCCTATGAGAATAGGACTCCCTCATTTCCTCTCACCTTCCCCTGTTTCCCCTCCACTGTAAGAACCTTTTCTTGTCTGTTTTGTGCAAGATAATGTACCCCATTCTACCTCTCCCTTTCTTCTCCGAGTATAATCCTCTCTCACCCCTTAATTTTATTCTCCAGATATCACCCCTTCATCTTCAACTCACCCTGTGCCCTCTATCTATCTATCTATACATACATACATACATATATTTTTTCCCCTCCCACTACCCTAATACTGACAAAGGTCTCATGAGTTATAAGTATCATCTTTCCATGCAGGAATGTAAACAGTTCAGCCTTAATAAGTCTCTTATGATTTCTCTTTTCTGTTTACTTCTTCATGTTCCACTGGAGTCTTGTATTTGAAAGTAAAATTTTCTGTTCAGCTCTGGTCTTTTCATCAAGAATGTTTGAAAGTCCTCTATTTCACTGAATGACCATTTTCCCCCCCTGAAGAATTATACTCAGTTTTTCTGGGTAGATGATTCTTGGTTGTAATCCTATCTCCTTTGCCCTCCAGAATATATTCCATGCCCTGCGGTCCCTTAATGTAGAAGCTGCTAAATCTTGTGTTATCCTGATTGTGTTTCCACCCTACTTGAATTGTTTCTTTCTGGCTGCTTGTAATATTTTCTCCTTGACCTGGGAACTCTGGAATTTGGCTACAATATTCCTAGGAGTTTTCCTTTGGGGATCTCTTTCAGGAGGTGATCAGTGGTTTCTTTCAATTTCTATTTTGCCCTCTGGTTCTAAAATATCAGGGCAGTTTTCCTTGATAATTTCTTGAAAGATGATGTCTAGGCTCTTTTTTTGATCATGGCTTTCAGATAGTCCAATAATTTTAAAATTCTCTCTCCTGGATCTATTTTCCAAGTCAGTTGTTTTTCCAATGAGATATTCCACATTGTTTTCTAATTTTTCAGTCTTTTGGATTTATTCTACTGTGTCTTGATTTCTCATAAAGTCACTAGCTTCCAATTGCTCTATTCTAATTTTTAAGGAAGTATTTTCTTTAGTAAGCTTTTGGACTTCCTTTTCCATTTTGCCAATTTTTCTTTTTATGGCATTCTTCTCCTCATTGGCTTTTTGGACCTCTTTTGCCATTTGGGTTAGGCTATTTTTTTAAGGTGTTATTTTCTTCAGTATTTTTTTGGGTCTCCTTTAGCAAGCTGTTGACTTGTTTTTCGTGATTTTCTTGCATCACTTTCATTTTTCTTCCCAGTTTTTCCTCTACTTCTCTTACTTGCTTCTCAAAATCCCTTTTGAGCTCTTCCAAGGCCTGGAACAGATTCATATTTTTCTTGGAGGCTTTGATGTGGGAGCTTTGACTTTGTTGTCTTCTTCTGGTTGTATGTTTTGATCTTAGTCACCAAAGTAAGATAATATAGTCTGACTCTTTTTTCGAGGTTTGCTCATGGTCCCAGCCAACTACTTGAGTTTTAAACTCTTTGTTAAGGTAAGAGTCCGCTTCCAATGTGGAGAATGTACTGTCCCAAGCTTTGGGGGTTTGTGTAGCTGTTTTCAGAGATACTTCTAGGGACCTGTAAATTTTCAGTTCTTCCAAGGTGGTATGATGTTGAGGGCCGGCCTTAAGAGTCTGATATGGGTTTAAGATCCAGGGCAGAGTTTGACCTTTGCTCAGGCTTTAACCCAAAGGGCTCAATAATTAAGAAGCAGGGCTCTCCAAATCTCTCCCTGGTAGGAGGCTCCTGAGACATTCCTTCCCACTCTTTGAACCTTATATTTACATATTCACTCCTCTATACAGGCACCAGGAAAAAGCCTTGGAATTTACAACTCTGATAAGGATGTTACATCCTTAGCAGACGTTTTGGGTAGTGTCTCAAGGGGACGACTCTTTGAAGTTAGGATGGATTTTCTCTATATACCCTTAAATGAATAAACTGAGTCAGTTCTTACTGCTCCACCTGGCCCGTGTCTTGCAGTTATTTCATGCCTTTCCGTTGAGGGCCACAGTATAAGGGTCGAAGTGTTTATTCTTTTCCTGGCCTGTGCTCTGGTCTTTGAGTGACCAGCCACAAGCAGTCTTTTCTCTCTTGGAACTGTGAGGAGGGTTTCTTCTCCATCGCTACTACAAGCTCCACCCCGCCAGCGCTCCTCCTCACCCCAGGACTGCCACCCAGAACTGTGACCCAGATCCAAGTATGGGCAAAGCAAGAGATTCCTGCCTCAGCACTGGCAAAGAGACCCCTGCAGTCCCCATCTGATCAGCCACTGGATTCCCCCTCAGTCTGTGGGCCAGAAGCTCAGGACACAGCCACCATCCCGGCACCCTTGCTCTGTGCTCTGGAACTGGCTCTGACCTAGCTCCTCTCTCACTGCAAAAACAGACTTTTCCCACTAACCTTCTAAGTTGTCTTTGGCTTTGGTGGATTGAGGAGTCTGGAAACCACCACAGCTGCCTGTGATTCATTCCTCTGAGGACTGCTCCAGGTTTGCTGTGGCCTGTGCACCCACACCAAACTGAGCTCCTCTCCCCACTCGGCGCGATATGCCTTTCCGATCAACCATCCAGCCTGTCTTGGGCTGGAAATTTGTTTTACTCTGTCTTTTTGTGGGTTCTGCTGCTTTAGAATTTGTCTAGAGCCATTTTTTATAGGTATTTGCAGGGGTTTGGGGGAGAACTCAAGCAAGTCACTGCTTTTACTCTGCCATCTCGACTCCGCAACCCCCCCCCTTGTCTAATAATTGATAAATTAGCAAACAGTTGACTAAGCATATACTATGTGTCAAATACTGTGTTTAGAGACAAAAATGATACTGTCCTTGTCCTCAAGATTATATTTTGAGGGAGACAACACAAACTCACATAAGATAATACAAAGTAAATAGAATGGGAGTCTGTGATTTCATTGACATAGGGAACTCCAGGAGGAGGCAACTCCCTCCCTCAATGTAGCTTGTCACTTTCTCTGAAACTTAGAGTCCGAAAGAGTCACCTAGAGCATTGTGAGTTTAAATGAGTTGCCCACAGCTGGTACTCAGCAAAGGTAGGACCTCCATTCAGGTCTGCCTGAGGGCAGTTTTTATTCCACTATACATTGTTGCAGTGCTATACTAGTAAATATTTAACAACCTGCTCTCTGGAAAATATATATCCACAAATGCATATATACACGTATATACTTAGATATATATGTGTGATATACATATCATACAATTGTATCTATCTATCTATATATCACATATAAACACACCTATGCCACTTTTTCAAAAATCTGCATCATTAACATTTTCTCCATCACTTTTCTAAATCTAGAAATTAAAGAAACAATAAATCAAGCCCTGATTTAAGTCAGTCAGAGAACATTTAAAGCCCCTACTATATACCAGGCACTATGTTAAATGCTAGAGATGCAAAGAAATGTAAAAAGTAGTCTTTGTCCTCAAGGAGCTCAGTCTAATGGAAGAGACAGCATACAAATAACTACGTACTGTCATCAACTGGACAGAACCTCTTGGCCTGTGGAGGACAGAGCTGAACAGACAGAACAGGCAAGAACAGCCATGCAGAGAAACTAAGCCAGAAATTTATTTTCTATAGTGACAGAAATGGCTTGCAAGCAAAGGAGGGAAATTACACACATGTGCTGGGGCCCCTGCCCAGTGGCAGACCCACTTGAGTGTGGCAAATCTCAATACTACCAATGACTGTGCAGTGAGCAGCCCCGATAATGAGGGGTAACAGCAACAATGCGACAAATTTGATTCATATCAGGGCTTCATGACTGGAACATGGGTACTGCAGGTGCTTGTCTGAGCTCAGAAAACACCTGGCACTGGTCAAAGCAATACAATAATGATGTGAAACAATTCTGGGATTTTACTGTGACTGAGATCATCCAGAGGGTGAGGGCAGAAAATTGTTGTTATGCCAAGCTCAGGGCACAGCTTGCTTGCTGGGCTTTAGCTCTGTAAAATAAGGAGTCTCTTAATGATATCTTGACAATACAAACAAGTTAAATGCAGGATAAATTGGAATGATAGATAGAGGGAAGGCATTGGCATTAAGGGGTATCAAGAAAGGCTTCAAGTAGAAGATGAGATTTCATGTAATAAAATCCATGGGGTATGTGTGTGTGTGTGTGTGTGTGTGTGTGTGTGTGTGTGTGTGCGCGCATGCGCTCACAGGAGGCAACAGCTGGGGGCAATAGCTGGGAATATCAGAAAAAGTCTTAAGTTGTCCCTCAGTAGAAGGTATGAACTGAGCTTTTTATACCACAATGATTATAGTGTAGCATGTGGGATGTCAATCAATTATCCTGCCTTGTCAAATGACCAATCCATCTTCTTTTCAATCTTATACACTTCTTATATACACCACACTCCAAATGTTCACACAGATTATTTCTGCCCAACCTGTGGTAGAGCCTTCTGAGCTCTTATTGGTCTGATCAGCCACGGTTGGACACATTGTACCTTGACCCCAACACAGTGATGTCGTTTTGGTCCTCTTCAAGAACAAAAGACAACAACCAACCAACATTTCTTGGATGACATATTTTATTGTGGTTCTTCATGAGAGTTACTTTTTTTTTTATATCTTGCAGCCTGCTTATCCATCGCTCTGAGACTACTTTTTAATTCTTTGTAGGCTATGTTGTTCTATGACTCACAGTCCTCTAAAGACTGCAGTAGCAGAATACTTTTATTTGAAAAATGGGTCATTCTTTTGTGGAGAAATCTTGGATCCTTACAGCAGTTTTGGAATATCCCAAAGGCAATTCAGCTGCTCTTCTTCTCCTGTTTAATTCTAGGCCCACCTTGTCTATTTGCAGAGTCTGCTCAAATAATTATGAATGAGCTCCGTACATTGTTCATCTCACTCCATGTCATGATCTGGAGAATAGGAATTCTTCATCCACTTGGTTTTTCACATATTCATGATAAGACCAAATTCTTCTGAATAGTTATGGATTGCATCCAAGAGGCTTTGAATTGTTCTGGGATTTGATGCAACCAAAACAATGTTATTTGCAAAGTACTTGTAGTACTTCATCACATATACCAGGGGCTCTTACCCTGTGGCCTGAAACCTAAAAAATATTTTTTTTAATAACTATACTTTAATACAATTGATTGTCTTTATAATCCTATGTGGGCAGCTGGGTGGTGCAGCGGATAGAGTATTGGGCTTGGAATCAGGAGGATTCCTCTTCATATGTTCAAATCCAGCCTCAGACACTTACTAGCTGTGTGACTCTGTAAGTCACTTAACCCTGTTTTCCTCAGGTTCCTCATCTGTAAAATGAGCTGGAGAAGGAACCAGCAAACCATTCCAGCATTGCTGCCAAGAAAACCCCAGATGGGGTGATGAAGTGTTAGACATGGCAGAAATGACTGAACGACAACAAAAATAATCCTGTGTATTCTGTTTTATACATTTGAAAATATTAATCTGAGAAGGGGTCCATGACACAGACACAAAAGGATAAAAACCCCTACTGTGTATGAAATCCCTCTTCAACTTGGACTCTGCTCTGGATGTCCTCCACGACATTGACAAATATCTCACTGTTTTGGGCCTTGTCTGGCATTAATGATCAGAGGATGGTTGAACAAGGTCATCTCTGTTCTGTCTTTGAGGCAATCTTTTATACTATTCATGTATATGTGGGGGGGAAAAACTTTGTTAGTAGCAACCCTTTAAGGCAATATTTTTCTCTATGCAATTAAGAGCTGTTTTATCCACATCTTTTAGTCAATTATGTGATAAAGTTTGTAAGTATACATTTGCTTACAGCTACAGAAAGTAAGAGGGAAAGTGGGAAGTAGGATAATTACATCATATATTGAAAAGTGGAAGAAATCTTTGTCAGGAGGAGAGGAACAAATATTTATTACGTGCCTATTCTGTGCCAGATATTGTGCTAAATGTTCTACAAATATATTTCTTTTGATCCTCACAACAACCTTAAAAGGTATGTGCTACTATTACCCCTATTTTACAGTTGAGGAAACTGGGGCAGACAGAAATTAAATGACTTGCCCAGCTAATGAGTGCCTGAGGTTGGATTCAAACTTAAGTTTTCTTGGCTTGAGGCCCGGTGCTCTGTTAGTCCAACTCCTAATTTTGTGCATGAAAAAGCTGAGACCAAGAAAGACTTAATAACTAGTCCAAGGTCACAAAGGTAGTTAAAAATGCATCTGGGATTTGAATGATTCCAATCCTGTGCTCTTTCTGTGATATCACAGATGTCTAACCCTAGGTGTATCACATATACCAGGGGCTCTTACCCTGTGGCCTGAAACCTAAAAAATATTTTTTTTAATAACTATACTTTAATACAATTGATTGTCTTTATAATCCTATGTGGGCAGCTGGGTGGTGCAGCGGATAGAGTATTGGGCTTGGAATCAGGAGGATTCCTCTTCATATGTTCAAATCCAGCCTCAGACACTTACTAGCTGTGTGACTCTGTAAGTCACTTAACCTAGCAAGCACTATATCTATATCTATTTTTTTGAGTGAATCTCATAGTTTAGAGACACAATTTCCTGCTCAAAAAATAACGTCCTCTTTGGCTGATACCTAACATCTCCTTTCTTGGAAATAGTATTTTACCTCATAGAGCAAAAAGTGCCTAGAGTGTCAATGTTACCTTGTGTGAACTTGGGCAAGTTATTTAACTTTGGATCTTTGTTTTCTCAGGTATAAAATGAGAAGTTGGACAACTGTGAACTTTGAACTATGAACCCTTTCTGCTCTAAATACTCTCACTCTAGGTTTGTCTTCCACAGAGGGCAGGGTCTCCAGCTTTCTGACTGTAGTCACTCCTGGATGTGCACTCATTAAATGCCAGTCCTAGGTAAACTTAGGAATCAAATAATTTGTTTTGGGAGCTCCTATTCTCACAGTTCAAGAACCCATTTCTTAGCCTCCGTAGTAGTTCTTCTCCTTACACACTTTATCCACTCTTTACCTAGTGATCTCATTATTTCCCTATTAAAACATTTTCTTTAAGCTTTTTCAAGGAAGCTGAAATTGATGAAAATTAAGATAATGTAACTGATAATGGTTTTCCCAGAAGATCTGAATATCGATGAGGATCAATGTTCTAAAGGAAAAGAATGAAAGTTTATGGTTCCAAAGAAGATAAAAATTCTTACATTCCTTGTTGAGAAAGAAAAAAAGAAATGATAGAGGAAGGGAAAAGTCCTTCCATTTTTATTTATATCAGACACCCATTTAATAGTCAATCAACAAGCACTTTCAGCATTTACTATTCACCCAGAATACCAACCATAATACCAACAACATTCACCAACTAAACCTTGGGAATAACAACAGCAAGCCAAAAATGATTTCTGTCCTCAAGGAGATTATATTCTAATAGAGTAGATAACATGAAAATAACTCAGTTCGTAAATCATATTTTCAGAGTAAATGGAAAGTAATCTCAGAGCAGAAGGCACTAGCAGCTAGGGGTACTAGAAATAGTCTCCTGAAGAAGGTAGAACTTGAGTGAATCCTTGAAGGAATTCAGAGGAGCTAGAAGGCAGATGTAAGGAGGGAAACAGCCAGCACAAATATATGGAGACTGGAAGTGGAATGTCATAGTAGAGGAACCACAAGTAGGCTGGTATAGAAGCATCCCAGAAAATGTGGATGAGAGCTAAGTGAAAGAAGACTGAAAAGGGAAAGGGTCCAGATTGGGAAGAACTTTAAATACCAAAAAGAGGACTTTATAGTTGATCTTGAAGATAACAGGGAGCCCCTGAAGTTTACTGAGTAGGTGGGTATACAATTTGATGACATATTTCATAGGGCAGCAAGGTGGTGCAGTGCATAGAGTGCTGGATCTGAAGTCAGGAAGATTCATCTTCTTGAGCCCAAATCTGGCCTGATACACTTACTAGATGTGTAACCCTGAGCAAGTCACTTTACTCTGTTTGCCTCAGTTTCTCATCTGTAAAATGAGCTGGAGAAGGAAATGGCAAACTGCTCTGGTATCTTTGATAAGAAAACCCCAAATGGGGTCATAAAAAGTAGGACGCAACTGAAAATGACTGTACATATTTTAAGAAGAACACTTTGGAGGATAGATGGGAGTAGGAAGACATCTGAGGTAAGGAGACTAATTAGAAGGTTATTGAAATAGTCAAGGTGAAAGGTGATAAGAAGGTAGAAATGACAATATCTGGCAACATATTGGTTATGTGAAGAGATCTTGAGTGAGGAGTTGAGAATAATTGCAAGATTGTGAACTTGGATTGTTAGAAGGATAGTGATGCCCTAGACAGCAATAAGAAGTTAGAAGGAAATTGTTTATTTGTAAGGTAGGCCCTATGCAGGAAAATTTATTGGCTAAACACAGAATTGCTGACCTTGACATAGGCATATCTGGGCATTCTTCTAATCATAGTTAAGATTTAGCCAATTTGTTGATTAATTTATTACATAGTACCTAGATTTCTCACACTGCGTAGGTAGAGAAGTTAGTAGAAAAAGTAATTGTGTATTTCATTTTGATTTCAGTCTTCAAAACCTCATTGGTTTTAAAGATAGATGACTCATTTTCACCTCCCATTTCATATAAACCCACTCCATAAATATTATTTTAAAGAGAGATTTAGGACTACCATGGCTGAGTGGCTAAAATGAGTTTTATGTGTGAATCAAGTACCTTTAGTAAAGGATAATAGACTAATGAGATGTTATTTTATTAATGATTCCAGTTAAGAATATAAATAATTCAAAGCAAAAAGCAAATGCCTACATGCTTGAGAATTAAGAGGCATTAAGTGAAAAGTGATAACCAAGAAGCTAATAGCAATACTAATTCTCTCCCCTTTCAAAATGTTTAACATATTATATTATGTTTCTAGTATACAAGAAAATAATTAAAATATTCCATTCACCAAAGTTAATAATGCACTGAGACTTATAGATCACATAAACATGTATAATCTTTCAATCCAAAAAGCATTTATTTAGGAGCCGCTAGGTGGCACAGTGGATAGAGTACCAGCCTTCGAATCAGGAGGACCTGAGTTCAAATCTGGCCTCAGGTACTTACTAGCTAGCTGTGTAACTCTGGGTAAGTCACTTAACCTCCACTCCCTCAGAAATAAAAATATCAAACAAACAAATAAAAAGCATTTATTTAATGCCTACTGTGAATGCAAAAGGCAGTGTTTTAGGTGCTGGAAATATGACCCCCCCCCAAAAAAGATAGAAAAACATCCCCTTTGCTTGCAGAGCTTACAATCTACTGGAGTACACACAGAGTAAAGTGAAGAATTAAAGGCAACTTCATAGGTTAAAAATTTTACCTAATGTACAGATAATTAAAGCCCCAAACTCTGGGTAAATGACAACTCTCCACTCTATTTGATTTTGTATTTACAAAACTAGCCCAATTTGAATATTATTATTTTTTATTTTTAAATGTCACTAACTCTAAAACTATCAGTTTTCTTTTTAAAGAATTTAAAAAATCTTTGCCAAGATGCCAAGTAAAGGTAGGGACTCCCCTGAGCTCTCCCAAATTCCCCTTGAAACTATGTTAAAATAATGCCCCAAAATGAATTCTGGAATAGTAGGGCCGTAGAAAGGACAAGGTGAAACAATTTTCCATCCCAAGATGTCTTAGACACTGGAATGGAAGCGGAGGGAAGTTCAACTCAGGCTGCACCAGCACAGATCTTGCCTGACAAGGCAGCAGCAAGTCTTGAGAGGCAATTGAATTGGTGGGAGTCATGGCTTCCAGAGATCTTCTACAGATAGTAAGGGGGGTGGACTGCTGATCAGGGGGAAATTGCAGGCATTGGGAGTAGGATTCTGTTGCATTACTCATATATAATTCTGGGTCACAGTCCTAGGGCAAAGAGGAGCTCTGGCAGGAGCAGGGACTCTAGTCAAAGCTCCAGAAAACAGAAGAATATTTGTAGTCACTCACAGACCAGAGTACAGGATGGGTTCTTCCTTGGAAGAACTGAAAACTTACAGACTCGCAGAACTAACTCTTAATACAGCAGGACAAAAAACTGTGAAGGTTGAGACCATGCCCCCTCCACCACAGGAGTAGAGCTCAATTTTGATATAAAGTTAAAAGTCAAGAAAGTAAACAAACAAAGATAACCTGACAATAAAAAGACACTGTGGTGACTCAGAAGATCAAAACACAAACTCACAAGATAAGGGATTCAAAATAGCTACATGCAAAGCATCAAATTAAAATGTTAATTGGTCTCAGGCCCTAGAAAAGTTCAGAAAAGTTTTAAAAAATCAAATAAGAGAGGTAGAGGGAAAAATGGGAAATTATATGAAATTTATGCAAGAAAATAATGAAAAAGGAGTCAAAAGCTTGGTAAAGGAGGCACAAAAATATTAAAAATAATAACACCTTAAAATGGAAGAGATGAAATGGTAAAAGAAGCATGAAAATCCACGGAAGAGAAGAACTAATTAAAAGGCAGGATTGGCCAAATGGAAAAAGAGATACAAAAGCTAACTGAAGAAAATAATTCCTTAAAAATTAGAATTGACAAGTGGAAGCTAATGACTCCATGAGACACCAATAAACAATAAAACAAAGTCAAAAGAATGAGAAAAGAATAGAAGAAAATGTGAAATCCCTAGCTAAACACCAAGTTGGAAATTCTGAAAATCAAAGGAGAGATTAATACCATTAAAAGAAAGAAAACCATTGAACTAATAAATAAAAGTAGGAGCTAGTTTTGTGAAAAACAACAACAACAACAATAAAGTAGATAAGCCATTGGTTAATTTGATTTAACAAAAGAAAGAAGAAAACCAAATTACCAGTATCAAAAATTAAAAAGGTGAGTTCACTACCAATGAAGATAAAATTACAAGTCATGGTGAGCTATTTGCCTAATTACACACCAATAAATCTAACAACGTAAGTGAAATGGATAAATATTGGAAAAAATTATGAATTTCCCAGATTAGCAGAAGAAGAAATAGAATAATTAAGTTAAACCTATCTTAGAAAAAAAAACTGAACAAACCATCAATGCCAGATGGATTCACAAATGAATTCTATCAAACATTTAAAGAACATTTGGTTCTAATACTACATAAACTACTTGGAAAAATAGTCAAGGAAGGAGTCCTACCAAATTTCTTTTACAGTACAAAAATGGTACTGATACCTAAACCAGGAAGAGCAAAAACAGAGAAAGAAAACTATAGACCAATTTCCCTAATTAATATGATTGTCAAAATTTTAAATAAAATATTAGTAAGGAAATTACAGCAAGATATTACAAGGATCATACACTATGACCAGGTGGGATTTATACCAACAATGCAGGGCTGGTTCAATGTTAGGAAAACTATTAGCATAATTGATCTTATCAACAACAAATCATAGAATCATAGGATTATCTCAATAAAGAAAAAGCTTTTGACAAAATAAAGCACTCATTTCTATTAAAAACACTAGAAAGCATAGGAATAAATGAAGCTTTCCTTAAAATGATAAGCTGTGTCTATCTAAAACTATCAACAAACATTACCTGTAATGAGGATAAGTTAGCATATTTCTCAATAAGATCAGGGGTCAAACAAGGATGCCCATTATCACCACTATTATTCAATATTGCACTAGAAATCCTAGCTATAGCAATAAGATAAGGAAAAAAATGGAAAGAATTATAATAGGCAATGAAGAAACAAAACTATCACTCTTTGAAGATGATATGATGGTATACTTAGTGAATCCTAGAGAATCAATTAAATAACTAGTTGAAATAATTAAAATCTTTAGCAAAGTTAAAGAGATATAAAAAACCCCATAGAAATCATCTACATTTCTATATATTACCAACAAAGTCCAGCAACAAAACAAGAGAAATTCCATTTAAAATAACCATAGACAATATAAAATACTTGGTAGTCAACCTGACAAGACAAACCCAAGAATTATATGAACACAATTACAAAACATTTTCCACTCAAAAACAATCAGATCTGGTTGACTTAATTATTCAGCATTATATCAATCAAACTACTAAAACATTACTTGATAGACCTAGAAAAAATCATAACACAATTCATCTGGAAAAAAAAAAGGTTGAGAATATCAAACTAATCAATTAAGAAAAAAAAACATGAAGAAAGGTGACCCCCTATCTGATCTCAAACTGTATTACAAAGTGATAATCATCAAATCAATCTGGTAATGTCAAAGAAACAGTGGCACAAAGTTTTTACATGTGTTTGGAAAAAATAAAATATTTTAAAAATCAAAAATTAATTTCATTTTATTAATTTATTAAATTTTAATTGTTTTTCTTTTGAAGTAGAAAACAGATACCATTTACATTTTCACATACAAAAAGAATGGATTATACATGAAATTGCCAATTCATGTCACATGATTTTCTTCTATTAACACACACACACACACACATATATTATATTGTACATGTAGATTTTCTTTTAATATATATTAAACTTAATGTGAAAGTACCAACATTGCCTACTTATTTCAATCCTCTTCGGGCTCCTCTGAGTATCTTTTAAACATTTCATTATTTCTCTTCTTTTTCCCTTTCTTCCTCTCTTCTTCTTTTTGGGGAGCCCTACCACTACTGCTCTACGACTATTTGCTTCCAACTCTTAGCTCAATCTGAAATAAAAACTACCTTGTAACAAAAGGGAAGTCATGCCAAAACAACCTTGTGTTATAATTATCATATTTGGAAATGTGTGTGTCATTCTTCAGCTTTATCACCTCTCCACCAGAAGGTAGGAGGTGTGCTCTGTCATAAATCTTTTGAAGCCATGATTGATTATTGCCTTGATCAGAATTCTTAAATCATCCAAAGTTGTTTTGCTTTATGATGTTGTGGTCATTATATAGTTTTCTTGGTTCTGCTCACTCTTCTCTACATCAGTCCATACAAGTCTTCCTTGGTTTCTCTGAATCCATCCCCTTTGTCATTTCTCTCTCTTTTTTTAAAAAAAAATCCAATTACATGTAAAAATAAATTTTTAACATTTTAAAATATTTAGTTCCACATTCTCTTCCTTGCTCCCTTTCCTTCTTGTTCATTGAGAAAACAAGCATTTTGATATAGGTTATTCATGTACAGTCATGCCAAATATATTTTCCTATTAGTCAAGAAAACAGACCAAAAAATTACCCTGAAAATCCCCCCAAATCAAGAAAAGCAAAGCAAAAATATGTATGCTTCAATGTACATTCAGATTCCATCAGTTCTTTCTCTGGAGATGGATAGAATTTATTTATCATAAGTCCTTTGGAATTGTTTTAGATCTTTTTATTGCTGAGAATAGCTCTCATTCACAGTAGATCATTGTACAATATTGCTATTACTGTGTATATAGTTCTCCTGGTTCGGCTCACTTCACTTTCTATCAGTTTATATAAGTCTTTTCCATTTTTTTTTTCTGAAAGCATCCTGCTCATCATTTCTTATGACAATAGTATTCCATTATAAGCACACACCACAACTTGTTCAGTCATTCCGCAATTGATAGGCTTCCCCTCAATTTCTAATTCTTTTCCATGACAAAAAAAAAAGTTGCTATAAGTATTTGTGTATATATGGATCATTTTCCTTTTTTAAAAAATCTTTTTGGGATACAAACCTAATAGTGCTATTGCTAGGTCAAAGGGCATGTACAGTTTTATAGTCCTTTGGTTAAAGTTCCAAATTGCTCTTCAGAATGGTTGTATCAGTGCATTAGAATCCCAATTTTCCCCACATTCCCACCACATATTTGTCATTTTCATTTTTTTGTCACATTAGCCAATTTAATATATGTAAGGTGGTAACTCAGAGTTGTTTTAATTTATATTTCTTTAATCAATAGTGATTTAGAGCATTTTTTAATATGAGTATTGGTGGCTTTGATTTCTTCATCTGCAAGTAGTCTGTTTATATTCTTTGACCATTAATCATTTGGGGAATGACTTGTATTTTTATAAATTTGACTCAGTTCTCTATATATTTGAGAAATTAGGCCTTTATATGAGAAACTTCCTGTAAATCCTTCCCTCTCCCAGTTTTCTGCTTTATTTCTTATCTTGGCTGCATTGGTTTTGTTTATATAAAACCTTATTAATTTCACGTAATCAAAATTGTACATTTTATATCCTATAATGCTCTCCATTTCTTGTTTGGTCATAAATTCTTTTTTAATCCATAGATATGACAGGTAAATTATTCCATGGTCCCTTAAATTGTTTATGGTGTCAGCTTTTATTTCTAAATCAAGTAGCCAGTTTGACCTTATCTTGTCATATGGTGTGATCTATTGGTCTATACCAAACTGCTTTTCAGTCTTCCTGGTAGTTTTTGTCAAGTAGTGAGTTCTTGTCCGCAAAACATGGATCTCTGGGTTTATCAAACATTATGTATTACTATGGTCATTTACTACTGTATGTTATGTATCTAATCTATTACATTTATCTACCACACTTCTTAGCCAGTACCAGATTGTTTTGATGATTACTGCTTTGCAGTACAATTTGAGATCTGGTATGGCTAGGCTACCTTCACTTACATTTTTTTTTTTCCATTGATTCCCTTGGTATTCTAAACCTTTAGTTCTTTCAGATAAAGTTTTCTTTTTTTTGGGGGGGGGGAGGGTGTCAATTTTGTTTTTCTCTTCTTTGATATGCAGAAATTCTATTTTTGTGCTTTGAGGGTTTAAAAAATTTTAGTTGCATTTGCAATTCATTGATCTGTTTTTTGTCTCTTTTAAAATATTACTGGTTAGCTCTTGTGTCCAGGTACATAGTTGGTCTGGGCTCCCAGTGCTCTGAGGTTGACATAGACAGGTTCTGTGTCCCTGCACAGTAAGCTATGGCAGTAGGGGTAGAATGTGAGGTGGAAGAAGGTGATTCTATCATTTGCTTATTATTTTCTGACAAGTCAGGGCCAGAGTCTGGCTTCAAGTGCTCAACTATTAGAGCTGGCTCTGGTTTATTATGCTCATTTTCAGAGCCTTGGCTGGCTTCAGGTCTCTTTGTAAGCTCTCCTCCCTTTTGTCACTCCTTACTCACCATCAAGGTGAACTTCAATCAAGGTTATCTGAGATTGTTCCAGTTTCCCAAGTATTAACCTCTCCCTGCCTTCTCTACTTCCTGTTTACATGAGCTGGCTCTGGCTTTCCAGGTCTAACACTTCTCCCTTCCTCTGCCTGCTTATCTCCAGCTTCAAGTTTGGCCTAGGTGGATGAGCTTGCTTCTCCTCACATTTCTTTATGACTGGTCTTTCTGGGGCCATTTGCAGCTAATTACTATGTATTAGCTATGACCTTTCACATTATCTCACCCAACAGTCTTTCAGTTTTATGTTCTAAGTTAAAGATTTTCATTATGATCACTATGTTGGTATTGTAGGACATTTCTTTTTCTTTTGAATATTATTTGAAGCTGCTGTTTTAAGTGACAATATTTTAAGTCCTTATTATTATTGGTATTTAAAAATAAAAAGTATATTTTAGTAACAATTGACTTGTGATTAAGAATTCAAATTCAAGGTTTTTGTTAGGGTTAAAAAAAGAAGTGCATTAGCATGAATGTTTCTGCTTTTACTTCAATTCACTGACAATTCGAGGGATCTTCTTGCAAGTATAACTACACAGAGAAATGATTTCAGTGTTGAATTCTGGCTTCTTATTTAGACTGTTATTTTGTTCATTTCAAAGGAAAAAAAAATATTCCCCCTGAAATGTAGTAGATAAGAGAGAAAACAGAAGAATGTTAAGTAATCAAGATCCCTGGGGCTCAGTTAAACCCACCAATGCACAACTTTAGAGAACTTCAAAAGAAGAATATGTACAGCTTAATGGACACCACAACTGAGAAGCAAGAGGTACGCTGGCTTTCTCCTTTTTTTTTTTTTGACACATTCTTTTGAGAGGGAATGGGGGTGGGAGGAAAAGGGGGGGGAAACCTAGTGACTTGATAGCTGCTCAACTTTTAATTGGCTTGATTCAGATTTTCCAGAAGTATGTCAATATTTTTATTCAGTTAAGTGCAAATGTTTAATTTGTATTATATTGTACACAGAATCATATAAGCACCAGCTGTTTTTTTTTTTAGATGGAAAATACCAGATTTTTTCCCAGTGTTTCTTTTCCATTTGAAGGAACATTAAAACAATTGTCCAATCTGTTATGTATGTGAATAGCCTTTTCAGCGTATGTAGAAATGGCACCAGGAAGTATTGGAAAGGATGAAGAAAGTATAATTGGATTTTAATTACAACTATATAATTTTGAAATGCAAGACAATTTGGGGAGATTAAGCTAAGGCTTAGTTTAGAAAGGAATGACTCAGTTTTATAGCACAGGCGAAGTCTTATTAAATTTGCAGTCTGCAATTCTGTTCCTCTTGTTGATCATGAAGTCTTATTTTCTTTGGGTAACTGAGAAATGCAAGGACGGAGCTGTGATTTCAAAAGTACACAAGAGATGCCATACTATGTCTAACCAATGTATCATGTGCTTGATGTCTGTCATGAGGTGCCATGCTCTAGGGACATTTAATCAGACATAGCACAGCTCCTCATAACAATCAGAAAGGCAGATCTAGCCCAGATCTGAATCAATTCATCACCATCACTTATTTAAATCACATATTTAGCTGGAGGGGACTTTAGAGGGCACTTCCTTTGACCCCTTCATTTTACAGATAAAGAACAGAGAACATTTAGCCAAAAAAACCCCAAAGTCCTAGAGGTAGTGAACGTGATTTGAACCCAGGCCTTCTTACTCCAAATTTTGAACACTTTCCATTGCACCAACTTATTGAAATTCTGGTACATATAAAGTATAGGTTCCTGAATAGCATATACAAGAACCTCAAGACACCTGAGAATATCAATCATTACCTCAGCACCTTAACAAGACAAGGAGTAAAAAACCCAGGACCAAAGTTGTCACCAAAAGTTGAGGCAGTTTTAAGCTTTAATAATGTAAAACTGCCTGTATTAAGACTTTTGGGATCATCCTGAATAGATACCTCTTTGAGCCTTTTAAAGCACTTCAAAACCCGACCTCAACCTATTTTTTTCCAAAGTAATTTTACATTATTCCTCTTCCTTCACACTATGGGTCAGCCCAACCAATCTTCTTGCTTTTCCTCATACAGGAAGTTCCATCTTTAATCACCACACCTTTGGACTGACTTTCTCTCATTTCTGAAATGTAACCCCTTCTCACCTCAGTTTCTTATATACTCTTGTTTTTTTTTTTAATATTCTATTCAAATATCACTTTTACATGAAACCTTTACTGAGCACTGCAGATATTGGTGTTCCCTCCTCTCAATTTATCTTGTATTTACCTTTTATATGTTTCAAATATACTAACGTTTGGACATGTTGTGTCTTACAATAGAGCATAAACTATTTGAGGGCACAAACTGTTTCATTTTTTCTTTGCATTCTCCATGCCTAGCAATGTGCCTGGGACACAGTAGGTGTTTATAAGTGCTTTTGATTGATTGATTAAATAAATGCTGCAGGAGATGTGTCCAGCCCACTCTTCCAGCCTTCAACCTTTTCTCTATACTTACTCAATTTGGTGCCACTAATGCTACTTACAGATGGATTTAGGCCATGAGACACAAATCCCCTTTTTATATATCTAACTCTGATGAATGCACTGGCAGAGTTGCTGGTATAATTGGCTACTACTTGCCTCTGTCCCAGGACAAAGAGATATCTATGAGGCATAGGGCAAAGTGTCACAGAACCACAAGATCTAAGGGTATCTTGTCCCACCCATACTTGAAAAAAATATTCTTTCTCAAATATTCCCAATAAACAATCATCTAGCCATTGCTCAAAGACCTCCATTGCAGGAGTGTCCACTAGCCCCTGGGCAGTGCCTTACACTTTGGACAGCTATATTTGTTAGGATGTTTTTTATTATATGAAAGCTAAATTTACTTCTTTGCTATTTCTATCTATACTACCAGTTCTGCCCTCCAGGGCCAAGCAAAACGAGTATAGTCTTTCTTTCTCATAACATCCTTTCAAACATTTAAAGAAAACTAGCATTTCTCTTCTAAATCTTCTTTTTTTTTTTTCATAGCCAACAATTCCCAATTCCTTCAACTAATTCTTATAGAACATGAATTTGCAATCCTGGTTCTCTTCCTTTAGACATTCCCCAGATTATCAATATCCTTCTTAAAATGATGTACTCCAAACTGAACAATATAGCAGATAAAATCTGCCCAGGGCTATGTATGGTGGCCCTCTCTAGACTTGATCCCTACACCTCTCAATGAGGCCTAAGATTGCATTAGCTTTCTTCGCTTCCGTATCATACAAGTGACTTATATTGAATGTGTGGTCCAAAAAACCTCTCTAATTATTTTTTAGACAAAGTATTAACTAGCCATCTCTTCCCCATACATCAGGACAGAGCCCTGGGCCTGGAGCCAGGAAGATATGAGTTCAAATCCTGCCTCAGACACTTATTACCTGTGTAGCCATTTGACTTCTGTCTGCATCACTTAACTCAACTATAAAATGAAAATAATAATATCACCTTCCTTACAGGGTTTTGGTGAGGATGAGATAAGATACCTTTTAAGTGTTTAACGTAGTGCCTGGCACATGGCTGGTGCTTAATATGTACTTATTTCTTGTCCTCTTCTTTTTCCCCTATTCTATACTTGCAAATTTCACTATTTGAACAAAATCATGAAACTTTATGTTTATTCCTATTAAATCTTATTATTATAATGATTATCAAATCTTATTATTCCTATCAAATCTTATTTATATTGAATCTTATCAGATTCATCTCATTGTTCTAACCTGTTAAGATTCTTTTGAATCCTGACTATCATCCAATCTGTTAGCTAATTCTTCTGGCTTTGCATTACATGTAAATTCATGCATTTATCCAACTCACTAAAAATTTTTAAACAGCATAGATCTAAGCATTGATTCCTGGGGCATTGTGCTACCAGGTGTGGGGAACCTGCAGCCTCGAGGCCTCATGTGAATCCAAACTTCACAGAACAAAGCTCAAAGGATTTTTCTGTTCTGTGAAGTTTGGATTCAGCCCAAGAGCTGCACTTGAGGACCTAGAGGGCCACATGTGACCTTGAGGCGGCAGGTTCCCTAACCCTGCTAGACTATTCCTGCTTAGTTGACATCTGTGATAGAAATGGTGTTTCTCTGATGCAGCTTCTTTCCCCACAAAACTAGTGAAGCTTACCTAAAAGAAGATAGAGCTGCCCTTGGGACCTGATTGTTATGTGTGGTGCAGTTGACCTTAGACTCCCTGACACACTTCCTCATCATATACGGGTATAAAAAGTCCAAGCTGTGTGGAATCTAGACCCCTTAAAACATGGTAGATTTCTAAAGCCTTTACAAATAACCCCACATTTCCCTGCTGACCAGATGTGTTTCCACATGGAGCTGAGAGGGGCTATGACCTGAGAAAGTGCCCACATCTTTGCTATGTTGGGGCAAAGTAAAGCTCTTTGTGTTAAATATTCAATGACTTGAAAGTGCCTTATTTCATCCCATCATCAAACCTACGGTTAGAGAGTGCTGGTACTCTCTAACACATCTGACAACATCAAAACATTAATACTTCTATGGATCTGGCCCACTCAGCCGCTTCTGAATCCACCTAATAATAGTCAGTCCATCAGTCGAACATTTATTAAGTACATATCATGTGCCAGGCACTGATTATTTTCTAGTCTATTTCATATATAGCACCAGAGACACCTAATGTTTTGCTAAAATCTACGTGTATATGCCATATTTCCCTGTCTAGTGACAATGTTAAAAAAAAAAAAGGAAATTATATCCATTTGACATAACTTGTTCTTGATGATATCATTCTGGTTTTCTGGGATCATAATTTAGTTTCCTAGATGATCCCTAACCATATCTTTAAGAGTACGTTTTATAATTTTGCCAGTCAATCCCATTGGCCTATGATACTCTGACTCTACTTTCTAACTTCTTTGGAAAATTGGGACAAAATTTCAATTTCCTATTATTTCAACATCCTATTCTTCAGGATCTTTAACAATTTACTTCAAACCCATTCCAATGCATATGTAGTTAAAGGATATAAATTGTTTTTTGAAAGAATTGCAAACTAAAACATGGCCTCTAGAAAGCATGCTATTACAGATTACATTTTCCTTTTCATTGAAATCTTTCCTTTTGTTTCTTAGAATTTCCTTTTTGAGGTCTTTCCATTCCAACTAGGCTACCTTGCTGTCAAGAAATTTATTCTTTGGTATCCTACTTATCATTTCTCTCAGCTCTTTTAAATCTTTCCCCAAATCTAAGGTCAGATTAGGCCTGGCTTTTCTTCTCTTACTATTGTTGTTCAGTTGTTTCTATCTCTTTGTGACCCCATTTTGAGTTTTCTTGGCAAAGATAAAGGAATGGTTTGCCATTCTCCAGCTCATTTTTACAGATAAGGAAACTGAGGAAAACAGAGGTTAGGTGGCTTACCCAGGATCACACAGCTAGTAAAGTGTCTGAGGCTGGATTTAAACACAGGTCTTCCTCACTCCAGGCCTGGCACTCTATCCACTGCACCACCCAACTTGCCTTTCTTCTCTTACTGAATCATAAACTTTCATATATAGTAATCATTTTCCTTCAAGGTCACCATTATTTCTAACTCAGCAACAACTCCCTTTTTGTTAGGGAGAATCAGTTTCACCAGCTCTTTCTGTTAGTTTCTATACCTTTACAAGTATGAAATTTTCATGAACACAGTAGATGCTCTCTTCTATTTCTATGCTCTCTAGTGCCAATCCTCCTTTAGATACTGCTACCATTGTCCACCGAACCCAGGAGCATCCAGAAGTTTTTTGAAAGAAAATCTGGTAATGCCAAACATATTTAACACATATCCCATCATGTATATCCTCAACCCCATGACCACTCCGGGAATTAGGATTTGAAGATCTTTCAGAGGCCTTAAATTATAAGGATATTAGTCTCACATCCCTGTCAGAAGCGTGTCATGTATTGTAAATGCATCAGAGGATGACAAATCAAATTGTTTAGTATCATTTTTTCTAAACCTTTACACTAATTGTTCCTCTCTATGTATTCCAGGTGTTGAAAAATTAACCTAGAACATTGCAATTTCAGCTTAATCATTTTTATTTCTTACGCAAGGAAAGAACCAGACTAAAGACAAACTAACCAGGTGCCATAGTCCAACTGTTTATCTGAGCTGCATATAGCTAAACAATCTATTATTATTATTATTATTATTTTTGTGAAGACAGTTTGAGTTAAGTGACTTGCCCAGAGTCACACAGCTAGTGAATATTATGTGTCTGAGGCCGGATTTGAACTCAGGTCCTTCTGACTCCAGGACTAATGCTCTATTCACTGCACCACCTAGCTGCCCCAATTTATTATCTTTTGAGAACACAGAAAAATCAAATGCCAATGGTAAAAAGGGAGCTGGGAGAAACATGCACAAAGTTGGGAGATTGATGAGGGTATATATAGAACGTTGGGAGAATTCGTGAAGCTTGGTAGGCTACTGGGAGTATTTTTGAATATTCTGAGAAAAGTAAAATATTAATGGATAATTGATTATAGTAAGTTGAGCAGGTGCTTTTCATTTTTCTGCCAAATGAAGTAAATTTTCCATGGGAAATAAAAAATTTCTCCTTGTCCATTATAGGTAATGATGTTTAGTCTATAATCCTTTGCTATAATGTCAAGCTTTCTAGAATCACAACAAATTAGGTAGGCCTTGAGATCTTTATCCATAAGAGTAATGTGGTAAAATCATAAAGTCTCATTAAAAAAATTCCACTTAGATTTTGCTAGTTATTCTCTTCTTTTTTCCTCTTATTATTTTTATCTAACCTTTTTAGAATTGTCTACTACACCAACATTGGGCTTACTACACAAGTGTTTGTGATAAAAACAACAACAGCAAAACCCCAAAATAAAACCTTTTTTTTTTAGTAACTATACATTATAGGTATCATATCAAAGTCAAGACAACTGGATGAGGAAAGAAGCACAGAATTCCTTGTATCTAATTCAGTATTTTGTACCTAGACAGGGGTTTGTCATACTATGGACAAAGGACCAAATCTTCTTGTTTTTGAATAGCTATGATCCCAGAATGGTTTTTTACATTTTAAAATGCAAGAAAAATACAAAAGCAGGTGAGAGACTAGATTTTTTTTCTGTGAAATATAGTTTGTTGACCCCTGACCTTGAATCAATTTGTTTTGCATATACAGTGTTCTAAAACTTTTAATAGCACCTAGAAACCATAAGCCTATATTCCTGCTTATGTATTCTCTGGAGGAACTTGATTTCTATAATCTTCGATTCTCTAAAACTCCCTTGTTTTATCAGCATAGGTACTTTTTACTAATTTTTACATATCAAGTCCTCCATGCCTTAGTACATAGTGAAAGAAAAAAAAATAACAAAAGGATGTCATAGAATAGGAGACATCAATCAAAACTAAAACTAATTGTAAATTCACCTCCCTTTTCTGACAAACAACCTTGACAATGATTGCATAGTACTTTATAATGCCCTTTCCCCTTTTTATGTTTTTGGAAGGGACCCTAGAAGTCATACAATCCAATAGCTTTATTTTAAAGATTAGGAAAATAAGACCCAAAGAGGTGAAATAATCAGTCCAAGGTAACATAAGTATTAAGTGGCAGAGCTGAGATTCTAACTAAGGTCCTGTAATTTCAAATCCCTCTTTCCTTCCTTCCTTTTTTCTTTCTTTCTTTCATTGCTAAAGCTAACACTTCTAGTACAGTGTTGAATAATTGTGGTGATAAAGGGCATTCTTTCTTTACCTTTGATCTTGTCGGGAAGGCTTCTAGACTATCCCCATTATAGATAATGTAGACAGTGCTTGCTGATGATTTTAGATAAATACTCATAATTTTAAGGAAAGCTGGATTTATACCTATGTTTTCTAGTTTTTTTTAAATAAGAATGAGTGTTGCATTTTGTTGAAAGCTTTTTCTGCATCCACTGGGATAATCATAAGATTTTTGTTATTTTTGGGTTATACACACATACACACACACACACACACACACACACACACACACATATGTATATGGTCAATTATGCTTACAGTACTCCTAATACTAGACCAGTCCTGCTGTATTTCTCATACAAATTTCACCTGGTCATACTACAGAATACCCCACAGAGTAATGAATCTGCTCCCTGATCACTTCCTGGAAAACATATGCCCTGTCCCAAAGAACTTATTGCTTTTTTTGTTATTATTATTTTTTTTCTTTTCAGGCAATTGGAGTTAAGTGACTTGCCCAGGGTCACACAGCTAGTAAGTGTCAAATGTTTGGTCTGATGCCACATTTGAACTCAGGTCCTGACTTCAGGGCTGGTGCTTTATCCACTGAACCACCTAGCTGCCCCAGAACTTATTACTTTTGAATGAGATAGCACACCATGGGTGGCTCTTCACCCCTTCTTCCTTCAACCTATAGTAACTGCATCAAGGATGGGGAGACTAGTGACTTTATAAGGAGTGATAGATTCCACTCTCATTGCTCTTTCTTCACTCTGGGATATATGTCAAGACACTCTCTCTGAGATTCCCCTTGAGGGGCAGGGGAGATTCAGTTGTCTTCTTCCCTTCTGCCTATTCAAATGACTTCTGTTTGCACGTGGCAACTAGAGTTGGGTCTTGGGTAGGTCAGTTTGTGCTTGGCCTCTGGCTGCCTCTTCTACTTTGTTTCTTTTCCTGAGTATAAGCTTTCTTTTTTCTACTTCTCTTATTTGACTTTTAAAATCCCTCTTTGAGCTCTTCCAGGAATTCTTTTTTTTTAAATGAATTTATTTTGATTTATCAACAATCACTTCCATACGCTTTTGAGCTTAAAATTTTTCTCCCCCTCTCTCTCTACTACCTTCCTTAAGATGGCGCACAATCTAATACAGGTTATACATTTACATTTCTATTAAACATATTTTCACATTAGTGATGTTGTAAGTAAGAATTAGAACCAATAGAAGGAACCACCAGAAAGAGGAAACAAAACACAACAGAAGAAAAAAATTGCAAATAGTATGCTTTGATCTGCATTCAAACTCCATAGTTCTTTATTTTTTCCATCATGAGGCCTTTGGAGATGTCTTAGATCTTTGTATTGCTGAGAAGGGTTAAGTTTATTAATATTAGTCATTGCACAACATGGCTGTTATGTACAACATTCTTCTGGTTCTGCTCACTTCACTCAGTATCAGACCATACAAGTCTTCCCAGGTTTTTCTTAACTTAGCCTGTTCATCATTTCTTATAGCACAATGGTATTCCATTACATTGATATACCACAACTTGTTCAGCCGTTCCCCAATTGATGGGCATCCTCTCAATTTCCAATTCTTTGCCACCACAAAAAGAGCTGCTATAAATATTTTATACATATGAGTCCTTTTCCCATTTGTATGATACCTTTGGGATATAGCCCTAGAAGTGCTATTACTGGGTCAAAGGGTATGCACATTTTTATAGCCTTTTGGGTATAGTTCTAAATTGCTCTCCAAAATGATTGGATCATTTCACAACTCCACCAACAATGCATTAGTGTTCCAATTTTCCCACAACTTCTCCAACGTTTATCATTTCAGGAATTCTTTTTAAGCTTGTGTTCAATTCATATTTTTCTTTGAGGCTTTCCTTGTAGTTATTTTTACATTGATCTCTTCTTTTGAGTTTGTGTCTTGATCTTCCCTGTCATCATAGTAGCTTTTATTGTTATGTTCTTTTTTTGTTATTGTTTCCTCAATCTATTTATTGACTTTTAACTTGATATTAAAATGAGGCTCTGGTCCTAGGGTGGGACGCAAGCTTCACTTTTTATTTTGTGCACCTGGTTTTATTGTTAATTCTGGGGATTTATAAATTTTTAGTGTTTTCAAGGTGGTATGATCCAAGGAGAGGTGTGGTCACTGCTCTCCTTGCTTATACTCTGGCTGTCATCTAGGAAGTGACTTTGTTACCCTCCAGTTGTGAGTATTAGTGTTCCTTTCGGCCCTGGAACTGTGACCAGGGCCTCAGCTTTTTTGTAGCCATAAGCACTAATGTTCTTTGTTGACTTGCAGTGAAGACCAGGACCTTTTGCTCCCTTCTGAGTGGCCACAAGTAATCTTCTTTGCCCTGGAACTGTGAACAGGACCCCTAATCCTCTGAGGCTGCAAGCACTAGTGCTCCTCTTTGTCCTTTAGCTGAGACTAGGGAATGCATAAAAGCAGTGCAGTGGGGATCTGTACCCAGTGCCAGCCAGGGATACCCTGCAATCTCTTTCTGATCAGTTGTCTGACTGTCTTTCTGTCGCTGGACTTGGAGATTTTACAGCAGTTGCCTGCTGGTGATGTTGTTTCAGTCTGTGCTGCTGTACAGGTCAGCGTCAGTGAGTGTGTCACAGACCTCTCCTGCTGACCTCCTAAGTTGTCTTGGGCTGGTAAAACTTCTCCCCTCAAGTTTTGTTGGCTCTGCTTATCCAGAATTGGAATGTTGGGCAAGTTCAACTGCATGGCTGATTGGAGTCTACCATTTTGTCAGCAATTTTCCCATTCTAATACACCTTTCATCTATGCTTCCTAGCAGGACTTACTGAAGAAAAGATCTTCACTTATCATTGAATGCAAATAGGTCCTTTGATGATATTGATGATTTCATCATTTTTAAAAAGTCACATTCACATTATGATTTGCCACCTAAGTTATTTCCATTCTATTAAACCACATTCCTCACCCCTCCCCCAATCCCTCTCATCCCCATGTCTCTACTGGCATCTTTGAATCAACTTTCATTTTCATTCATTTAGTAGCAAATATATATTCAGCACCCAATGTTTTATAAGGCACTATGAGACATATATATGAATTGTTTAAAACACATGGTATTTTTATAGACAGTAAAAGAAAACATTTGTACTTCTTGATGTTAATGTAGCAGCTTTTGTTTCTGAAGACTTGATCAAACTGTATTAGTCTACAATTGATTGAACTTGTGAACAAACAAAATTATATATCCATATGTAATTTGTATATCTCAGAGCAGACCTTAATGATAATTTTCCCAAGTAGACATTTTAGAATGCCTACAATTAGAGTTGTAAGCAATGATTGTCTGTACTAGTGATTTTCTTGTCTTAATGGCAATAAAGTGCTCATTAAGACAAAAAAAAGGTAGTTCTGTTACCATTGTTCCAACTAAAAATATTGCTTTTTCCTCCCTTAAATGCTAACAGAGTATAAAATTATACTAATGTGACAAGAAGTAGACCAAACAAAAGGCAGGGACAGTCTAAATCCATACTTTGAATGAGTGGACTGTATAATGGGATAAATAGCAGATTCCTCTGGCCTCCTCTGGCTACAGAATACCCCACAGAGTGCTGAATCTGCTCCCTGATCACTTCCTGGAAAATATATGCTCTGTTCCAAAGAACTTACTACCTTTATTTTATTATTTTTTCTTTTCAGGCAATTGGAGTTAAGTGACTTGCCCAGGGTCACACAGCTAGTACGTTTCAAGTGTTTGGTCTGATGCCAGATTTGAACTCAGGTCCTCCTGACTTCAGGGCCAGTGCACCACTGCACCACCTAGCTGCCCCAGAACTTATTACTTTTGAATGAGAGAACACACCCTGGGTGGTTCTTGACCCCTTCTCTCTTCAACCCATAGTAACTGCATCAAGGATGGGGAGACTCGTGACTTTATAAGGAGTGATGGATTCTACTCTCATTGCTCTTTCTTCACTCTGAGATATATGTCAAGACATTCTCTCTGAGATTCCCCTTGAGGGATAGGGGAGATTCAGTTGTCTTCTTCCCTTCTGCCTATTCGAATGACTTTTGTTTGCACATGGCAACTAAAGTTGGGTCTTGGGTAGGTCAGTTTGTGCTTGGCCTCTGGCTGCCTCTTCTACTTTGTTTCTTTTCCTGAGTATAACATTGATCTTGAGATACATGTTTTCAGACTTGTGGGCAACCTTATGAGTTTAAGAATTCTGAAGATTCTGGTTTTTCATCAGGTGCTAGAAGAACTTTGTTAGATGCTTGTGAAAATTACTAAACAAGGAGAAAATAACTGACAAGAGGAACTCAAACCCTGACATGGCTTGCTAAAAGATGTGGACCCTGTAAGAGAAAATGAAAAGATGAAATGAAGGTGAAATGTCAGTTTATTAGTCATGAAAAATGTTTCATGTTTTGATGTTTTAAGTATCAGCCTCTTGGGAGAATATAAAAGTTTTTATAATTTACTACTGCTGAGTTGAAGTTTTTGCCAAAGTGTACTTGTGAGTCTTTGTATTTTGGATTTTTTGTAGAGCGTTTCTTTTGTGTGGATGAAACATATGATTGTCCTATACCTGATCTACATTGCATGTTGAGTGACTTTCTAGTTCTCTTTTGGGAAAACCTTAGACATGAGCCAAATTTTCTTCAGTGAGCTTTTGTACATTTTTTCCATAATCAGGAGTTAGTTTTATTAGTGACATTTTGTGACTCTTTTTCCATTTGGCTGATTCTATTTGCTCCTCCTTTTATCAAGCTGTTGTTTTTTTTCCCATAATTTCCTTCCTTTGTTCTCATTTCTTTACCTAATTTTTCTTCTATCATGCTGATTTTGAAAATCATTTTTTAGCTTTTCCTGGAATTCTCATTGGTTCTGTGTCTAATTCATATATGTATGCATGTATGCATATGTATATATACACATACACATGTGTATATATGCGCACATATACACACATATGTGTATATACACATATGTACATGTGCATTGCATATATACATACTGTGCTTATATGTACATGTGCATATGTGTATATACACACATATACACATACATATATATGTATGTATATATGTGTATGTGTATGTGTGTGTGTGTGTGTGTGTGTATATATATATATATATATATATATGTAGGAGATTGCTTTTCTGAATGATCATTATGAGAGCTAGATTGGAAGCAGGACTGATGATCTAGAAGGTAATGCTTCTCCCATGGGTCCTGTCTCTATCTGTCTGTTGCTGCCAGTTCATCAGCCAAAAGGAAAGACAGAAGGAAGGAAGGAAGAAAAGAAAACACAAAGATGTATGCTGCTGTGATACATACATTGTTTAGGAAAAGACAGCTAAAAAAAAACCAGAAGAAATTAGAGAAAGGTTTATGAAAAGGAAAACAGGAAGAGGCACAAAGGGGACCAGATATCTTCTTCCATAGTTTGCTACATTGAGGGTATCATCCAAATCAAGCTCACACATATTGATGCCGTGCTGGAGGGGGAGACCACACAGGGCAACGTACAGAAAGCTATGGAGGATTCTCTGAGTTCCTTGTCAGAACAAATCCATTCCAGGCTCCTTTACAATACGTTGTCTGCTATCCATACTTCAAAATAATGCAAGATTCTCTGGAAAACTTAACAACTGAAATAACCTGTTCAGTGACCCTCTGAGGATAATCAACATCAGGTGAGGCATAGAAACAGGAAGATGTGTGCTTGGCAAAGGTATTTGTTACTGAGGTGGAAAAGGTGCAGAGCAGAGTTCTAATCAAGGAGAGATTCACTTAGGAAGTGAGTAACCTCTGCTGCCATGCTATAAACAGGCCCTCATAGGAGACTCTTGTCAGAAAAGTAGTTATTGCAATACTTCAAAAATACATGGTTTACTCTGTGTGGCCACTTCATTTACTGATGTTGCCAGCCCTCTCCATGCCTTAGTATATGATTTCACAAGTTTCTGTGACTTTAAAAAAAAAGGTTATCTCATGTACAACTTTGTGGTAATAAGCCTCTTGCTACTTAGGCACTTTGGTTTTCAAAGAACAGACATATGTATATATATACATATATACACACAGTTTGTCAGTGGCTTTGTACTTGTAAGTTCTTTTCAGCTAAGGACCTGCTAGGGTTTATTCTTCAAAGACAAAGCCTTCAAGGACCCATTATCAGCTCCATGTTACAATGAAGCATGAGGGGAAGACTTCAGTGGAGAAAATTACAGCACTAATAAATTGCCTAGTAAATGATCAGCCTCAGTATCAGTCAAAGTTTTATTTGTGAATTTAAGTTTTCTTGTTTGTCAGACTTAGTGATCAGGCTGACCCTCAGCCTTCAATTATGTAGGTTGTACTGATTTCCTTGGATGATTGCTTGATTTACAAGGTTTATATGGAATTGACCTGGGGTACTGTCTCATTAATTTTCTTCTTTTCTATCCCCTTTGGGTCTATCAATATTTCATCAGGGACAGGAAGAGAATTATTTAACATTTCTTTTCCTCAAATCTGTGGAATTTGTTGTCGTTCTCGAAAATATACTTTTATCTCATTGTTAAAGACACAAGTCCTAGGCTTGATGAACTTGACCTAGTAGAAGGGTGGGAAACCTCCTGTTTTGAGACCACATGTGGCCCTCTAGGTCCTCAAGTGTGGCTCTTTGGCTGAATCCAAACTTTACAGAACAAATCCCCTGAATAAAAGGATTTGTTCTGTAAAACTTGGGCTTAATCAGAAGGCCACGCTTGAGGACCTATGAGGCCACATGTGGCCTAGAGACTGCAAGTCCCTCACTCCTGACCTGGTATGCAATTTTACATGTTGTTATACATGTGCAATCTTTTCATGTTCCTTGTTTGATTCACATATTTTATTTTTAAGACTCTGTTTCCTAAGAACAAACACAAACTCTAGGGTGGAAAATGGCATACTTTTGTGAAGGTTTCTAAAGATTTTATGCCTCAATTCATTAAACATTTATTAAGCACTTATTTTGGGCAAGGTGCTGTGCCAGGCACTGGGACTTTAAAGACAAAATAAAAAACTGTTCTGCTCCTTAAGGAGATTATCTTTTTAAAATGGATGCTGGAAGATTATTTTCTAGACTATTTTAACAAAAATACAAAGAAACTGAAAAGTAATATGAGTTGTCATCCTCTGATGATATCTCTGAGCACAGTCTATATGAATGCAGATTTTGGGAACTTAATTTTGCTAGATTTTATTTAAATACTTTCAGTAATCTAGTTATATGGTTTAGCAAAAATTATCAAATTAAATAATTTTTACCATGTAAACATTAGAAACTCACATATCCTGCAACCAATCAATACGTTTTTTAAGGATATTGGATGTGATAGAGTATTACTACAATGTTGATAAAGAATTTGTTGTAGTAATTCTGAGCAGTGGTCTAGGTGAGAGCTATCGCTTCAATACCTTGCTTCAATACCTTGTGCCCTTAGGTATCTATAGATAAGACAGCCTTCACTGTGAGTCAAATCAATCTAAATAAAAAGACCTATTACTTTCTTTTTTTTTTCTTTCCTTTTTTTTTTTTTTTTGGCTAGGCAACAGGGTTAAGTGGCTTGTCCAGGGTCACACAGCTGGTAAGTGTTATGTGTCTGAGGCCAGATCTGAACTCAGGTCCTCCTGAATCCAGGGCCGGTGTACTATCCACTGCACCACCTAGCTGCCCCCCTATTGCTTTCTAACATAACTGAACCATCTAATTCTGCAAACGCCTCTTTTAGTCCCAGCAACAGATGGCCTCACTGAGTGAACTTGTTGTAGGATTCTTTACTTATATTTGGGACCCTCCTTTTATTCCCAGATATTAAAATTCTTTTAAAGAAAAAAAAAGCATATCCCCCAGGGCCCATTTTACTCATTAATCCCCAGAAAGATACCAAATTCTTGATACTTTTTGAACCAGAATCCTCTCCAAATTATAGCTCAGAAGCCCCCACTGATGTGTTTACTTTTAGTTAGTCAGCTGAGTTTATGCTTAGTTTGAAGTGAAGGCATATAATGAAAAATCATACAGTCACAAAATTAAGTATAACTTAGATATTCAAGCCCAGTGCATTTGCTTGACTCTTCATTGTTGGAGAGAATAATCCCTTCATTATTCTGAATGCTTATGTGAGGGGGTGAGATTGACTCAGGAACTTGGGGAGAGACCTTTCTTGCTTTCAGGAGACCTTTTCTGTCAGAGGAGAAGCCAGAGATAAAGAGAGAGAGAGAGACAGAGAGACAGAGAGACCAAGAGATGGACAGACACCCAA
This sequence comes from Phascolarctos cinereus, assembly GCF_003287225.1. Taxonomy (NCBI): domain Eukaryota; kingdom Metazoa; phylum Chordata; class Mammalia; order Diprotodontia; family Phascolarctidae; genus Phascolarctos; species Phascolarctos cinereus. Next base: position 303,520,433 of record NW_027555847.1, read on the forward strand.
AGAAAGGTAGAGATACAATGATAGAGGAGCAGAGAGACACACAGAGAGAAAGAGAAGACTGTGGAGAGCGTAGACATGTAGAAAAGTTAGCACTTCCTAACGGCCCTGATTTGCAGCTTACCTCTCCAGAAATTTTAGGGCTAAATTGGGGATTGTCTCTCTTGTTTTGAGGCTCGATCTCTCACTCTCTCTAGGAGGACATATTTACTTTGTACATTATCTGGTGCATTCTAATCTGTATAACTTCTCTAATTTTGGTTTGCTATCTGCTTAGATAAATGGATTTCTTTACTATTCTCTGAGGAAAGTGGAACAGCCGGCCTAGGAACCCTAATTTCCTATTCTCCTTTAGGCAGGAATCAGTTTCCCTTGGAAAAGGGTGGACAAGATTCCAGAGATATCTATTAACATCTCCCTGCTAGCTACATTTAAACAATCCATGTGAAAATACACATAACTTAAATGATTAACACCCTTATCTACTCTCCATGTGAGAGCAACGATATGGTGCATTCCTTTCACAAACCTTTAATTTACAAATAAATTCATCCTCAGTAGAAAAAAGTGAACATATCTCATGTGTGGTCAAAGCATATTTATTTTAATCTGTATAGAGTTTATTGTTCTCCTATGTAATATCCTTTGATCTCTTGTTAGAGACATGAGTACTGGGCTGAAAGGACATGACTTCATATGGCATTTCATGTGTCCTCATATTGATTCCCTGTTCTATACAGCCTTTTGATGTTGTCTGTCTCTCATGTCTATTTTAGTAGACCCTATTTTTCAATAATAGGAAAATGGTATATAGGCTCTAGGGTAAAAAAAAAGGCCTATTTTTTTCTTTTTACTTGCATAAAATAATGTGAAGGTTTCATGGAAGGGCACCTTCTGTAATTGTGCCTTCTTCTGATGTCAAGCTGTTCTCTGCTGGACCTGTTCCCTGGTTGGAATCACTATCCTGCTGCCCCATCCCTAAGTGTCATGTTTTAGTTGCTTCCTACTGGGCTCTGCATCTTCAGTGTAGTTGAGTTTGGCTGTCCAGTTAACTTCTCTGAATCCTCAGTGCTTAGCCTAGTACCTCACACATAATAGGTACTTAATGTTTGTCCGCTGATTAGCTAATTTAATACCATGTTCACCATCCATTTGAATTTCTGTGTTTAGTCAGCTTCTTTTCTGAGGTACTGAGCCATAGTTATAGTCTTTAACTGATGTGATATCTTCAGCTTTGATTCCTCACCTGAAAAATGGAACTGATAATAAATTGCTTTGTTTACATCACAGAGTTGGGGTGGGTAAAGCACTCTGTAATGTTAAAGTGTCATGTAAATGAGTTACTATTACTGACACCCATACAGTTAGCATATCATATCCTTTATCATCTTTTTGCCTTCCAAAGACACTGAATTTTTTGGAAAGAAGAGATGATATCACTTGTGCTCCAAGGTCTTGCAATTTCACATCCAGGAGTTCAAAGTCATTAGAGATATATTCAGGGATTATTCCATACATATTATTAGTTTCCACATGAATCAGCTTTGACTCTGTCATATCTCTGGTCCAAATCTTCTAAGAAGAGGGCGCATCTTCCAATTAGCTATTTCCATAGGGTCATGTCCATAATTCTCAGCAGGTAATAATCATCCACCACTATACAGATATTTCTCCTGGGGCCAGAAACATGATTTTTTTGGTAACTACTATCACTTGCAAATTTCTCTTATCTTTATATGGAACGTTGGGATGCTGACATTTCTTCACAGAGCCCCAGGTTTATTCTTTATAGGAAGATCCTTCAATACCCCTCTGGTCCTGTTTAATTTTTTTTCCTTTGTCTTCCTTTTCAGAGTCATATACCTCCACTTGACAGCCCTTAAGACATTTGGACAGCCACTATGACCCTCCTGAGCATTTTGTTTTCCAGGCTAACCAACCTCAATTCCTTCTTTCTTTCCCCATCACAATTGCCTGCCTCTGGATAATGCTCTTCCTAAACTATGGCACCTAAATAGAACACAGCACTCTGTATGTGGTTTGACCAGAGTACAACAGGACCATCATCTCCTTGTTTCTGGAAGCTCCACCTTTCAGTGAAGCCCAAGATTGTATTAGCATTTTTGGCTCTTCTTCATATTACTGACTCATGCTGAACTTGCAATTGACTGAAACTCAGACCTTCTGTCAACACATTACTAACTAAATATGCCTTCTCCATTCTTTTCTTGTAAACTTTATCCTTTTTATCCAAATGTGAGACTTAATATTTATCACTATTATATTTTATTTTAATTTTTCAGCATAGCTCTTTAAATCACAAAGGGTTTTTTTTTTTGGATCCTAATTCTGCTACTCACTGTGTAAGTGAGCCTGGAAACATAGCAATCATGGCGTCTCTGCCTTGATGTAAGTCACTGATAAAAATATTAAAGTGCCCAGAATAGATCCCTAGGCCACTTCATTGAAGACCATTTGCCAAGCTGACTCTGACTGTTGATTACTTTTTAAGTTGCCATTCAGCAAGTTCTAAATCCATCTAGCCCATATCTCTACATCATTTCCCAAAGAATATCTTGAGATATTATATCAAATTATTTAAATCTAGGTAAATTATATTTATGGCATTCCCCTGACTTATCAATTTAGTAATCCTGACAAAAAGGAAAGGTTTCAAGTTAGTCTGATATAACCTATTTGACCTAATTTTGGTGAAGTTACACTGACTGTAATCCTATTTTCTTTGCTACATATTCACTAATCAATGCAATGAGGAAACAAAATATCACTCTTTGCAGATGATACGGTGGTATACTTAGGAAATCCTAGTAAATCGAATTAAAACAAAACTAGTTGAAAAAATTAGCAACTTTAGCAAAGTTGCAGGATATAAAATAAGCCCATAAATCATTAGCATTTCTATAAAACACCAACAAAGTCCAGCGTCTAGAGATAAAGTTCATTTAAAATAATTATGGATGGGGGCAACTAGGTGGCGTAGTAGATAGAGCACCGGCCCTGGATTCAGGAGGACCGGAGTTCAAATCCAGCCTCAGACACATAACACTAGCTGTGTGACCTTGGGCAAGTCACCTAACCCCATTGCTTAGCCAAAAAAAAAATTATAAACAATATAAAATACTTGAGAGTCTATATGCCAAGGCAGACCAAGAAATTATGTGAACATAAGCACAAAACACTTTTCATTCAAATAGATTCAGATCTAAGCAATTGGAAAAATATCAATTGCTCGTGGGTAGGCTGAGTCAATATAATAAAGAATGACAATTCTATTTAAATGAATTTACTTTTTCAGTGTCATACCAATCAAACTATGAAAAATTATTTCATAGAGCTAGAAAAAATAATAATAAAATTAACCTGGAACAACTTGAAGGTCAAGGATATTAAGGGAATCAATGAAAAAAATACGAAGGAAAGTGGCCTAACTATATGAGATCTGAAACTATATTATAAAGTGGTAATCATTAAGATAATGCAGTTAATAAATAGAGTGATGGATCAGTGGAATAGATTGAGTACATAAGACACAGAAATAAATGACCATAGTAATCTAGTGTTTGATAAAGCCAAAAACAATCCAGCTTTGGGGACAAGAACTCATTATTTGACAAAAACTGCTAGGAAAACTGGCAGTATGGAAGAAACTAGGTTTAGAGTAACATCTTAAACCATAAACCAGGCTTGTGCAACCTTATGGCCCTCGAGCCTCTTGAAGCACACCAAAGGATTTCTGATGGCCTGTGAAAAATGTTGAGGATGTTTTCCTCTGCGTTTTTGAGGGCCACCCAAAATCGTTTGGCATGCCAACAAGCTGCTTCTGGCTTGCAGGCTACAGGTTGTGAAACCTGCCATGAACCAAGACAAGGTCAAAATGGGTACATGATTTAGACATAAAGGGTGATACCAAAAAGAAATTAGAGGAATATGGAATAATTTACCTGTCAGCTCTATGGAAAAGGGAAGAATTTGGAAATATAAAATCAATAATTTGATTATATCAAATAAAAAAGGTTTTACACAAATAAAAGTAATACAACCAAGGTTAGAAGAAAAGCACAAAGCTGCAAAACAATGTTTATAGCAAATGTATCTTGATAAAGGGTTCATTTCTCTAATGTATAGAGAACTGAGTAAAATTTATAGGAATACAAGTAATTCCCCAATTGATAAATGGTTAAAGGATATGAATAGTCAGTTTTTAGACAAAAAAAAATCAAAGTTATCTATGGTCACATGAAAAAAATACTTTAAATCACTATTGTTTAGAGAAATGCAAAGTTAAATAACTCTGAGGTACCAAGCAGAATTTCAACTCTGTTTTTCCACTTGTCCTCTGGAGGGGACCAGGGCCCTTCTAAACAGTAGCTTGAGGTCCTCTGCAGGTCTGCAGGTATATTTCAGAGTCTCTGAGGGGGAATCAAGGAGTGACACTGGTTTGATCCTGGAATTATGAGTCCAGCTGGGGAAGCCTTTAAGTTTTACTTCCATTAGGGTGGTAAGTATGGCTCAGTAGGGTCCCTTTCAATTGACATCTGTTCTCCCTTTGGAGTTTTCATGACTTTAAATAAACACAATCTTCAGGTTGTACTGGAGCAACCTTTTCATTGCCAAGAGGTTTTGGAAGATGCTTATTGCCATATTCTGCTAGGGCATTCCTGATTGCTCCTAACTGAGGTGCAAATTGGGTGATCAAATGCTGTTCTGGGTTTTTAGGATATCAGATGTAAGGAAAGGCCTTCCATAAAGACTGACTAACATGGCAGAAAAAGAAAATGATATATGTTGGAGGGGATGTGAGGAAATTGGGACACTAATGCACTGTTGGTGAAGTTGTGAATGAATCCAACCATTGTTGGAGAGCAGTTTGGAACCACGCCTTAAGGGCTATAAAATTGTTCATACTCTTTGACCCACTTTTAGTCGGTCAGTAGGCAATAGTGACACCATTATTAGGTCAGTGTTCCAAAGAAATGAAAGGAAAAGGGGGAGAGAAAGGACCTATTTGTACAAAACTATTTAGAGCAGCTCTTTTTGTGATGGCAAGGAAATGGAGATTGAGGGGATGCCCATCTTTAGTGGAATGTCTGAACAAGTTGTGGTATATGATTGTAATGGAATATTATTGTGGCATAAGAAATGACAAAAAGGATGATTTCAGAAAAAGAAATTAAAGACTTACATAAACTGATGCAAAGTGAACTGCACAGAACTGGGAAAACATTGTATACAGTAACAGCAATATTTTATGATGTTCAACTGTGAATGACTTAGCTATTCTCACTAATACAATGAACCAAGGCAATTCCAAAGGACTCATGACAAAAAATGCTGTCCACATCCAGATTGAAGCATATTATACTTCATTTTATTATTTTTTTTCATATTTTTTGACCTGTGTCTTTTTCACAACATGACTAATGTGGAATATGTTTTGCATGATTGCACATGTGTAACTTATATCAAATTGCTTACCATCTCAGAAAGCAGGCAAGCAAGGGAAAGGATTGGAACTCAAAATTAAAAAAAAAAATTAAAATTGTTTTTACTTGTAATTTGGAAAAATAAAATATAATTTAAAATATTTTATTGATCCTCTTCCATCTTTTATAATACTTTCTAATCTATTTGTGTCCTTCAAAATCCCACAAATCCTTCAAATCCATTCCCCTCTGGGAAGTCTTCCTTGTTTATACAAGATAGAAATGATCTCCTCCTTGTCTGCTCTCCTGTATGAATGAATGAGTGAAAGAAAAAAAATGCTATTTATTAGTTGCTTTCAGCAATAGATTCAAAGACTAAAGTAACCCAGCTCTTGTTCTCTAGGAGCTTACATTCTAATAGAAGAGATAAGACATATATTGAGATAGGGACCAGAGAAGGATATTTTTTGCCTGGGGAGTTGTGGGGATTGTGAATGGAATCACAAAGAAGTCAATTCTTAAGCCCTTTCCAAAAGGGATGGTAATACGGTAGATTCTTGTCATTCACAGTAGTTATACTCTATAAAATTGTTTTAAACTTTTAATTATCAAACACTGGACCGCTGATTTTATGGGAAATACAAAGTTAGTTTTCTATGAACTTCTGGTCACTTTACTTTCTGCAGAAGCATCACTACGCAGTCAGCACATTTCCTCTTCTTTTTTTTTCTGGATCTACTGTACTGTTGACTCATTAACATTGAACTCATGACCAACAGCACCATAATTCATTCCTAAAAGAAGCGTATGTAACACAGTCATTTTCTCTATAAGGCACATCACAGCCTTCTTGTGCTTAGGAACATGAGATAGCACTTCAGCACTCTGCTTGGGGGCCTTTTTAAACAATGAAAACACCAACCCAAAGCACAAAAATGTGAAAAACAAGGCACTAAGTAGACCGTGAAAGCAACAGTTATTTATGCTGTGCAAACATCAAGAAACAAGAAGATAGAACATCACCTTGTTTAACCTCATTTGGGAACCTGCATATCACATGACTCAAAATTTTCACCATTCTACACATGTGTGAGTGTGATCATGATAGCATCATTAGTATTGATTTTGGGCTACAAACACATTTTAACAAGTGGGCCAATTCACAAATACGAAATCTATAAATAATGATCAGTTGTATTTTTAAAATAGTTTTCATATTTTAAATTAGCAAAATTTTTTTCTTTCCTAATGGAAAAAATAAAGATACAAAATCCTTATGATAAATATGTGTAGTCAATCACAACAAATTACAATACTTACTATATCCAAACAGATGTCTCATTCTATATTTTGAGTTAATCACCTCTCTATCAGGAGGTGGATAGCACTCTTTATCATTGGTCTTCTGGAATTATGATGGGTCATTACATTCACCAGTCGCAGCTTTAAAATATTTCAAAATTGCTTATCCCTACAATGTTGTTATTGCATAAATTTTCTGGCTCTTCTCATTTAATTCTGCATCAATTTATGTCTGGCATCTTTGTTTCTCTGAAAATGTCTCATCATTTCTTCTGGCGTAATAGTATTCTAATACATTTATATGACATCATTTATTCAGGCATTCTAGAACTGATGGGCATCCCTTTAATTTCCGATTCTTTGCTACCACAAAAAGAGCTGTACAAATATTTTTGTACCTATGGCTCTTCCCCTCTTTCTTTTATCTTTTTGGGGGATATATGCCTAGTAGAGGTGCTGCTGAGTCAGTGTGTATGCAGTTTAGTAACATTTAGTAACAGAGTTCCAAATTGCTTTCCAGATTGGCTAGAGAAATTCACAGATCCATTAATAGTGCTTTAATGTAGGGATGGTAGTAATTATCTGATTGCAGATGGCAGAAGCAGGATAGGAGGCTACTCCTTGTTCAATACTGGGTCAACAAATTTCTGATGGTTTCTCTCATACATTGCCTTCTATTACAGTTTTAAAATGTATATATTATTTGCCATCCAAGAGAACAAGTATCATACCATTTATTTATTTTTTCATCTACCACAACACCTAGAAAAATATCTTGCACATAGTAGGAGCTCAATAAATGATTGTCAAATGAATGGATGTAGGAAGTAAAGATAGCTGAGGCAGATTTCAACTCCCCCCTTTTGAGTAGACCTTAGATATAAGCCAAACATAAACTTAAAGTGGTTTCCCCTAGGATTCCAGGGTGAGTTGTAAAGAATCAAAGAGTATGAGGAAAAAAAAAACAAAATGACACCTTTCATTAAAGGCTTACTTCCCCCAGGACTGAGGCCCAATCATCACTGGTGTGGGTCCAAAGAAAGGGTCTTGTTAGTGGAGAGGGAGAGGGAGCAGTGACCCAGTCTCTTAAGTCCAGAAGCCTTTAAATCAGTTATGACCTTCCTTGCCTGAAGGCAGGTTACTGAACAAGATGATCCCTTGGGGTTGCTTTTAGATCTAAGATCACTCTATATGGAATTGTTGTCTTAGACTGAGACAAAACACCATATTGCCTTTTTCAACATGTTCCATATCTTTATTCAAATTAAGACCTGAAATACCTACAAGGATGGATATGAAGTAAGTATAGGTATATAGGAAGTGACAAGGTAATAACACTTGCATTTATTCTTTTTATTTCCTATCCCAAGTGGTATATTTTGCCTTTGTTTTCCAATGAGACTAGGGTAGTTGAAGGTACATATGCAGTGTTTTTTGTCACACCTGCCATTCTGTTTTTCATAGTGCATTTCATCAACGTTAACATTGCCTTACATGATGTATTAGGCGACCATTCAATGTTGTAATAATATATTTGATTATAATAATGTAGTTTGATCTAAATGTCTTCTGTTGTTTTTCAAATAAAAGTTTTGCACTACATCCCTGCAATTCATTCAGCACTCTGTTATGCACTGAAAACATCACATCCAATTTTTTTTTCCTTAGGTGCCTTTGAAATGTCTCTTCTTTAATGCTTGAGGTTACTGTAAATAATAGATTTTTGTGGACCGCACACAATGAATTTTTTTTTTACTGCTAGAGTACACATATAAATCTGTTAACAAACTAAAACTATTATAGTATAAGAATATATCATACTTACATTGGGAAAAAAACCAAAAGGCAAAAGTAAACTTCTGTTGCTGCTTTAAATTTATAACGACAATGATGCAAAATCAAGAGACAGTGCTGATCTTGGAGTCAGGAAGACTCTGAAACATATTGGTTATGTAATCCACGGCTACTGTGTAAATCACAAACGGAGTGGGGGAACATTCATTTTAATACCATGGAAGAATGCCTGTATTATATGTGCATAATATGTCTTTAATGGATTTTTTAACCAGGCTTTTCTCTGTCCACTACATCACATCTCTTCTGATCATTCTGTCTTTAAAAGATTAAGTAGTATTAAGAACATGACAATTTGATATTTTTGATGTTTTTTCTTTCTTTGATATCAACATTTAAACTTTCCCACATATATGTATATGTATATATATATATAACATACACATATATACACACATACACACAGTTTTAATAAATTTCTTTTTTATTATGAATTTAACAAACATGCACATTTCCATACACAAAGAATATCTCCATGCCAGGTTATCTATTTTCAACCTTTCCCTCTGATCTAGAACTCATGTTCTCACCTCTGCAACCCTGGGATTCTATCATGTACATTTATCAACTTATATTGACCAGATCAAGAACCACCATGCCATTTCCCATGTATCTCATGCCATACTGTTCACTCCAGCTCTCACCTCTTTATAGAGCTCAAGGGTTTCCATCTTAGAAAAGTAATCAAATCAATATTACCATTCCTGGAAAAGATGTATTAATCAATTTCCCTATGACTCTAATCACCATTCTCTCTGACTTTCTTGTTCAAAACATTCTTTACCAGCTCCCACTCCAGTATATGTTTTTCTCTGTTCAAATGTAAGCTTGAGGGTAGACACTGTCTTGCTTGATTATATTTTTATTCCTAGTGCTTAACATAGTGCATCACACAAAGCAAATGCTTCATAAATGCCTTTTTCTCTTTTCTTTCTTCTTTCCTTCCATCCTACCTCCCTCTATCTCTTTCTCCCTCTTTTCCTCCTTCCCTCCCTGTCTTCCCTTCCTTTAAAACTGTGAATCCTTATTAAGTATAGCTTGTTTTTAATATATATATATATATATATATATATATATTATATTTAACATGATAGTGCCAACATAGCCTTATTCATCTATGTCTCCTCCTGAACAGACTTCTGCTCTCTTCTGTGTTTTTAAATGTATCACTGATGAATTTTTTCTTTCTTTTTCTCTTTTAGATCACTATCATTACCCTCCAATTCCTTCCAACAACTCTCTCACTAACAATAGAAGGCCTCAACTGCAAAAAATGCATAGTTCAAGAAAAATAAATTCATCCATTGCTTGTGTCTGAAAATGTATATCTCATTCTTGGCCTTTATTCCATCATCTCTCTGCTCAGAGTCAGATACATGATTCATTATCAGTCTTCTTGAGTCTTTGTGATTAATCATTGCATTAATCAGAGTTCTTAAGTCTTTCAGAGTTGTTTTCCTTTGCATCACTGTGATGTTGTATCACTTGTTCTGATTCTCCTGGCTCTAAATCAATTCATAAAATACAAATTATTCTAGTTTTCTGTGAATCTGTCACTTTCATAACTTTTTTACAATCCAATTATATTCTATTAGATTCTTACACTATTAGATTCATACGTACACTATACAGTCATTCCCAAATGAGCTATCTACTTAGGTGTTACTATAAATATTATTGCACATATGGCTATTTCTTTCTGTCTTTGACCTCTTTGGGTATATACTTGGTATAGAGGTATGTACCAGGGAATTTTAATATATGTGTTATTGTTCCTTCAAATACTTTTACTTTCTAGTTCTCAGTTTACTCATCTCCTATGACCTACTCCTCCGTTTCATTTTTGTTGCAGTCATAGTCATGTTCTTAATCTTGCCGTCACCTGTAAATGTTCAACATCTGTGTTTCAGAACTCTGAATTTCCATGATCTGATTATACTCTCTTATCTTGCCTTCTTTTCCTTTCTTCCTTGGAGCAGTCTTACTCCTCCAACTGCTATTCATTGTCCTTGCTTTCTCCCTTCCCTATGTTGAACTCTTGGTGAACCAGCTCAACTCCACATTATTCTTTACTTTTGAATCCCTTGTTTCTTTGTCCTATTGCTGCTGATAACACCTTGCTGAATCCTGATCCTGTGTTACTCTCCTATCAACTTCCTTTGCCTGACGTAGTACTAAACGGAATTAGAAGAAATCACAACATGGTGCTTGCTTGGTCTATTTCAGTTCATGCTTACTAATTTCAACTGGGTTCTTGTTACAACAATGCAAATCCTACTACTTCTAATTAGTTTCCTATCTCATTCTCCATAGCAGCTATTCCAAATAGTTAAATACTTAATAAATGCCTTTTCATTCATATTTTTGTTCATTCATTTCACATTCATTCTATAAATCTCCCAGACCACTCCCTATCCTGATCCTCTCCACTGAAGACCCTGACTTAGCCTTTCCTTTTAAATTTGAGGCCATTTGCTAAGAGTTCCCTCTTCTTTCCTCCCAATTTCCTATCCCTCTGATATTATCATTTACTCTCTTATACTTTATTCTCTAATAATGAGGCTGCCTTATTGCATGCCAATGACAACCCCCTACATTTATCCTTGAACCTATCTCCTGTATTTTCCAGCAGATTGCTTCTACCATCACTGCCATTCTCCAATCTTTAATATCTCTCTATCTACTGGTACTTTTCCTACTGATGATAAACACACCCACATCTTCCTCATCCTTAGAAAATCCTTGCTAAATCCTACCGTACCTGTCAGTTATTGTCCTATAACTCTCTTCTCCCTTTTAGCTAAACACTTTGCAAAAGCTATCTACAATTAGCACTTCCTTTCCTTTCATTCTCTTTTAACCCTCTGCAATATCTCATCCAGTCTCATAATTAAGCTAATACTGCTCTCTCCAAATTTACCAATGATCTCTTAATGGTAAATCTAATGGCTTCTTTTTAAAAATATCTTCATTCTTCACAATCTTTCTGTAGCATCAGTATTGTATCAGTATCAGTATCACCAGTATTGGTGAACTTTTCCTTTGGCATATTCTTATTTCTCTGGGTTCTTGACTATTACGTCTTGGTTCTCCTCCAACTTGTCTGAATTTCTTTTCATTCTCTTATTCCATGACATAAGTACTAACTGCTGTATCCCAAGGCTCTTTCCTCGGCCCTCTTCTCTTTTCTCTCTTACGTGGTGATCTCATTATCTTCTGTGGGTTCAATTATCTTTGTGCAGATTGAGTCCCAGGTCTATTTATCTAGCTGTAGTCTCTCTCCTGAGCTCTGTTCTCACATTAGACTAGTAGATATTTTAAAATGGATGTCCTAGAAGAATTTCAGGTTCAGCATGTACAAAACATGTTCCCTCTTCTTAATTTCCCTGACATATCAAGGACACTATTGTCCTTACCCTCACCCATGTTTGAAATATTGATGTCATTCTCTCTCTTGCTCACTATCTAATCAGTTGCAAAATAACTGTAATTTATTTCTCTGAAACACCTTTTACATATGTCCCCTTTTCTCCATGAACACAATTACCCTAGTTTGTCTCTCATCACTTTTCGCCTAGACTATTGGAATTGTTTTCCATTGTTCTCCTTTGCTTAGGTCTCTATCCATTCCAATTCATTTTCCACAGAGCTTCCATGGGGATATTTTTAAAGCAAGGACCTGACCATTATTAACCCTCTCTCTCCAACTCAAAAAACTCTTATGGCTTCCTATTGTTTTCAGGGTCAAATAAAGACCTTTGTTTGCCATTTGAAGTTCTTCTCAACCTGGAACCTAACTACCTTTCCATTTTTTTAAACATTCTGTTTGCTGTATGATCTTTCATTGTCAAATCTATGATTTGTCAATGTCAAAATCTATGATTCTGTGTGTTCTATGATCCCATTACAATGGCCTCCTTGCTCCTCCACTACTAATGAATCAGCTGTCCCCCTCCCTCTGGCCTGAAATGCTTTTCCTATTAACCTCAATGTCTTGGAATCTCTGTTTTCCTTTAAGGTTTAGCTGCAATGCCTCCCCTCAGGAGATCTTTCTCGCCTTCCCCAGTTGCCAGAGCAATCCCCTTTAAGATTACTTTCCATCTACTCTTTATTTATCTTGAATGTACTGAATGAAGTATTTTTTGCCATTAAAATCTAACTTCCTTGAAGGCAGGGACTGGTTTTGATTTTTTTTTCCAGTGTTTCTCATAGTGTCTGACATAGAGTAAATGCTCAACAATTGCTTATTGATAGTAGTATTGGTTCGTCAAATGGCATACACACTTTAATGACTTTGGGGGATAGTTCCAAATTGCTTTCCAGCATGGTTGGATGAATTTTAAAATCTCCATCAAAGGCATATTAGTGACTAGCTGTGACCCTGGGTAAGTAACAACCCCATTGCCTAGCCAAAAGAAAAAAAAAGGACATTAGCATTCCTCACTTTCCCACTGACCTACAACAATAGTCATTGTCGTTGGCATTTTTTACCCAATCTGTTTGCTAGAAATATAACCTCAGATTTTCTTTAATTTTAATTTCTCTTGTAATTAGTGATTTGTACATTTTATGTGGTTGTCAATAGTGTGCATTTGTTCTTTTGAAAATAGTCATTTATATATCCTGGATAGTAGATTTTATATCAGAGAAATTTATGTTATTGTCCCCAGTTAATTGTTTTTCTATTATTTTAACTGTATTAATTTTGTTTCTGCAAATCTTTTTAATATTATGTAATCAAAATTGTCCATTTTAGTTTTATCTTGTCAATTTCTTGTTTCCTTAAGAAATCTCCACCTACTCAGAGTTGTGAAAAGTATCTCATTTCATTTGCATCTGATTTATGATATGATCTTTTATATTTAAGCCAAGAATCCATTTGGAGTTTTTGTATTATTTGGTATGAGTTGTTGGTCTAAATCTCATTTCTGCCAGACTATTTTTCAAGGTTTTTTTTTTTTGGTTGTTGTTGTTCAAATAGGGGATTCTTACACTAGTCATTTGTGTTTTTTAATTTATTGAACATTATTCTGCTCTGTTTGATTGTTTTGGGGTCCAATACACTTAATTTGTTACATTAATCAATTTTAGGGGTGACCACCAAAACTCTTTTGGAAGAGTTCAGTTTTTTTTTTTAAATAATAATTTGCATGGATGATTTCAAACAAAAATATTAAACCTATTTAGTAAATGTTTGTTTAAATTACATATATTTTTCAAACCAGGTTAGTATTTTAGGTATAAATTTTGAAGAAAAGTTCAAATAAATGAAATGATAAATGTTAATAGCCTTACTCAAAATTCCTTTTTGGTATGTCTGCTGTCTATGCATTTAAAAAAAATTAGGTATTTATTGGATTTGAGCATTTTGTGGAAATTGATAGCAGACTGATAAATCTATTTTATTCATTCCCCCCCATATCCAGTTATTAGATATGATGAAGTAAAAATTTATTAGATTTTGTCATTTGTTCATTCAAAATAAGGTGTGATTTGGAGTCACTTTACTTCCCCAGTTGCTGTGTTGCTATTTAGCCAAATTTTTATACCTTAGTAACCTGCTTTAGAACTAATGAAGATGAAAAAGCAAAGCCACATCCTATTCACACAGATAGCATTTTGTCTTCTATCCATGACTTTTTTGCAAAAGTAATTTCTCATATAATGACTTGTTGGGAGAAAGCATTCTTAAAAATATTAGGTTGAATTATATAGAAGTACAACAATAAATAGTGTTCATATTTTCTGAACTAAAAATCAGTGTACATAGACTGACAAAGCATAGTCCTTTTGCAAGGTCTTGTTAAAAGTACAGTTTCTAAGAGATTTCTGGGAGCAAAGGTGGAGAAATAAGGCAGGAAGGCCTGAACTCTCCCAAATCCAAACAACAATAAAATAATGCCTCAAAATGGATTCTGTAGTGGCAGAACCAAATAAAAGATGAAGTGAAACAATTTTTCAGCTTAAGGCTACTTGGAAGTTTGTCAGGAAAGGTCTATTTCACTCGAGTAAAATAGGAGCACAGTACAGTGCAGAAAGTATCTAGACAAGCCAGAAACAGACCCCGCCCCAGCAAGCCAGTGGGAGTCCCTGAAACTCAGCACAAGTCAGCACCTGAGGCCCCCTTAGCCCTGAATCAGCAGCAGGGGGAGTGCCCAGGACATTGATGCCCCAGTGCAGCAGCAAGTGAATTACCAGGCCCTCACAGGCTTGGCACAACAGATCAGCAGCCAGGGCCTACAACTTCTGACACAAGAAACCTGGACAGTGTTTCTCTATTCCAGAAGCAGAGAGTGACTTTTGAAGTCATAAAACAGGATGGAAAAATGAGCAAAAACAAAACAATAAAAAAAATCTGATCACAGAAAGTTACTATGGTGATGGGGAAAATCAAAATACAAACTCAGAAGAGGACAAAATATCAAAATGCCTATATATGTAGCTTCAAAGAAAAATGTGGATTGGTATCAGGCCCAATAAGAACTCCTGGGAGAGCTCAAAAAGGATTGGAAAAAATCTAACAAAAGAGGTAGGAGAAAAATTGGGAAAAGAAATGAAAATAATGCAAAGGAATTATAAAAAAAAGCCAACATCTTGGTAAAGGAAGCACCAAAAAAAAAGAAAAGGGGGTACAAGAATTCACTGAAGAAAAAAAAAACTCCTTAAAAAGTAAATTTGGCTAAATAGAAGAGGAAGTACAAAAACTAACTGAAAAAAAGTAATTCCTTAAAAATTAGAGTTGGAGAAGTGGAAGCTAGTGACTCTATGAGACATCAAGAATGAATCAAACAAAATCAAAAGAATGAAAAAAATAGAAGAAAATATGAGATATTTCATTGGAAAAACAGCTATCATATTCTTCTGTATCCTCTCTTTGCCAGGGTAAATATGACCCATTCCTTCAAGTGGTTCTCTTATGACATAGACCCAACGCAACCTCTTCATCCCATTTGCCTCACTCTACACATTTCCCAGCTTGTCATATTAACATTGAACTATTTAAAACTATTTCTTGAGTGTGGTCATCCAACTACTTTTGAATCCATCTGACTGTATTACTGTCTAATCTATGTCTCTCCATCTTCTCCACAAGGATAGTCAGCCAAAAAGCATTTATTAAGCACCTACCACCCAGGCACTGTGCTAAGTACTGTTGTTACATATTTTATCCAAACTCCTGCTAACATCTGGGTAAATAATGTCCACAGCATTCCCCTTATCAATTAGTTTAACATTAATTGTAAAAAAAAAAAGATGAGGTCATATGACATCATTTGTTCATGATGAAACCATATTGTCTTTTTGTAACTACCAATTCCCTTTCTAGGTGTTTGCCAACTATCTTCTTAGTGACCCATTCTAGAATTTTCCCAAACATCGAAGTAAAGTTCATTGGCCTATTGTTTGAAGGCTATGTTACGCTTCCTTTTTTGAAAATTAGTACCTCATTTGCCTCAGTTAGTATTGTCCCAAAATGCAATGAGTTACCTATGGACATAATATGTTCCCTTTCATTGGTATTCTTCAGTCAGAGGTTAGATGACCACATGTCATTGATATTATAGAGGGGATTCTAGCTCAGATATAGCTTGGATAAGATGGCCTCTGAGGTTCCTTCTAGTACTTATATTCACTGATCTTATATAAAATTCAAACATATTTTGATCTAATCTTTGATGAAAGCTGATCACTTCTTTGAAAACAAAGCAATGGTCAGTCTTATTAATAGAACTCATTGATGAATGTACTCAACCTGTTCACCTGTTCCAGACATTGACTGGAGCTGACCATGCTAATCTTAGATCTCATATATACAAAACAGCTGTGTGATGTTTGATGTCACTTTTCATCTGAATCATTGCTATCATGGGGACAGAGACAAATGAATGATTTAGAGAAAAGCACGGGATTTGAGTAAATGGCAAAAATAGCTAATGAACATCTGTTTAAGTCTTCCACAAGTAAAAGGCTAGTAATGAGTAAGCTATTAAATTTAATGGATCAGATGTACCTAATAAGTCTTACTCTCTTTTTTTAATCTACATGAGACTCATCTTCTCAAACATTTCATGTGAATGTAATTTGGGAAATAAATCATTTCATTATGATAGTTTTACAAAAACATCATTGCAGATGCAAAGTGGGAGAGTAGAAGAAAAACCTTCACCTTTGTAAAACAGGGGAAATCTCTCCCACAAGATAGTCATGAAAATTAATTGAGTTTAGCCATGTTCCTATTGAAGTACATTATTAATCCTCCCCCAGCTCAAAAGGGTCAGATGGGTGATCACTATTTAAATGGGTAAAATTACAATTAGAGGCGTGAAGTATCGTATTAACCGAGGTTCTTGAGCTGTATGGCTATAATCTAGCCTTCTTTTAAACCTACAGGAAGATCATTTGTCACTTTACTAACTAACCAATAAGCAAGTGGTTTGAATTGCTCACTAGCATAATGATCTGGTCAGTTTCTCTTTCTCTTTTGTACCATGGTCAGGATAGTCTTCTTAAAAGATGGCAATATTCCTTAGAACCTAGAGGCCAATCATCCTACAAATGCCTAGATGTCTCCTTTTCCCATCAGCCTCTCCCCTCCCCCATTGCCAAGCCTAAGCATCAGTAGTAGCATTGAACCATCTATCAGGGGTGTGGGGCCTGTAGCTCCAAGGCCACACGTGGCCTTCTAAGTCCTCAAGTATGGCCCTTTGACTGAATCCAAACTTCATAGAACAAATTCCCTCAGTAAAAGGATTTGTTCTGTAAAACTTGGACTCAGTAGAAAGGCCGCATCCAAGGACCTAGAAGGCCACATGTGACCTCGAGGATGAAGGCCCCTGCACCTGATTCTAGATTAACCTTTGCTGATGAGGCTCAAAATGTATTTATGTGATGAAACAGCATATGAAAATCTGTGGCATATATCTAGCTCATATCTTACTCCTCCAGTGGCATCTGTGTTTCTTTGTCTCTAATCTTGGCCCACAATTCCAGATTCAAAGACTGAGCACTTTGTGATCATACAATTTATTATACATAGTAAATAGATCCCTCTCCAGCTATCTCCTAAATTTTCTCTAAAGTGTGGATGGGATTGAATGAATGGCTCTACCACAAACAAAAGTAGAGAAGTCAGAAAGATGAACTTGTTTATGACATTGAATAATGGGTAATTGACAGGGTCAAAGGATTCATCTATAGTGAAATTTACGTGTTTCTTCCTGTACTAAATTTGTCTCACAGCAATAATCTTATAATCAAAGCAGGATGGGTGGCCTATTAACTATAAACCTCTATATAGCTCTTAGACAAGAATAAGTGAAGAGTACTTTGATCTAGGATCAAGAACTAGAAACAAAGGAAAGTAGATATGATTGGGGAAATCAGTACTACTTCCCACATCCACCTACTCTAATCCCCAGGTCACTCATCCAGGGGAATTCACAATAGTTGGAAGTTTTGAAAATTTTGGATCTTCCCTCCTGGTGCCAAGATCTGTGCCAGGATCAAGACCTCTCCCACTAATACTCTCTCTTATCTGTTTCACAGAAGCCCAGTAAGGAAAAGTAATTGAAAGAAAGATTGGAAACCAATAAGATGTCTTCATGGAATACAAATAAAATCTTATCTTACTGAGTTACTCCTTTTGACCCTGGATGAAGTGGAAGAAGTTTGATGAATTTGATAGGATCATCAAAAATTTCTATCAGTATCTTTTTTCTGTCAATCATCTCCCTGATTTTAGGAAAATATAATAATTGAAAGAGATTAAGGGCAAAACAAAGGATCATAGAGTTATACCTCTATGGAGCTATAATCCTATGGAAGGGACCTGAGAGTCCATCTAGTCCACCCTGACTCATTTTACCAATCAGGAAGCTGGAGCCCAGAGAAGTCACAGCATAAGCTTCAGAGATAATATTTCAACCCAGATTATCTGATTCCATAGCCAGGATGATTTCATTGTATCACAAGTCACATGTTTAACAACCACTTGGTAAAAATAGACAAACATATACTGTCTTCTGTCTTCTCTAAGGGGAAAGAGAAAGATACTGAATAAGGATATGCTCATTTGATACTCTACCAGAGAAAAACAATATAAGAGCAGGAAAAGAATCCCAAACATAGAGGAGTCTTTTTAAAACTGAAATATGTATAACCTTGTGTATTTATCAAAGAATTTTTTTTAGTCTTTTCAAGGAGTCATATGATAGTAGTTCCTAAAAGCTGCTGTTCTGGAGATAATGAGTATTAGATGTCTCTGACAGAACAGAGCTATAAACAGATGGTACTGTGTACCAGTTAGAAGGTGATATTTACAAATGTCAATTGAGCCTTAAGACTTCATGCTTTTCCATACATGAAACTTGTCTCCATGTAGCACTAAAAACAAAAGCCTTTTTTGCTTCAGACTGCACTAAACAATAACCATCTACATTTTAGACTACATCCATATTTAAGTACTTTGAGCTCATGTGTTCACGTGTGTGTGTGTATATATATATATATATATATATACATATATATATATACATATATATATTATAAAGCACAAAATAATATGTAAATATACACATCTACATGTCTATGATGTGTGAATACGTATGAATGTATAATCATATACCTGGTAAATTTTTGTTATAGTATAATTATATATTTACAAATGTGAGCGTACATGTGTGTCTCCATTTTTATCTATCTCTCTATTTATCTATCCATATAGTACATCTCAGCCTTTTGATAAGTTTAATATAAGTCTCTGCAACACTGTGAACGAAACAGTATATTTTCACTCATTGGACTACTATCTTTCATTTGGTTCTTGGTAGCTTCCTCTGCTATCATAGCACTAAGTTGTTAAAGTAATGTCATGAACTAACTCATCTTTCTGACTTTCCTATCTTTGTCAGTAGAAATGCCAGTTATTAAGTCATTCACATTTTAAAACCTTTTCTTTATCACTGAAATGTTTGCCTCTTTCACTGCCTAATCTCCAATCATTTGTTGAATCTTTGTTAATTCTACTTTTTTGGTAACTCAAATTACGAATTTATTCATTCAATAAGAATTTATTAAGGACCTAACTATGTGCAAATCACTGTCCTGGGCAATGAAGAATATAAAACCAAACCAAATTATTATTTGTTCTGAAGAAGCTTATTTTCCATAAAAGGAAAATAACACATGCACATTGCAAAGGACACTAACAATAGGAATAAACAGGAAAGACCTTGTGTAGAAAAAGGCACAAAGAATGAATCTTTAAACAAGTTAAGACATCTAAGAGTTTAAGGTAAGAAGGGATTGCATTCAAAGCACAGGGGAAAGCCTTTGCAAAGGTATGCAGGTGAGAGATGCAGTGATGTATAGGGAATAGCAAGCAGGTCAATATGACTGGAACATAGAGTATATGAGGGTGGAAAAATACACTGAAACTATTTTGTGCAGCATTTACATGCCAAATAGAATTTAGTATCCTCTTACAGAAGCAAATGGGAACCACTGAAGTTTTTTTGAGCAAGACAATGGCATGAATGTTGGGAACATACATTGGGAAATGTGTGGAAAATCATCTGAGACTTCATGCGTTCAGCACTATGTTCACAAACAGGAGCATTAGGAGATTCTAACTATCTATGGAGAGCTCATCTTCCATTTGGACCCTAGACATTCTCCATGACAAGATGACAAGTGACAAACAGCTTTGTCAAGTCATTTTTTTTGTAGTCATAGGCAGTCTTTTTGTGACCTTATTTGGGGTTTTCTTGGCAAAGATACATACTGGAGTGGTTTGCCATTTCCTTCTCCAACTCATTTTACAGATGAAGAAATTGAGGCAAACAGGGTTAAGTGACTTGCCCAGGGTCCCAGTCAGTAAGTGTCTAAGGCCAGATTAGAACTCAAGGAGTTCTAGTCTTCCTGACTCTAGGTCTGACATTCTATCTACTACACCACCTACCTACTCAAGTATACATCTTCATATTTTTATGGCTTCTTTTATATTTATATTAATAATCAGATGGTTCAAAAATATCTCTCTTATTTCATCTTTCATGGAATTGTGTAATATTTTAGTATAAGCAGATAACATTTTCTGCTTATCCTACTAAATCAAACGCTTCTTATAATCAGTGAAAAATAACCAGAGTGGAATCTTGCATTCTCCATACCAGAAGTATCAAACTCAAGGCTACCCACCTGAACCATATTAAAATATAATTGTGAAATGCTTAATAAAAATAAATAAAAATACAATGCAAAATATATAATGCTAATTTGTGATTTTCAAAATTAATCTGTTTTCACAGTGATTCATTTCTATATGTGCTGGACATCTCTGCTCTACACTTTTTGTTCTTGTGTGACTGTAAAAATTTGATCTGCTATAGAACATTCTTTGCAATTGTCTGTCTTTTTCCTTTTCACATTTTTATTAAGGATGCCTTTAAAATTTGTGTACATGTATTTTTTTCAAAGATTTTGTAGAGGTTAAAAAATAGGCATATAAATTATTGATTACTGTCTTCTTGATCAACTTTTTTGATTAGTAATACCATGTTAGATTTTTTTTCCCCTAGTCATTCAGCATTTCCCCCTCTCAATTATCTTGAAAAGCATGTCTCAATGCTCTCCTTTTCTATTCCCACTGCCATCATCCTAAGGTAGGCTTTCTTATTTGTATAATAGTATCCTAGGTAGTTCCTATCTCCAGTTCCCTTTTCCTGCCCCCCCCCCCCCCGTCCGTCTTTCTCCCCCAGCCAGCACAGTCTAGCAGAGGTACAGAACAGCTGGGACACACAAGGCTTGGAGTCCTGTACCATTTTTTTGTTCTTAGTGGTTAAGCAATGTGTTAGGTTCAATACTGAGGAAGCCTGGACTCTAATTAGAGGGATTAGAACCCCTATTCTTGCTCTCATAAGTTTACTAACCAACTACTTCTCCCAGGAATGATGCTAATTATAGTAAAAATTAGGATTCACAACTCTAAACTTTACCCCCTAAAGGAGAAAATACTAAAAATCATTCTCAAGGTACAAACATAAATGGAATGTGGGACAGGTAGTTTATTTCTTTTCACAAAAAGGAATGTTAAGCTTAAGAGGATCACAGCAGGGATTCACAGAACAATTAGCATATAATGCAACTGATTTAGAATTTTGGCTACAATCTGCTGAGAGGCTGGTAGTTAAACCTCATTAGGACATAAAACAATTTAAAAGGCTGCTAATTAGTCGTTTGTATTTCACAGATAGGTCATAAGTGGCTATATATTTAAACATTTTCCATATTTTACCCTTTTCTCCCTCCCTCCTTAACTCCTTTCCTTCCTTCCTTCCTTCCTTCCTTCCTTCCTTCCTTCCTTCCTTCCTTCCTTCCTTCCTTCCTTCCTTCCTTCCTTCCTTCCTTCCTTCCTTCCTTCCTTCCTTCCTTCCTTCCTTCCTTCCTTCCTTCCTTCCTTCCTTCCTTCCTTCCTTCCTTCTTTCTTCTTTCTTTCTTTCTTTCTTTCTTTCTTTCTTTCTTTCTTTCTTTCTTCTTTCTTTCTTTCTTTCTTTCTTTCTTTCTTTCTTTCTTTCTCTTTCTTTCTTTCCTTCCTTCCTTCCCTCCTTTCTTCCTTCCCTTCCTTCCTCTTCCTCTTCCTCTTCCCACCAACTTAACCCTACCCCAATAGAAGGCTTCTCTGTTAAAATAATAATAATCATATAGCAGCTTGGTGGTCCAGTAGGTAAAGCCGTGGGTCTAGAGTCAGGAAGACCTGAATTCAAATATGCCATCTGACATTACTAGTTGTGTGGCCCTGAGCAAGTCACTTAATCTTGTTTAACTCAGTTTCTTCTTCTGTAAAATGAGCTGGAGAAGGAAATGGCAAACCACTCTAGTATCTTTGCCAAGAATACCCCAAGAGGTGTTGAAGGTCATGAAGAGTCACACATGACTGAAACGACTCAACAACAGCTTATGATATGTTATATCTACAACTCTTCATGCCCATCTTTTCTTATGACAAAATAACATTCTATTACATGTATACACCACAATTTTCACACCAGTCCTCACATTTCACAATTTCTCCTCAGCTGTAAAATGAAGATAATAATAGCATCTACCTCTCAAGGACTTTGTGAGAATAAAATAAGATAATATATGTAAAGTGCTTTGCAAATCTTAAAGCACTATATAAATGCTAGCTATTCTTATATATTATATATTATTATTCTCAGCATTTAGCCCAGTGCCTGGCCCATGGCAGGTGTTTCATAAATGCTTACTGACAATTTTACATATATTTCTAACTGTACAATAATATATTTTTAATTTACTTACCACAATTTGTTCAGCCACTCCTTAATTATAACTAGTACAAATAGTGCTATTTTAAATGTTTTATTTTATTTGTTTGCAAATAAAGTTTTTTCTCTATCAATAACTTCTTGTCATATATAAATGCAGGGTCAAAGGTTATGAATTCTTTAACAGCTTTTCTCTCCTCCTTTTGAATCTTTTTCCAGGATTGTTGCTCCATGACAATGAATTTTCCTTATTTTTTTTTGGTAATAGTAATGACAATATATATTTGTATAATAACCACAGAGCATTTCTGGGTTTAGGATTCTCTAGTTATCAACTCCAAAATTCTCTTGTTGGTCATATGCAAATGAGCATCTAGGAAAGAAGACCCCTAAGAAGTCAGTCTGTGTTACAGGTACTGTGCCTGTGAGCTCACTTCTTTCTTTCTTTCTTTCTTTCTTTCTTTTTCTTTCTTTCTTTCTTTCTTTCTTTCTTTCTTTCTTTCTTTCTTTCTTTCTGTGAGGCAGTTGGGGGTAAGTGACTTGCCCAGGGTCACACAGCTAGTGAGTGTTATGTGTCTGAGGCTGGATTGGAACTCAGGTCCTCCTGTGAGAGATGATCTCTCAGAAGTGAAGCCTCCTCAAAGGGTCAATAGTTCTCATTAATAGTTCTTGTATTATTGCTCTTAAAACCTTCCCTGGCTCAGATCCTGTTTTCCCTACCCCCAACCTGAACTGCTTGCCCTTGTAAAACTTCCCACCTTTTCTTGTCTCTGGGCAAACTTGTGTCTGTGTTGCTGGGGAAGATTTCTGTGAATAGATTGTGCCCTCTGAAGCCGAACCAATAGGATAAGGGGCAAGGGGTTAGGGTATTAATAAGCCTTGCTTTCTGTAACCAATTTGTATTCTCCTGACTGGTGTATTAGCATGAAGAGGGGCGATACCCTTTCTCATGAGAAAGCAATAAACTCCTTTCTGTTTTCAAGGTATCTAAGTCTCTCTTTTAATAGCGGTCTCTGTCCCACATACTCCTGACTCCAGAGCCAGTGCTCTATCCACTATGCCACCTAGCTGCCCCTACTTCTTTTTAAAAATATATTTTTATTTATATTTATTATATAATAATATATTACACTTATTTACATTTTATTTATGTGCAAGTCTTACATTTGTTTTTTTCTTTGTCTCTTTCAATCAGTATCACTTAGGGCAGAATGACATTAGGCATTTTTATATAAATTTACCAGGGAGTTGATATGGGAGCATCATCAGAAAGGGTGCATCATTATAAAATTTCATCCAGATTTAGCTATTGCATGTTCACTTGAAAATTGTAGCAGGCAAGAGGATTCTGGGGAGGTGGCAGAATAAAACAGGAAATACCAGGCTCCACAAGTTTCTCCCACAAATGATAAAATGTAGCCCCAGTGTGAACTCTGAGTGGCAGAAATTATTTAAAGTAAGAGTATATGAGTTGTTCTCCTAAGACAACTTGGGAAGACCTTAGGAAAGGCCAGACTTCCAAGGGTGAAAGATTGACCCAAGTGAAGTGCAAACACTTCTAGGAAGACTCCATTGAATCAACAAACAAAAAGCTTTGGAGGCATCTGGATCAGGCTGCATGCAGCTTTCGCTTTAAAAACTTTCACCTTATGGACAGTGTGGGGCATCTAACAGCTGAGTAGGGGAAGATTGAAGAACCATCCATTGTCATAGGATGACAGAACCAGTTGTGCTGACCAGATGCAGTCTGAGGCTATGGCTGTGGGAGAGGAGGAACAAACAGATGCCATGTGAATGCCATAGCAGAAGGATGGGGACCCTGGTAGCTGTGGACACTTATAGGAGAGTGGAGTCCCTGGTTTCAGTTCCAGGGCAGAAGGGAGAGCTGAAGTTTGCAGCTGCAGGAAGGACTGTAAGGAGTAAGAGCATTTGTGATGACAGCCTGGCTGGGAGCCTTAACCATCGCTCAGGAGTGGAGAGGAATGCTGGAGGTCCAGCCCCCAGATAGTGCCTAGAAAACAACACTAAGAGAAACTTGAAGGCTGAGGCATCACCCCCTTTCCTCCACTTTACTCAATTTGGAACTAGAAATTGACTATAATAATGAAAAAAAAATAATAATGAGTACACAAAGGATAAATAACTTGACTATGGATAGATACTATGGGCATAGAGAAGACATGGATTCATACTCAGAAGAAGATAGTGAAGTTAGAAAAGCCACTCCTACTTCAGAGAAAAATGTCAAATGGTCACAAGCCCAAAAAGAGTTCTTGGAAGAGCTTAAAAAGGACTCTAAAGATCAAATAAGTAAGACTGAGGAAAAATTAGGAAAAAAAATTAGAGTAATCCAAGAAAATCAAGAAATTTTTGAAAAGAAAGTCAATCAATCAGAAAACAAGATCCAAAAACTTAAGGAAGAAAATAACTCCTTAAAAACCAGAATTGGGCAAGGGGAAGCTAATGACATTATAAGACACCAAGAAATAATAGAACAAAATCAAAAGAATGAAAAAAAGAAGACAATGTGAAACATTTCATTAGAAAAACAACTGATCTACAGCACCTGACCTAGATTGAAGAAAGATAAAGTAAGAATTGTTAGACCATCTGAAAGTTATGATTTTTTAAAAAAAGAATCTACATATAATATTACAAGAAATAATTAAAGAAAATTGTCCTGAAGTTCTAGAACAAGAGGGTAAAATGAAAATAGAGAAAAATTCCATTGATCACCACTTGAAAGGTGGTAGTAAGGCAGTAATTATCAAAACTATTTGGTACTGACTAAGAAATAGAAGGGTAGATCAGTGGAACAGAGGAGACATATAATACACAGTAGCAAACACTTATAGTAACCTTGAGTTTGACAAATGTAAAGATTTAAGTTTTGGGAATAAGAATTCATTATTTGGCAAAAATTGTTGGGAAAGCTGGAAAGCAGTCTGGAAGAAATTGGGCATAGACCAATATCTTATACCATTTATCAGAATAAGGTCAAAATGGATATTTGATATAAAGGGAGATATCACAAGGAAAACATGGAACATGTTACCTATCAGACGTATGAATAGGAGAATGTTACAAATAAATAAGTGATATAGAGCACTGTGAGGTATGAAATGGATAATTTTGATTACATTAAATAAAAGTTTTTGTACAAATACAACTAAGGTAGCTAAGAAAAATTTTATAGACAGTTTCTCAGATTAAAGTCTCATATCTCAAATATATAAAGAACTTTGCCAAATTTATAAGAATATGAGTCATTCCTCAATTGATAAATGGTCAAAGGATATGAACAGGTAGTTTTTTGACAAAGAATTCAAAGCTATATAGAGTCATATGAAAAAAATGCTCTAAATCACTATTGATTAGAGAAATGCAAATTAAAACAACTTTGAGGTATCTTCTTCTGCCTATAAGATTGGCTAAAATGATAGAATGGAAAAATGACAAATGTTGAAGGGGATATGGAAAAATTTGGGACACCCATTCACTCTTTGTGGAACTGTGAACTGATTCAGTGATTTTGGAGAGTAATCTGGAACTATGCTCAAAGAGTTATAAAATTGTATATTCTCTTTGACTTAGCAATACCACCATTATGTGTGTTGACTAAGGATTAAGAAAAAAGGAAAAAAAACTTCTTTGTTCTAAAATATTTATAACAGCTCTCTTTGTGGTAGCAAAGAACTGGAAATTGAGAGGATGCCTGTCAATTGAGAAATGGCTAAACAAGTTGTGCTACATAATTGTGATGGAATACTACTATGCTATCAGAAATGATAACCTACTTGATTTTAGAAAAAAACATGAAAAGACTTGCATGAAATAATGAAGTAAAATGAATAGAACCAAGAGTATTTTGTACACAGTCATAGCAATATTGTTCTAAGAACAATTTTGAATGACAAAGTAATTTTGAGTACTATAAATACTCAAATTAACCACAAGGGATCTATGAAGGAAGATGCTATCGACATCCAGAGAAAGAACTGATGAAGTATGGATAGTATGGTTTTTACATATGTATATATATATATATATATATATATGTATATGTATATACACACACACACACATATGTGTGTGTGTGTGTGTGTGTGTGTGTGTGTGTATTTGTATCTAGTAGTAGTCTTCCCTAGCATGGGATGGGTAGGAAGGGAGAAAAAAATAAAAAGTGCACAGCAGAGAACAAAAGAAAACTTAGAAGGAAGCACAGAAAAGCAGGGTAGCTTTGAAAATGATACATAGTATTTATTACATAGCATTTTTAAAAAAAAGTAAACAGTGTGAGATGGAAATTCATGGTTTTATATTGAATTCTCTTTTTATGTAGTGCTGTGTACATGGAAATGTTCTTTTTTTTGCTCTTTTTATATGTAAGTTCAAAATGAATAAAAATTGAAAAAAAAATTGTGTCAAGGCTATGAATGAGGTCTTGCTGGATTCCTAGTGCTACAATTTAATTTTGAATCTCACCTTTGTACCTATGATGGGAAATTTCTCATGGAGGAGCTGGAATGAACAAACAACTTTTGTAACATGGCGTCTAGGAGTATCAATTGAGTGATGATTGTATGCTTAAAAATGAATGCGGGTCCCAATGATGTTTGACATGAGACCTCAAAAGAAAATATTGTGGAAGGTATCTTTAGCAATTGTTAATCCATCACAACAGAATATTTCTTTCATCTTGTCCTCCGTGGATATTTATGAGTCCTATGGCAAAAGTGTCAGTATTCAGAAGCTTCTTGCCATTGACTTGCAAAATATAATACAAC
The DNA here is from genome assembly GCF_003287225.1 of Phascolarctos cinereus. Lineage (NCBI taxonomy): Eukaryota > Metazoa > Chordata > Mammalia > Diprotodontia > Phascolarctidae > Phascolarctos > Phascolarctos cinereus. The sequence continues at coordinate 303,548,105 of NW_027555847.1, forward strand.
TCTAGGCTTAGCAATCATGTGAGTAATCAATACCACTTGATGCAAGGCAATGTGAACTTCTTTAAGGGTTCCTGAACTTCTTTCTAATGGATTCTCAGTAGTGTGTTATCTCTAAGTAGTTTTATCTTTTATACAATCTTCACTCCATGTCCTTGAAACTGCAAATATTTTACAGCCTGAGCATAAGGTTATGTTTGAAATTATATTGGAGTGCAGAGCATGAATTTTTTTGTGTTCTTCTGACTTTCTTGGCAAGAGGTCTATATATGTTCATTGTTACGGTAATTAAAAAAAACTATTTCTTTAAGTTCTGTGACATATACATGAACTATTACTGAGTAAAACCTTGTTTTGGGCTATTATAAATGTCAGCTTTGCTTTAGTTGAGAGGCACCAATGGAAGATCTCATAGCCAATCCACTTACAAAGTAAACAACACATTACATAACAAACCCCCAGGATTCCAATATTGAATCAGACAAAAAATTCTATAACCTAAGCTACAGTATTTTCACCAGGACTTTAATTGCATTTGTGAAATTAAAATCTCTTAATAATGACTAGTTGTGTTGGCAGGAAGGGCACTTGCAACAATTGCACAAGAGGGAAGGGAATAAGCATTTATTAGGTGCCTACTACATGCCAAGAATTGCACTAAGCATTCACAAATGTCTCATTTTATCCTCACGATAACCTTGGGAGGTAGATGCAATTATTATTCCCATTTTCTAGTTGAGGAAACTAAGTCAGGCAGAGATTAAGTGACTTGCCCAGGGTCACACAGCTATTGTCTGAGGTCAGATTTAAACTCAAGTCTTCTTGATAATAGGCCCAGCTGTCTATCCACTCATCCATCTAGGCACAAGTTACAATTTATTTAGTTCAATTCAACAAACTTTAATGAAGAGCCTGCTAAATGCCAAGCCTGACCTAGGCCCTGAGGATATAAAGATGAAAATAAAATACCTCAAGAAGCTTATCTCCTAGTAGGGGTGGAGTGTTATTGTTGTTCAGTCTTATCCTACTCTTCTTGACCCCAGGACCACAGCACACCAATATTGTCCATTGGTTTTCTTGGCAAAGATGGCTGGAGTGGTTTGTCATGCCCTTCTCCAGTGGATTAAGGCAAACAGGGTAAAGTGACTGGCAAAGGGTCATGCAGATAGTAAATGTCTGAGGCTAAATTTGAACTTAGGTCTTCCTGATCCCACCTTGGGTGCTCCATCTACTGTGCCATCTAGCTGCCCTGGAATCAGAGTGTAAAGGGACATAATTCCTAGCTGAGTAGTTTGTATTTATCCTATTGGCAATAGGGAACCATTGAAGATTTTTGAGAAAGGAAGTTACATGATCAAATACATACCACAGAACAATTAATTTGGCACTTGGGTAGAGGGCGAGTTGGTGAAGAGAAATTCTGGGAAAAAAGGAGACCAGTTAGTAGAGAAATTATGGCTGATCAATCCAATATGAGTTTGGAATGTACTAGCACAGATGGGGCACAAGTACATTTAGAGTGGAAGTAGCTCTGGATCTGCACATTCACGTTTCCTTTGTGTTTCTATGATTATACTTTGCTTGTGGGGGACAGGACCTTCTTTGATGTGAAAATGGCATGCTGGGTGGTCCTAGGCCAGTGTTTCTCATGTCTCACAGTCAATACTAAAATTCTGCAGAGATACTTATCTAGATAGCATCCTCATATCGCTTCTTCTGATTGCCATGTGATTGTTACACCTTGTGAATTTCTCTGTAAAATAGTCTTTCAGGTAAGCTTATGTTTGACATTTGAACTATGGGGCCAGCCCACAGACACTGGTCTCTCTACAACAAAGTTTGAATGCTTGGAAGTTGAGTTCTAGATAGGACCAAATGCTTGTTGACTAAGAGAGACCAGATAGCTACACTGCAGCTATTAACTCTCAGACTCAAGAGATCTGCCAGCGTCAGCTTCAGCATCCTCAGGAATTGGAGTTATAGGTATGTGTTAACCGGCCCAGTCAAGAGGATTCCATCTTGCTTTAAAGGCAGTGTGATATAGAGGAAAAGGAATCCAAAGTGCAAACCCTGCATTGGACAGCTACTAGCTGCGTGAGGTGGGTTATGTTACTTAAAAGCTGCATGCCTCTGCTTCCTCAGAAGTAAAAATGAAGAGGGTGGAATCTGTGACCTCTAAGATTTCTCCCAGCTCTAAATCAATGATCCTCTGATATCAGCAGACAAGGTAAGTTGATATTGGTAAAACAGGTGAGAACTGTTTAAGACTTCAACGTGGTTATAGTTTATCATTAAAAGAAACGACCGACCTTACTCATTCTATGAATTACTGCCTATAGAGATATGGGCATTCAAAGGAACAAATGCTAACATTATACTATATTGTTAGCTGGCAAGCATATATTAGACTTTTACCTCTTTTATTCGCCTTTTTTTTTCTTTCTGAGAGGATGGTGTGGGTAGGTTTATCCCCTTTAGGTATAAGCTACTGAAATTATCCTTGAAGGTTTTTTCCTCTGAAAAATTAGGGTTACCTGAAGTAGTTTGGCATTGCTCAATGAATAGAATTCGTGTAAAATCTTTGATCTTAGGCTTTTGTAAGAAGTGACTCGTAATCTGTGGTATTCTCATAGGGAGGGCTGAATACCATGAATACAGTTGAGTTTTTTGATGATAAAAGCTATAGCCACTGGTCAGACTGCAGTCTTTTGTTTATTAACTTTTATGATTGAATTGTATAAACATATATGTATCTAATTTATTAATATAAACAGTTTGCATTTACATCTTTGTTTTATTTCTTAAAACATAATTTAATCAAGTATTATATATGCCTTCCTCTTTATTCCTTTGGATCAAATATGCTCTTGACCTAAGGATTTGAAGGCCATGCTTTGTCACTGTAATTTTTTTTTTTAAAGTAAGCGTAATGGCATAGACATAGTGAAAAGTCCACAGGACTTCATTATCCATAATGCAAGGAAACAACTCTTAGCTGCAGTAGATTCATAAACTCCATTTCCCTGGTGTCTGTATGTCTGTCCACAGAGTGGTGACATTGCCAGGAGTTTACTCTGCAGGTAGTCAGTTAAAAGGTTGAAGATTTAACCAAAGTGGGGCTGAGAGAAGAAATGATAGGAAGAAAAAAAGCTGTGAGCTGCAGTTAGAGCAGTGAACCTGTGAAGTGGTATTCCACAGCAGAATTCTGATAAGCCTTCCTTACATGGTCTTCTTTCTTTCTTTCTTTCTTTCTTTCTTTCTTTCTTTCTTTCTTTCTTTCTTTCTTTCTTTCTTTCTTTCTTTCTTTCTTTCTTTCTTTCTTTCTTTCTTTCTTTCTTTCTTTCTTTCTCTCTCTGTCTCCCTTCCTTCCTTCTCTCTTTCTCTCTCTCTCTCTCTCTCTCTCTCTCTCTCTCTCTCTCTCTCTCTCTCTTTCTTTCTTTCTGAGGCAATTGGGGTTAAGTGACTTGCCCAGGTGTTGCCAGCAATCAAATAGTGCACCAAACGGAAGAGCATGAAATAAACTTGAGACATGGGCCAGTCGGAGCAGCAGAACTGACTCAGTTTATTCATCTGAGGGTACAGGATGTATAGAGAGAATCTAGCCTAACTTCAGAGTCCTCCCCGTGAGATACTCCCCAAAACATCTGCTGAGGACGTGACAACATACATTTCCTCATTATCAGGGTTCCTAGATTGGGTTGTATTTTCCAAGGTTTTGCCAGGCACCTTGGCACCACCTGCATAGAGGAGTGAATGTGTAAATCTAAGTTTCAAAGACTGAGAAGGAATGTCTCAGGAGCCTCCCTTGCAGGGGGAGATTTGGAGAGCCCTGCTTCCTAGATGATTGAGTCTGTGGGTTAAGCCTGGGCAAGAGTCAAATTCTGTCCTGGATCTTAAACCCAGATTGGACTCTTAGAGCCGGCCCTCAACACCTAGGATCACACAGCTAGGAAGTATCTTGTGTCTGGGGCCGGATTTGAACTCAGGTTCTCCTGACTGCAGGGCTGGTAATCTATCCACTTCACCATCTGGCAGCCCCTTCTTTTTCTTTCTTTTTCTTTCCCTCCTTCTTTTTCTGTCTATCTATCTGTCTATCTATCTATCTCTCTATCTGTCTGGTCTGTTTGTCTATCTATTCATTGATTTATTTGTTTATTTATTCATTTGTTTAATATATTCTCCAGACTGCCCTGAGAAACTTCTGAAGCAGAGGGCATAATTTTGTGTTAACCATTTTTTTTCATGATTTTAGAGGAGATTGTCCTTCCACTAATATGCTAGGGATTTTATAATGGGGGGCAGGATGGGGTTAGATTATAATTCCACTGAGTTTATAATAGGTTGTGCTCATTTGAGTGTTTGTGTGTTCTGGAGGTTAGGGATGAGGGGACTGTGGAGGGGGAAGGTGGAGATCAAGAATAGCTTTCATTGTATAATTGTTTCTCTTGTTATTTACATTGCTTTTGTGTTTTATTTAAATGCTTTGCCATTTCATTTGTGGCTTGAATAGATTGTGTTATACTGTTGGTGGCTCAGGCCATGATTTGCACAGATGATCACCTCAAATACCTTGCCCTGAATCTGGAAAAAAAAAATAATGAGGGCTTCTAAAGCTAGAGACAGATGGGGTACTAGTCCTACCTAAAGATTTTTAGTGGAACATAGCTTTGAGATTTGTATGGCCTGAATTCTAATAACCACGCATTGCTTCTCTTTAACTTTGAGATTTTAAGCTGAAACTAATATATATGCACATACTTGTGATGGAGAACACATAGTTTATGAACTCTTAGTTGAAAAAGAAGTCTCATTTTATAAACTCCATGAAAATTAATATGGTGATCAGGAATATAATTAATTGCAGAAGTGCTTCCAAAGTAAGATATTTAAATGTAACTTATAGCCTGTAAGATGAATTTGAATAGCGTCTTTCTGCTAACAATGAATACAATTTATAATATTTACAACGACCATTCTTGGAAGCAAAAAAAGAGTATGTTATTAAGAATACTTAAAAGAAGTGCCTGACTGAAACACAATTTGAACTGGATACAAAACCCAAGGACTTGGCCACCTTTGGTTTCTTTGTTTTCAGTTTTTATTTCTATGTAGAAGGTTTAAAGAAACTGAACTCAGGAAATAGAATTAGGGAGCTGTGTTCCAGGTTGTCCCTCCATGATGGGAACCTAAGGGAGAATTAAGATGCAACTGTTTTGGGGCAGCTAGGTGATGCAGTGGATAAAACTCTGGCCTCAGAGTCAGGAGGATCTGAGTTCAAATTTGGCCCCAGACACTTACTAGCTGTGTGATCTTGGGAAAGTCACTTAACCCTATTGCCTCATCCCCCCCCAAAAAAAAATCAAGATTGAAAGATGCAATTTTTGTCAGAATAGACAATTTTAGAAAAAATCAGAATAGGTAATTTAAGATTTAATTAAATTTTAAATTACATGGATCAGGTCTTGAGGAATGGGCAGTCCAAGGTATCTCAGTTATTTACTAACTATGGAGGACCTTGCAAGAATTTGGACTAGGTAACCTTGAAGTTTTTGAGCAGGGATGTGACAATACACAGAGCTGTGCTTTAGTAAATTGAAACTGGCAGTAGTATACTAGAAAAAGAGGAAGCCTAGAAACAAGGACTTCAGTTAGGAGGCTATTGGAGAAGTCCAGATGAAAGGTAATGAGGTCTGGGACTATGATGGTGACAGTGGAAATAAAGAGGAGGGGATAGATTCCAAAGACTTTGGGGAGATAGAATGAATCAACAGCAGGACCTGGCAAGGACCATGTCTTTCTCTGCCTCTCTTTTTTGTTTCTTCCTCTGTCTCTCCCCGTTTTTCTGCTTTTGTCTCTGTCTCTCTCTCTCTCCCCCCTCTACCTCCCTCTTTTAATAAAATATAGTTCTTTTGTAATCCCATGTATTTTATTTTATGCATTTAAAATATTATTGTGAGGAGGGATCCATAGACTTAACCAGATTAAAGAAAGAGTCCATGACACATATGAGATTAGAACCCCAGCATTAGAATCTAAACACTTTGAGAGCAAGGACTGTTTGACTATTGTTTTTGCATCCATGCCCACCCCCACCCCCACTTAAAACAGTGCCTTGTAAATAATGTGATTAAGTGATTAGTAGATACTTATTAATTTATTGCCTTTCTGTATTATGAGTTCTAAAATCTAGTAGTTAGTTTTTCTTCAAGGTTCCTATCAATTCTGTCAGCATACATTTGCCCACTCTATTAAACTGTGAGCTCCTTGAGATCAGGGACTCTCTTTTGGTTTTATTTATGGCTTTGGCACTCAGCACAGTACCTGTAACATAGCAGATGCTTGGTAAATGCTTGTTGACTGACTCATACATTGATGAGAATTAGATTCAAAATAAGAGGTCCTATTTACTTATCCTTTCATCCTTTGAAAGATGAAATTATCATGAAGGCAAGCCAAGAAATGTTTTCATTCTCTATTTTTACCAGAGGGAGAGAGCTTCAGCAAATGTCTGGATAATTGAAGTTTCCCATCTCTCCTGCCTTGTGCCTTTGTACCAGACTTAAGTCTGTTCCGCATATATGGCCAAGGTAATCACTAGCTTCCACTGTAGCACTACTCTGATACCTCATTGTGGTATAGAGATGACCCTAAATTTCAGAAAGTTGTAATAGTGGAGCATAAGGTAGGTTCTATCAATATGCAGATGTGCTGGGTAGACTCCCAGTGTCAAATTTTATGCCTGTCATGCTAGACTTGGATTAGCTCTGAGAGGCTCATCTACAGGTTATCTGTAAAGAAATGAATTTTTCAGTCACAGTGACCCTGCACAAATTTACTGAGTCATAGATGAGATGTGATCTGGTTATACAGGAAGTACCCATACCATCAAAATTACAGTTATTGAGGTACTGAACTCCTTACAATGTTATTCTTATCAAGAGGACAGTAGCCTTCTCAGTAGGTTTTAGTTGTATAGACCTGTACTGTAACTTTTATTTCTGGAGACAAGGGAGCACTGTAGGAAAACACAGCTCTGCTTCTCAGAGCTTCATGCCTTTCACTAATTTGTGATTGTCTGTTTCAAGTTTCTGGTTTCATGCAGTACAGAAAACTAAAGAATTGCCCTGGAGAAAACTTTGCTGTAACAAAGTGAATGAATAAATGGGAATACAGAGCTGAATAAAAGGAGAAAAAGAATTACAACTTTTTCCTCTCTTGTCAGACCTCCTATGCCTTGTCCTCCTGTTCCTTCTCAACAAAAGACCTCAAATTTCACTTTCCTTTCCTTTCTTTTTTTCTCCCTCCCTCCTCCCTCCCCCTTCCTTCCTTTCTTCCTTCCTTGAAGCTGGACTTTGAGTAAGGCAGATCCATACTCGGATCCTTTCTAGCTGGGCTACTCTGTATAAGACACTTAACATTTCCGATCCACAGTTTCCTTAATTGTAAAATGGGGAAAATAATAGTGATGACATTATGGGTTTATTGTAAGGATCAACTAATACAATGCATACAAATTGGTTTTCAAATCTTAACATACTTGGTTAATGTGAACTATTACTAGTAATTATGTTGGTATTGTGAAGGCCTTCACCTCAAAGTTTTTATATGTATATTCTCACCAAAGAGTTAGATTTTCACAATTATTTATAATCTATATAACAAAAAGCAGATAAAAAAGTTTCAGAAGTCACAAGTATCATCTTTGTCATATACATAGAAGGTTGAATTTTCATTAATTTTGGAAAGCCAAAAAAATCCCGATACAAAACTGAATTGGTTTTATTTCATTTAGAGCCCTAGAATTCAAATGCTCTCATATAATACTCTGATGTCCAAATATTTTGTCTGGTTTAATATCAGTTCACTTGCCATTGCTGAGATGATTGTTATTGTTTTAAACAAAGGGCTCTTCATATCTTGACATATCCATTTATTTTGGCCTCTTCAATGAAGGCAACATATCGTTACATGGAGTTTATGCTTTAACAAATGTTTCTTAAACTGAAATTACTTAATTGAAGAGAAGTAAAAATCACAGCTATGTGGTCCTTTGGCATTTTTTAAAGAAAAAAGGATATTTGTAGTCAACAAATATAATATTTGACCAAACTGTGATTTAATGGACATAGTGAGTAAATTCCTCCTCCATTACAGATTGACACCTATACTTTATAGCTCGGTCCCAATTGGAGCTATTTGGGTAGGAGCTAATTATACATATACATAAACATGCGTACATACATACATACATACATACATACATACATACAGGACAGCTAGATGGTGCAGTAGATAGAGTACTTGGCCTGGAATCAAGAAGACCTGAGTTCAAATTTAGCCTCAAATACTTACTATGTGACCCTGGCCAAGTCACTTAACCCTGTTTGCCTCAGTTTCCTCATCTGTAAAATGAGCTGGAGAAGGACATGGCAAACCACTCCAATATCTTTGCCAAGAAAACGCCAAATGGGATCAAAAAGTGTGAGACATCACTAAAATGACTGAATTACAACTACTACATATATGTGTAGTAGAGTCCCTGTTAGGGAAAAGTCATAAAACACAGTAAGAAGTGAAAGTCATAATTTGAACTCTGTGAAAGATGGAAGCCTACACCTGGTGACCTATTAAAATCATAATTCAGACACTGAGTTATAACTCAGATAATGTGTCTAGTAACAGCCATAACATGAACACAGTGACCAGTTTGCAACCATTACACAATTCTGGGTTTAGGCATTTACCCAAGAACTTTGGCTTAGTGCTCAAGCTCAAAAATGAGTTCATTACTCAGCAGAAAACCAAAAATCAATCAGTAGTGACGTACTCTATAGCTCCTCTTCCCTTTGTTTTCTATAATTATCACTTGGCTCTCTTGGGGTCTCTACATGGGGATCAATCCGTCATTGAGACTGTTTCATCTGGCAGCTGCCCCAGATTGGCCTCTAATGTAAGTAACCCATTATGATCATTAAATTATTATCTATAATCAATCTGGATCTCCCAGATTCTTTTTTCAGTACCAATGAGCTCTGCTGACTGGAGAAGCTGAGAATATCCCAGTGCATGGGGATATTGGCCCTTGGGAAGGTACAGAGTTCTCCAGGGGAAGTCCAGACCAAACACTTATATACATATACATAGGTGTGTGTGTGTGTGTGTGTGTGTGTGTGTGTGTGTGTGTGATGCAGATTAGAATAATAAGACCACTTCATGGGATTCATTAGTTGCTCTAATTAGAGCCTATGACATTAGAGTTGCTTGAGGACACTGAGAGGTTATGTAACTTACGTAGGGTTCATAAAGCCATTATGTATCAGTAAAGAAATTTTAACATAGGTATTCCTGACTTTGACATTAATACTTTTTCCAGTATGACACACTTCCTCTCCATGAGTGAACAAATAGAGGCTACTGAAATAGTTTAGGGGCTTTCTAGGTTATAGAATATAATAAAGGGATACTTCAATATTTTAGTTGCTCAAAACTAAATTGGAGGGTACTTCCTCTTCTGGAACATATGACAACTTTTCCATATCTTAGAACATGGTCTTAGTAAGATGTTGTGGTTAAAATATTTATCACTTAGTCCCTAACCTCCTGGTACTGAGTTTCTCTAAATTTAGATTGACTAGTGTGTCACTGGGTCTATATCTGAAGCCTTTTCACATAGGCAGCACCTATTAGAAGTTTGACTATTTTGACATAATCTTCAAGAACTCAGAGTTGCTTCCATATCACAAGGGGTACTGGAGTTAGAGCCTAGTGAAGGACTATAGGAAAATAACACACAGGAATGGTAATAAAGCAAATAGATTTTTATTTCTTTGGAGGTAAAACAAAACAAAACAAAACATTAGGAACATAACCCTTTGAAGATCACTTTGTTTTGACCAATGGGGAGGACAGGAGAAATGGAAAGAAGAGAAAATAAATGTGTTAAATGATAATTTTTTTTTAAAAAAGCTTTCATTATAAAATGGCCTTTCAGACATGGTACAACAATGGGAACAACAAAGGATAGCAAATTGTCATAGTCGATCAAAACAAATTCTTATATTAAACAAGTCCAAAAATAGCTTGTATGCTCCTGGAACCAGAGATTGTATCTTTGTTTCCCTTGTAGTACCTAACATAGTACTTATAGTCAATTAATATTTGTTGAATGAACATGCCTGGATGAATGAATATACAGATGAATCATATTTTAAATAAACAGTTTTTTTAAACTATAATTTTAAACTTGTATTATTTACAAATGGAACTAATCAATTTAAAATAATGAGAGCCATGCATTTTAAGGAATTTTCAATCCAGAGTAAATTAAATCAGGAAACTCCTGGCAAAATGTGACATTTCAGAATAATCATTAGAAATAGACATCTCTATTTAAAATTGTAAACAAAGGGAACTTCCTTAATTCCATAGTTCTGGACATTCCATAGTTCTGAATGTTTGAGTTGCATATCCAACCTTCAAAGGAAATGTTGGAAACAGTCAATATTCCAAATGTGCATTTAGCAGTAGCAGTAGTAGTTGATAGCTATTAATCTCTTTAAATAATTAAATACTTCATAGTGCAGTCTTTAATTCAGGCTATTTCTTCATGTACCATAGGTACAGTAGAATATTCATAGATTTTCCTACTTGTGAGGATTTATGGAGCTGATTCCCTATTAATTTGGAGGGTCCCATTAATCAGAAAAAGAAAAGAGAAGAACAGAATGCTGAGAAGTTTAAGTTTAGAATTAAATATCCCCAGGCAGGAAATTTATTATTGTGGGTTGGGGCAAAGAGGCAATGTGGCGGCTTGAATTGCTCTAGATCACTTAGAAAATTAGATTCCATTTCTCTTGATTTCATTGAGTATTCTTTGCATAGTAATTGTCAAGGCAAATTATTCACTTATTCTCTATTCTTTCCTTTGGCTTCTTCCCTCCAACGCACACATATAGATTTTTTTTTTATAAGCTTCCAAAACAGCAATGTTAGTCATTTGCACAGCTTGTTAATAAAAATCTCCCCAGCTGGTTTTATTAACTTCATTTTAAGCACATAGTGTTTTGCATTTTTATAAGTCCAATGGGTCTTGTTTGTTAATTTATTAGAATTGTGTTTTATTTTAGCTTCACACAATTTTAAAACTGTTATTTATGCTTTACTTAAACAACAACAACAACAACAAAAAACTTTGGGGTCATTTGTATTTTATGCCACAGTATTTATGGTTCACTTTACTAGCTTTGGAGTCTGTTAATGTAACATCAATAATAAACATTCCAATTGACTTTCTTTGCCTAGAAATTATGCCCGAAGTACTTAAATGAAAAGCATAAGAAGAAAAATGAAGACAAGGATGAGACAACAAAAATGAATTAAAGTTTCCAGGAAACGTCATGATTAAAATTCTGATGGAGATACCAAAAGCCAAGTTCCCTGGACTAATTTACAGGCACCAAAATCTCTTACATTTAATTACTCACATTAAAAACAACAATGATCTTCTGTATTTTGAACAAAGAAATATATTTACATGGTAATGCTTCTCTACTGATTTTTTTTTTCATTTAGTTAATGCCATTTTTCCTAATAGGGAGTGTAGTTCAGATCATGCCTGAAAGTAAACAATATTTTAGTATTGGTGGTTATGATATGACTAATTAGAGGTAATAGGACAATATGCCATGTGCAGAATAATACTTTTAATGGAATATTGGTAAATTATGACTTTAAAATATTTTATATATCTATTTATATTTACTTTTCTAATTTGGCTAACATGTAGAGAGTGTCTATGATCCTAGCATAATAACTGGAAGATAATAGGTGTTCAGTAAATGTTGGTTGATTGATTTATTTACAATTTTTTTGTATTACATTCATCTATTTACTTTTCATATTTCTATCAACTAGAATACAATCTCCTTAAGGAAAGGGTCTGAATCTTATCTCTTTGTATTTCCAGTATCTCTGAGGAGAGTATATTATGCTAGTACTTAATATGTGTGTGTGTGTGTGTGTGTGTGTGTGTGTGTGTATTTAATAAAAATAGTACATTTTAAGCCCAAGAGCTCAGAGTGTTTAATTTTATTTTTCAGGGTATTAGAATATGTGTGAGGCATGAATTATCTAAAATAATGCATACTAATTTTAAGGGTATGTAATTCAGTGACTTGCATACTCCATTCATTAATGTATTGCAGTCTTACTACAACTATATCTGTCTATCTATCTATCTATCTATTTATTTTTAGGTTGCCGCCAAATTAGTGATGAACTTTTCTGATGTTAACCAGTCTAATCTACAGATAAAGACAGTTTATCCCTTGGCCTATACTCAGATGCCTTTCCAGCCTGGTAGGAAGTACCAGAGTTTAGCCTCAACTGGAATAGCTTTTGGAAACCATGCCATGTTGAGACATTGGAATACCACTTTAGTGGAGGATCATCTGCATAATATATTGCTCTAATATTCTAATGTTGCAGTGTATCTAGAGGTCATCAATTTGAGTATTCCCTCCAGCCACACAGACCCCAATTCATACATGCCTGCCTATCCTCTGAAATTCAGTCACGTCCTCCCATGAATTCACTGCAGGTGAATTTGTAGTCCACTCAATGTTCTAGTGCTTTTTTGTGACCTCTTCTCTTTTCATGTCTATCATTGGGGAAGGTGAGACAACGACAATCAGCTGTCACTTGTTCTCCCTATATGACTAAGCTACCATTTTCTTTGTTCATACTTTTCTATAATGACATCCCTTATATCACTTCTCCAGGGTAATTTCTCATTTGTAATGTGTTGCAACCTACTTAATACCATCATGTGCCTCTCCATTGCCCTTTGAGTGAGATGCAACTTCACTTTTTTTTTTCACTTAATGAACAGTCATCTAATGTCACTGAAAGAATGCTGGTTTTGAAAAGACAGGACTTTCTTCAAAGGAGCCTCGGGTTAATAAAAGAACTGTGCAATTTTGGAGATGTAATCTAGGACACTTTCTTACTCCTTTTCGTTCTTGGTTCTGTTCATTATCTATTTTTCAGTTTCTTTCCCAGATATATGTACTAACTGACAGCTATTTAGGTTGTCAATCTTACTGCATATCACAGTCTGAAAAATAGATGCTTTTTATCCATTTACTCCCCATGACTAGATAGATCAAGCTCTGAAATGTTTTGGTCATCATGTAAGCAATATATTGTTATTTTTAAATAAAAGTGTCAGAAAGATCTCACCATCTTTAAGTAATCCTTCATTTATGTGGACTCTGTGCTTACCAACCAACATTGTTTCTGACATCTCTCTGACACCTTATTCATGCTAATAATCAGAGACTTGTTGAAAAAGTCATCTCTGTTGCTAAATCTTTCAAGTAATCTTGTGTGATTTTTGTCTTATGTGTGGAAGACATTTCATTAGCAGAGAGCTTTTTAAAATATCTTTTTGCTCTTTCAAAACAATTTTTTATAGTCACTAAAAAATAAGCACAGTGGGGTTTTGTATTCTCCTGCTTGGAGTATGTGATTAATCAGTTGTTTGATCATGGAATAGTTCTTGCACTCACTTCCAGTATCCTCTCAAGGATGCCTTTTATGCATGGGAAGATTATTCTCATGAAATTTTACATAGATGAGAAAGCAGGAATATTATTCTGTAGTTATTTGATGTTTTCCTAGTTACCTTTATTTTGTAATAAGATCCAAGATTTTTTCCAAACTCTTAATTTTCCAAGTTTTTAAAAAAAATATATTTTAAGAACCGATCACTCAATTCTTTCAAAATAGTGGCACTTCCAGAATAGATCTCTTCTGTATGTATTAAATTGGATCCAACTACTTTTCCATCTTTTGTTTTCTTCAACACAATTTCTGTTTCTTCGTGAAGCACATTCATGGATTGTAATGTGAGAGTACTAGTGCAATGACTCCATTGTCCTTCATGATGATCTTTTCAATTTTTTATCTCTTTGTTGTTCTTCAAGTTTCATCCTTAAGTTTTCTCAAGATTTGTTTGTCTTTTGCCAAGCTATCACTAACTTGTTTTTCCTTCCAATAGTTATTGCTGTTTTTTATGGTGATATAGTGAATAATCTTCCCCCATCATTCCTCATAAGATTTTTAAAATGAACTTTCTTTTAAACCAATGTTGTCCTTGGCTATTACATCCCTCTGATTGGTAAGTAGAGTAATTGTTCAGGATGGTTGAGGTAGTTCTAGGCTTTTTTCTCCACTACTTGTTATTTTCATTAATTAATTCAGTAAAACTTTCTACAAAATAGTTATTCATGTTGATGTCTCTCTTCCATCTAATTCTCATTTTTTATTGATAATTTTTAATTTAGTCAGGTTGGAGGTATTTTATTATACCTCGCTCATTTTTAATATTTAAGTTCTAGTCAAATCTGTTTTTATTTTCTTTATTGGCTGTCTGAATGCACATAGACAACTAACTCAGAAATGACTCACACCCATAACAAGTCTTTCTGTCAGGTAAAATATTATCAGTTTCATTTTTCATGATATTTTTTGAAGCATGCAATGCCTAGCTGCTGCTGTTTCTGTATAGTTTGTAAGCTTTTGGTTTCTCCCATTCCTTACTTCTTAGCCATGTCTTTCATCATATGTTTCACTATTTGTTTCCACTATTTTTTTATATTATTCCTGTTAAAGTATGATTTTCTCCCAAATCTTTTTTACTATGAATTTGATAAATATTGATGAACACGAACACTTCAATGTACAGAAAATAGGTAAAAAAGGTTTTTTATAAGAAACCATAGGAATATCTATCATGTAGAGATTGTTTCTTTTTAAAATTTATGTTAAATTTAATATAGTAGTATTACCGTGCTTGTCTTTGTGCATTCCTGAAATTCTTTGTTTTCTTCTGTGAATTTTAAGTATTTCACTGACATTTTTTACATCTCTATCTTTTTTATTCTAACTATATTGATGTTGTTTTATAAATACTTCTCAATTTTATGTAATCAAAATTGCCAATTTTGTCAATAGTTGTGAAAGTTACCTTGCTGATGTTCAGTTGTTCAGTCATTTCTTATTCCTTGTGATGCTGTGGATCATAACATTCGAGGCCATTTCCTCCACTATCTCTTAAAGTCTGAAAATTATCTCTTTCCCTTTTATTCTGATCTGTTTATAATATGACTTTTAAAAAATCAATAGCATGTATACATACTTTGTTATGGCTGATATAAATTGTTAGCCTAAACTTGATTTTTGACAGACTTCTTTTTAATTTTTCCTGTGTTTATTTTTTTGTGTAATTTTCCCCTCTAGTCACTGAAATCCTTGGGTTTACTGAACACTATGTTACTCGATTCAATTCCTTCTGAAACCGCAGAACTCAATTTGCTATATTGATCAATTTTTCTATCTTTTTTATCAGGTGCCAAATAGTTTTGATGAGCATTGCTATGCAATATGGTTTGAAATTTGGTTATACCTTTTTGTTTCCCTTCTTCCTGCTCACTTAAAAAATTCCTTGATTTTTTTGACCTTTAATTCTATGTGTCTATGATTTGTGTGTTTCTTTTAAACAATATATCGCTGGATTATGCTCTTGACTCCTTTCGGCTATCCTCTGTTATGAGTGAGTTCAACAACCACATTCATTGTTATGCATGAATAAAAAATAGTCGACAAAAAAAGAAAACCATAAATGTTGGAATAGCTGCAGGAAAACAGGTGCATTAATGCACTTTTCATGGAGTTGTGAATTGGACCCACTCTGAAGAGCAATTTAGAACCGTTCCCTGACAGTCGTTAAACTACACACACGATGGCCCAAGTGATAACACTACTAGATATGTAGCCCAAAGAGAGCAAGGAAAGTAGAAAAGTTCCCATATGTATAAAATATTTTTATCATCTTTTTTTTGTTATAGCAGATAACTAGAAACAAAGACAGTGTCCTAGTTGGAGAATGGATGAATAATTTTGGTATGCCAATATTGTGTAATATAATTGTTCCATAACAAATTATGAAAGAAATATTTTCAGAGAAACTTGGGAAGACTTGCATGAATTGATGCAGAGTAAAGTGAGCACAGTAAGGAAAACAACATATATAATAATGATAATAGTGTAAAAATGAAGAACTTTGAAAGACTTAAGAACTCTTATCAATACAGTAATCAAGCATGACTCCGTAGGACCAATAATGAAACATTGTACCCAATTATTGACAGAGAGATACAGAGACTCATAGAACAGAATGAGATATATTTTATTTTTGGAATGTGACCAATGAAGAAATTTGTTTCCCTTAACTATGCATATTTGTTACAAGGATTTTGTTTTTCTTTTTTCAATTGTGATGAGTCTGAGAGAAATAAAATTGAATTTTCAAAATTAAAAATAAAATTTAATTGAAAACAGAAAAGAAAAATATAAGTGACATAAAAATAATGCATAAATTTCCTTTTTTTTCCAGTGTTTACTATGTGCCAAGTAATGTGCTAAGCATTGGGAAAATAGGGGGAGAAAAAGATTCCATGCTCTCAAGGATTCTAATGAGGGAAACTCTCTCTCTCTGTATACACACACACACACACACACACACACACACACACACACACACGTATATATGTATATGTATATATATACGTATGCATGCATGTATACACACTATACACATATATGCTATACACACATATCCACACATACATATAGTTACACACACATAAATACATACATATGTGTCCATATAGTGTTTATGTGTATGTGTGTATATATGTATGTGTGTGTATATGCATATATACATACACACACATATGTGAATGAACACAGCTTCAGAATGATGGAAAAGTCTGGTAGTTTTTCAAATATACATGTGTTCATGGTAAAACTATTTTAGTTACTCAGTCTCAAGTGTCATATTTATCTTCTCACTCTCTCCTCTAATGTTCAATCAATCCTTCAGATTGAATCTGCCAATTCCATCTCAACGATGTTTCTCTCATTCTTACATTCTTTTACATTTTCTGCTAATATACCCCTAGTTTAGTTCCTCATTACCTCTTGCATGTTCTCTTGTCAATCAACTCACCTCCCAACTAGAAATTCCAATAAAAACTATGACTAGGAATTTTGTTGCCCAGGGGAAGAAAAAGAAAATGTGACTAAAGCAATCAGCATGAGTACCCTCAAACCAACTTTGCAAACCATGAAGTGAAAATGAAATCATTAAGACAAATTGAGTTGTAAGAAGTGACTCTAGGATTCAACGTCCTGTAGGGGAAGAGGTGTTGTGTCACCAGTCCCTCAATTTTTAAGCTACACAGAGAGCTTGGGTTGCTAACATTTGGTGGTGGAGATCCTGAAACTGCTGCTCTGGAAGTACTTCCTGGGAGGAAGAAAGGTGGGTCTACTCCAACGTACATGGAATCCAGTTGCCCAGGGGGAAAAAGAAGGGTTCTAATAGCTTCCTAGTTTGTTTAAATTATTTTTGCTAACTTCATATGGTGCTCATTTGCTTCTACACTCCCAAAGAGTGTAAGTGCTATCAGTACCCAATAATTGAGAGTGTCCTGTGGGCAAAATCTCAGTGCTTCATTTTACTTTTGCTTCTGGGTCCAATTCATTCTAAAAACTACTACCTGCTGATCCTCCTTTACTCAAATTCAGACTCTTTCCTTCTCAAAATTCCACTACCTCCAAATCCTTTTGTCAGACATTCTAAACCATGCTCTACACTAGCATTTCAAACTCCTATAAGATACAGACACTACGCAGAAAGTAAACCACAGTAAGTAAGGACAAGAAAGCAAATGAGATGGTATGTATTCAAGAAAGGCCATGCTTTCATGTGAAAACAAACAGCAGGACTAAGCCATCAAAGTTAAGAGTGCTTGAGGTAACAATTGAGGCAGGAGAGCCAAGGCATCTTCTTACTAACTCCTACTCCTGTTGGATTAAAATGTCAGATTATTAGAAATAGTAGCAGAAATGCTTCTTGCATTGATGACTTGAATGTTAGTCACTTGTTTCTGTAAATTAGAGAAAAGCTATTAACTGAAACTATATAATCTTATAGGTAAAAAGCTAGGGACTAAGTGACTTAGGGATGATTCTGTACCTGCAAAGGTTTGGGATCCAAGCACTCACTGACTTGTGTAAGCTTTTCTTCTGAGCTCTAGTCTCATACCACCAATTGCCTTTTGGACATCTTAAACTGGTTATCCTGTAGACATATAAACAAAATATTTCCAAAACAGAATTCAATAATCTTTCTCTCAAAATCTCTTCCAAATTTCCCTACTGCTGTTTAAAAGTACCACAATCCTCCCAGTCACAATCTCAAGGTCATCTCTGTATACATATTTCATATATGTCCCCTTCTCTCCAGTCACACAGCTGCTCCCCCGGTACAGACCTTTATCACGTCATGCCTGGACTAGTATGATAACCTGTTGTTTGATCTTTCACCTCAAATCTTTCCACATGCAAGTCCAGAGTTTGCCATTGCCAAAGTGATTGTCATAAAGTTCAGGTCTGACTGTTGCCTCCTTACTCAATAAACTCTTATGACTCCGTAGTATCTTAAGTGTCAAATATAAAATCCCCTGTTTGGCTTTTAAAGCCTATCACAATCTGGTCTCTTCCTACTTTCTAAGATTCCTTTTATTTTATCCCCTCATCACATATTATCAGATTCAATAGCACTGCCTTTCTTACTGTTCCTTGTGCACAACACAGCTTTTCTGTTCCCAACTAGTTGCCTTTTCTCTCTCTCTATTTCTTTTTCTTCTATATCTTTTTCTATTTCTATTTCTATATCTCTATTTCTATTTCTTCTATATCTTTCGCCTCTCTCTCTCTCTCTCTCTCTCTCTCTCTCTCTCTCTCTCTCTCTCTCTCTCTCTTTTTCTCTCTCTTCTCTCTCTCCCATTCCTAGAATACTTTTCTTTCTTTGCTTACCTCCACTTCCTGGCTTTTCTGGCTTTCTTCATATACAAAAAAAAAAAAAAAAGCAGCTTATTGTTGTTACTGGAAAGGCATAGAAATGAAAAGGGGAGGGATGGCTATCAATTGGGAATGGCTGAACAAAGTATGTTATATGAATATGAAATAATATTATTGAACTACAAAAACAATGAAGAAAAATATATTTTCAGAGCAACCTAGGAAGATTTATATGAACTGATGTCAGTAGGCATGCAGCATCACCAGAAAAATATTGATGTCAAAAATATGAGTCCTTTTATTTCAAGGAGAAGCTTGGAACATTAAAAGCATTGACAATAGACTAGTTGCAATCTAGGCTTCACTCCTCCTTCTCCCTGATTCTAGGCTTAGGTCATTATGCATCTGTAATGTATAGACAAGATATATTTATTGATGGACAAGCTTTGTTGGTTGCATATAATGTTTGAACAATGGACATTCTTCTAAACTTAATTTTTCTTGTGTGAATAGTGAGGGCAAACTCTTTAGATTGAGTGTGAATCTCATTTTGGTGGTTTTATAAGATTCTAAGGCTTAGTATAATCTACAGAAGTCAGATGCAAATAACGAAAACTAGGATCTCATCATGAACAGGGATTCTGTCTTTGATATGAGCAGACTTCAAGATTGTGGTAGTTGGTTTTTGTCTTTTGTTCTTGAAGAGGACACAAATGACATCACTGTGTTAAAGTCAAGTTTCAGTGTGTCCTACTGTGGCTGATCAGACCAATATGAGCTCAGAATGCTGTACCACAGTTCAGGTACAAATAGTCCACGTGAACATTTGGCATGGATTCTCTAAATTTGCACATCTTGTATTTCTTTTTAGCTACTTCAATTCTGCTTTGCTCATAGGGACAGCACCTTCTTTGATGCAGGTACACCTTTCTGGGCAGTCTTTTGCCAGCATGTCCTCTGTCATGCAAAGTTCTTCAGAAATATTTCTATTCCAGTCTATTAGAATTAATTTAATTTTCAGTGAAGTTATTCAGCACACCTTGTTTAGTGCTCTTTTTTCTTTTTACAGAAGATACATTTGTGATGTATCAATTTAGTAAGATATATTATCTAAGAGCCTTTGCCTTTTTTTGCTTGCTCCTGAAACAGGTTTCCAAAATTTATTCTACTTTCTTCTATGCCTACCTTTTAATTGATATCATGAAATAGTAAGGCAGATGGCAATTTTATTTAAAGAATTATATTAAGTTCTTTGTAGAATTTCTCTATGTTTCCCATCATCCTTTAAAACAAATGTTGGCACACAAGATGAAATTATCTTCATGGTGATTTTTATGCCAGTGGTCTGTCTGTCATGTGGTCTGTACTGTGAAATAACCAGATATCTCATGGATTAACATCTCCTGTTACTTTCACCAACTCTTTTATTTGCCTCTCCAGGAAGAAATGGTTTCCTGTTCCTTTACTGACTATTATCTTCTTTTTGTCTTCTGGTTGCATTTCTACCAAGGATTTCAAAATTGATAGGAATTACTTATTCTAGTAACATAAACTATTCATTGATCATTGGGAAAAGATTATTTTCTCCAAAAGTTATTTATTTATTTTTAACACTAAAAAAAAATCTTGAATTCTAAACTCTCTCCCTCATGCCAGCCCCTTCCCTATCCACTGAGAAGGCAAGGAATATAACAATTATACATGTAAAATCATGCAAAACACATTTCTGTTATCAGCCATGTCAGAAAATTTAAAAAGCAAGAAAAGTAAAGAAAGTGAAAAAAACATACTTTAATTTACCCTGAAAGTTTATGAGTTCGGTCTTGGATCATTTTATTGATCAGTGTACTTAAGTCTTTCATTGTGATCATCATTACAATATTGCTATTACTATGTACAATGATCTCCTGGTTTTGATCCCATCACTCTACATCAATTCATATAGGCCTTTCAGGTTTTTCTGAAACCCTCCTGGTCATCATTTGTTATAGCACAATAATATTCCACCACAACCATATCCCACAACTTGGTCAGTCATTCCTCAATTGATGGACATCTCCTCAATTTCCAATTCTTTGCCACCAAAAAAGAGTTGATATAAATATAAATAACTTTTATTTCTTTTTCTGAACTCTGCCTATTCATATTCTTTAACCATTTATCGATTTGGGGGATGGTCCTTATTTTAATAAATTTTACTCACTTTCCTGTATATTTGAGAAATGAGGTTTTTAACAGAGAAACTTGATGTAAAATTATTTGTATATTACTTCAGCGTATATTATACCTTTTAGCAAAATATAGTTTCCCTAATTATCTCTTTCAATTAGGTCTATTTTTGCCTTTGCTTTGTCTGAGATCCTGATTGCTAGCCCTGCCTTTTTTTTTAACCTTTGCTGAAGCAAAATAAATTCTGTTCCAACGTATTATTTAGCTCTGTGTGTGTCTTTCTCTTTTAAATGTGATTATTGTAAACCACATATCATTGGATTTGGGTTTTTAATCCATTCTGTTATCCACTTCTCTTTTATAAATGAGTTTATTCCATTCACATTCACAGTTATGATGAGTAAATGCGTATTTCTATTTGTCTTATTTTCTTCCATTTCTTCTCTCTGTTTTTACTCTGTCCCTTCTCAAAAGTCTGTTTTACTTGTGTTCACTGTCTCTTTTAATCGATCCTCCATTTTATCACCCTACCTTTCTCTTACCCCCTTTCCCTCCTACTTACCTGTTGAGTAAAATAGATTTCTATACCAAATCAAGTGTGTAATATATATCCTTCCCTCTTTGAACCAATTCAAATGAAAATGAGGTTCAAGTGTTGCCCTCATTTTCCTCTCTACTGTAAGTTCTTCCTTGTGAATCTCTTTTATGTGAGGTAATTTCTTCCATTCTTCCTTGGTTTTCCCACTTCTCCCAGTGCATCCATTTTTCTCACTCTCATTTCTTTGAAGTTCATCCCTCACAGTTAACTCATGCCCTCTGTCTAATTACACTATTAATAATAAAGTTCTTATGTGTTCCATGTATCATCTTTCCATTTAGGAATATAACAATTTAACCTTATTAAATCTCTTATGATTTATCTTTTATATTTACCTTTTTAGGTTTCTTTTGTCTTGTGAATGTTAAATTTTCTGTTCAGCTCTGGTCTTTTCATTGGGAATGCCTATAAATCCTCCATTTCATTAAATTCTCATTTTCCCTCCTGAAAGTTATTATTGAGTTTTGCTGGACAGGTGATTCTTGGTTGCAATCCTACTTCCTTTGCCTTTCAGAATAATATATTCTAAGCCCTCCACTCCTTTAATGTAGAAGCTGCTAAATCTCATATCACCCTAACTGTGACTCCATGGTATTTGAATAGTTTCTCTCTGGTTGCTGGCACTATTTTCTCCTTCACCTAGGAGCTCTGGAATTTGGCTGTGCTATTCCTGAGTGTTTTCATTTTGGGATTTTCTTCAGGAGGTGATTTGTGGATTTTTTAATTTCTATTTCATCCTCTGGATCTAAGATATTGGGTCAATTTCCCTTTATAATTTCTTGAAATATGATGCCAAGGCTCTTTTTTTGATCATGATTTTCAGATAGTATAACAATTCTTAAATTATTCCTCCTTGATCTATTTTCCAGAGTTGTTTTTTTTTCTGATTACATATTTCACATTTTCTTCTATTTTTTATTCTTTGGACTTTAAAAAACAACATTTCTTCCTATTTCATGGTGTCATTAGCTTTCACTTGTCCAATTATAATTTTTGAGGAATGATTTTCTTTGCTAAGCTTTTGCATTTCTTTTTCCATTTGGCCAATTCTGTTTTTTAATTTATGATTTTTTTCAGTATTTTTTGTACCTCTTTTACCAAGCTGTTAATTCTCTTTTCATAATTCTCTTGCATCACTCTCATTACTTTCCCCAATTTTTTCTCTACCACTGTTACTTCTTTCTTTAACTCTTCCAGAAATTTTTGTTGGCTTGTTTTAATTTGCATTTTTTTCATTGAGGCTTTTGCTTGTTGACGTTTTTCAAGTCTTTTTGGCATGGATTTTTCAGAGTTAGTTCTGGGGATTTGCAAATTTCCAGTGCTTCCAAGGTGGTCTTATACTAGGAAAGGTATGATCACTGATCTCCTGGTTTGTACTCTGATCTTTATCCAGGAAATGGCCCAGATGTATTGTAACTGCATGTGCTAGTGTACCTCCTGGCCTTGGAATTGTGACCAAGGCCCCTGCTCCTCTATAGAAACAAGAACTGAGGGGCAGCTAGGTTGCACAGTGGATAGATCCCTGGCCCTGAAATCAGGAGGACCTGAGTTCAAAGGCATCAGACCAAACACTTGACACTTACTATCTGTGTGACCCTTAGCAAGCCACTTAACCCCAATTGCCTAAAATAAATAAATAAATACACGAATGAATAAATAAATAAACAGATAAATAAACAAATGAAAATAAATAAATAAAATAAGTGAATAAATAAGTAAACAAATAAACAAACAAATTAATAAACACACAAATAAATAGATGGATAAATAATTTAAAGAAATAAATAAGAAGCAAGTGCTAGTTATTTTCTCTGCCCTGCAACTGTGATCAGGGCTCCTGCTTGCTTGTGACCCACTGTAAATGCTCCTATCTGTTGTGGAACTCTGACCCAGAACTGCACATGGGTAATGGAATTATCAAACAATCCCTGGTCTTATACCCAGTGTCTGCTCAGGGTAATCTTTTTCTGTAATCTGTAATCTCATTTTGACCAGTTCTCCATTCAAATTCCCTTACTGTTTCTGGGCTGAGAGCTCCTGAAGCTGTTGTTACTGCTATTATAGCAGCCTCCGAAGCCCACTGCTGATGTCCCCCCGACATGTGCTTTGTGCCAGCTCCCATCCCAGTGTCACAGAACTCTCCTGCCAATTTCCTAAGGTGTTTTGGTCTTAAAAAATGTGTAACTCCAACCTTTTGTTGGCTATGCAGTATCAGAATTCAATTTAACACCTTATTTTAAAGTTGTTTGGAGGGGAATTTTGTGTGAGTTTGGCTGGGTTGCTACGTCTACTTTGCCACGTTTAATCCTTCTGGTAGGAAAAATAATTCTTAGCACTTGTTACTCTCCTCTTTCTTATTCTTCCATCATCATCACTTCAAAAACAGAATTGAGATACAAAGTCTCCAAGGATAATTTTGTATTTTTCTTTGTTTTTTAAATGTCCTTGGACAGAAGGGCCAACTTATTGGTGAGTATCCTCTCTGTTGATTAAACTGATCCTTAAAAGGAGAATTTTTCAGACAGAAGTTGTGCTCTACTGCCATAACCTCCAGGACACAGAGTCCCTTTTATGCTTCAGTGAAACATACTGTCTAGGACATTGAGAAAATTCTATCCATGAGTTTATTAATTTTATACATATATATATATATATATATACACAAA
This sequence comes from Phascolarctos cinereus, assembly GCF_003287225.1. Taxonomy (NCBI): domain Eukaryota; kingdom Metazoa; phylum Chordata; class Mammalia; order Diprotodontia; family Phascolarctidae; genus Phascolarctos; species Phascolarctos cinereus. Next base: position 303,572,462 of record NW_027555847.1, read on the forward strand.
TACATATACAAATACATATACACACATATCTATATCTATATCTATATATCTATACACATATATCTATCTATCTATCTATATATATATATATATATATATATAGATAGATAGATAGATAGATAGATAGATAGATAGATAGATATTAAACTTGAGTGCCATTATCCTTAAGAAGGAAATTTTTATTTGTGTTCCACATCTGTAATTGCATGAATTTACCAGGTACTTTTTAACTCAGGGTGGCTGTTATGTGACACGGCTCAAATGATTTATTATAAAACAATGGCTTTGGACCACTGTATTACATCTTTTGGGCTTACAAGCAGTGAAGAGCAGACTAATCCCTTGATATAAAATTCGAAGTTGGTGACATTGACAGAAAATTAACAGGGTTAGCTATAGCCATTTCTTTCTTGAAGTAGAAGGAAAAAAAACTGGAAAAGGGAAGAGTCAATATCAGCTTCTATGTCATACTGTTCCTACTACCTATTGTCAACACACTCAGTCAGCATTCCTTTAACTACAACTATGCCCAAATAAAATAAATGAGCCCTTACTACTCAGATTTCTCACAGCACTTGGCAATCTTAACTATACATTCCCACCCCATACTAATCCCCTTTAAACAGGCTTTGTTTACCTAAGGCAGTATTTAGCTAAAAGCATGAAATTTGGAGAAGGCTTATTGGGGAAGGCTATAGGTCAGTCTTCCTTCCCTTAGTGATTAATTCTAACAGATGTTCTGGAAGCAAACAAAGACAGATTTTTTCTATTGTGTTAACTAACTTTCACATTAAAAGACTGTTGAGTCTTTCTTAAACTAACTTAGTTTTATCATTTTAGACAAATGACGCCTGCTTAGGAATTTTGTGATCAAATTACACTGAGTTACATGAAAGAGGAATCTCATATAGTTGGTACAACATAATAGTTCTATTGTCTCCAAATTTAAACATTTCTGGTGTTTGTGTACGCTTATGAGAATACTATTTGCAAAAGTCTGATATGGGAAACAGCAGGTCTGGCCAATGATAACTTTAGTTACAGTGGAAACCAAACAGACCAATAAATAGGTACTGGTTTCCAGAATTTGGCTTTACTTTGCAGTACAGAAATCATTTAGAGCCATTTTATGAAACATCATGGACTTGGAGGTTCTGTCAAATTAATACTGCATTGTGGTTTGGTCCACCCAAAAAAGCCAGGGGGATAGAAGGTGCTTTCACTTCTTGCCTGCTATTATTTTTTTCCCATCAGTTTTATTAGATTAAAACACTAAAGGAGCTTTTAGGCACACAGGCCTCTCCTAAATTATGTAAATGTTTTCAAAATCTAAAGCTCAGTTAGAAATCTATGCCCATAACTAATGACTATGATATTTGAGCAATGTCATAATATTTGACATGAGACAAAAACCAAAGGTTATGGGACTTGGATGGATGCTGCCCAACACTGGAGTATTCAATTTAAAGTTTTCTTAATGTTTAAGACAGCAGATAGCACATGAACTTATAGAATCAACAGAAACCCAATAAGCATATAACTGAAAAGGCTATAGCACTGAAGGATACCAATACTGTATCAAGTACTATTTGTCTGCCTCAATGAGTGTATATTTAAACTGTACCTTCCCTTAAAAACACACAGACATACACGCACGCGTGCACACTCAGGGAAACTGAACATAATGTTAGCAATCTGTCACTTCTGGACAGTCATCCCAGGAAAAAGACAATAATCCATGATATTAAAAGGAGAGAGAGAGGGGGACATTTAGGGGCATAGTACTCTTCAATCTCAAAGAAGTGATTACAAAAGCAGTCCATACAATACTGATTTCATATAATGTTCATTAGGTTCTTGATATAACTCTGTATTAACTCAAATTTAAATTTCTTCTAATATTAGCATATTACTGCTATTAGTCTTACCCATAAATTTAATTTTTTTCACTTCATCTCTTCAGGCCCAGTTAAACTCTTGTAAATGTTTTTAATATCATCACAAATTGTCTCAAAGTGAGTTGTAGCATCACAAGTGTGAGAAATGAAGATCTGACTTTCTGTTCCCAAATCAGTTGGAATATAGAGATCATTGATGCTAACAAATTTCTGTTCAATTGGCTCCAAAAGCTCTCAAGCTGGTCTGATTTCCTTCTCAGCTTCTCTAGTTTCTACAATAGTAATAACAATGGCTATATACTTTCCTTGAACAGCCACATTGTGTGCAGAAGAAACCATGCAACCACAGATATCTGATTTCCAGTTCACCTGATTCTGTGGAATGATGATCTGGCATGAATTGGCAACATTGGTGTACTTAATTGGGCGACTTAGGATGTAGATAACTCTAATCACCTACTCTATTTTTTTGTACTCTCTCTTTTACATAAGGAGCATCACAGATGAGCTGCTCACAACAGGCAATCTCTCCTTCAGATTTCACACCAATCACTTGTCCATCTTTTACAATGATTTCTTCAATTGGCTTATTCAACATATAGGTACCTCCATAAATCGCACTCAGCCTTGCAAATCCTTGGGGCACTTCTCCAAGGCCATAGAGTATATAAAGATACGGACTCCTGTCATATCTTGCCAAAGAGTTGCTATAAAGTTTAATCTTGTTGATGATTTCATAAACATGATTGATCTACATAGTCATCAGTTCTGTAAAGAGCAAGGGCGTGGTCAGTGAAATCTATGACATCTTGGCCCAAATCAAATTTCTAGTACACATCTCACATTAAAGTCTTCCAAGGATCAACACCCTCAAAAGTTGTGGAGTCTTTTGCATCAAAGTTGGCAACATATACTAAGAATTTCCTGAACCCACATTTCTCAAACAGCCCCATCAGGCTAGGTGTCAAGGCTTCTGCTTCAGTGGAAGGAACTCTAGACTTTTCCATCCCTTGTAGACAAAGCTCCTTTGGTTACTTTGAAGTCCAGATATTGGGTGACTTCTGTATAAAGCAGAATCTTAACCAACTGACCATTTGCCATAAAGAATTTGGGGATTAGGTCCACATTCCAGTCTCTCCCCCTTCCCACTGAGGCTTCCTGGTACATTAAACCTCTTGTATAAATCTTTCAGTGGTGTATTGGTGTAACTTTCACCTCTATAATAGGGGTTTCTATCCATATGAAGGACCTTCTTTCCATTTACTGATGTGATACTTGAAAGTATGCATTCTGTGAGGCCAGTGCCCAGCATGATCATGTCATACTACTCATTCATGGAGGGGGTCAGAGGATGAAAGGGGAAGAAAGGGGAAAAAAGAAAGGGGGAGAGTGGGCCAAGAACTAGAAAGGGAGGAAAAACAACCAAAGGGAGCAAGTAGAGAAGCCCCCCCCCCCCCGCAGTTTGGTAAGCACAGAGAGAAGATAAAATGGAGGCACAGAGGAGAAACTGCTGGAGATTAGATGAGAAGAGGGAGGGCTGAGAAAAAGTAAGCAGGAGGAGCCTAGAAGGAAAGGGGACAGGGCCTTAAATACATATTTTTCATGTGACAAAACACAAACCAGAGGTCAGGACAGTACAAATATACCCCCACAGAATGATAAAGTGGGCTCAGTATGAAAGTGTCAAATACTGAATAGATAATTCTGTTTAGTAGGGGGAGACTAGGGGAAAAGGCAGACTAGGGGAAAAAAGTACTAACTCCACATCCCTTGGAACATGTCCTAGACCCCTTTGGCAATCTAGTAAAGCTTATATATCTCCTCTCTGTATAATGTTGTTAAATGCATAAAATAAAATACAAATGACTACAAAGGAAATCTACTCCATTGAAAACGGTTTTCAAATTTTTTTTTTAAAATTTATGGACCCTCAGGTTAAGAACTCCTGTCTCAGAATGATCAAGCACAGAGGAAAGCAAACAATACAAATTTACCATAAAACTCCCTTACATGAGGCTAAAGCATAGAAATATGATTGTTACCCTTCTCCTGGTTCTCCAGAGGGATTTGAAGGCATGGTCATTGGGTGCCCATGACTTGGATCTAAAAGTATGTAGAGCCTTAAGGGGAACAAAGAAAATCTACATTTAGTAAATATATTTGTTTGATTAAACGAACCTTGTTAGATATGAGAGGTCCTTCTGACTCCAGTACGCCTCATATATAATCTCTCTGTGCTGCTTTGCCTTATTGGCATGAGATGTGCCTGAATACTCTATTCAATCAATTTGGAAAGTATCCCTGTTTGTTGCAGAGTACAGTAAAATGTAAGTTCTTTGTCATTAATAAATAAGAAGAAGCTATGCAATGCTTTTTTTTCTTTGCCAGAACTAAGCAGAGTCTGTGAGTATTTGCGTAGTTCAAGGTTATATAAATCACTACAGATAAGGAAAATTATGCTGAAGCTTATTTGATCACATCAAATACCACTTATTTTTTTTCACCAAATTGTTACTATTAAAGGAATACATGTGAACAGTATGGGATAAGGAGTTCATTTCTATAAATTATACATTCTTCATAACATTTTATGTATATTTTTCCAGTTCTTTTCTATTCCTCAAAGGGAGTTTATCAAGCAACTTCTGCATATCAGAAATAAAAGTGAAATAAATGAAATTAAAACAGCTGAAACATAACTCTCAGTAATGGGTCTGCTTCATGTTATCCATTGCTCCATTCAGCATGAAGAAGATGCCATCATGCTCTAGGCATAGGATTATGGTTGAGTTTACGTTCACCCCACAAGTACCAGATATTGACTATTCTCTGCGAGAAGAGAGTGCGTGTAAAGGATGACTGGTTAGATCTGGGGCTTAAAACATTTCTAGAAATGCTATATGTCTAATGAAGACCACTGAGAATATCTGTGGAATCTTAAGATGCATGAAGGAAGCTGGATTGACAATTATTTAGATTTTTCTTTATCTTTTACTCTGAGAGCATGTTTAGGGACCGATAGAGGAAAAGAGACAAATATAATTAGGGACTCCTTTCAGTCTTCTGAAAAAACATCTGGTAAAAGTTGTTGTCATCACAGGAATTTAATTCTTACAAGAGATACAAGATCTGCCTTTAAATTATGAGCCAGTATTTAAAATCAGGTATTTCTCTACTCTATTAAAAAAAAGTCTACTGGACTCATTCAAGGAAGAATAAAGTTGGATTTGGGGGGAATTTCTGCCTTTCATTTAACATATTTTGTTCTATTTTGTTGTAGGTTCAGAGTATATATCCTTTAGTCTTTGAGTTTTTCCCCCTAAATAAACATTTAAGGGTGAATCTTATTCTTTATCTGGGCCCTATGATTCCATGACTTTAGAAGAAATTAAGCTTTTAAAGACATTTATAGATAACAGCTAACATTTATGCATCGCTTTAAGTTTTGCAAAGCACTTTACATACATTATCTCATCCCAATGAAATATAGTATTATTGTCCTCATTTTACAGATAAGAAAACTGAAGCTGGGAGAGGTTAAATGTCTTCTGTTTGGTCTCATAGCCAGTGTCTCTTCTTCTTCTTTTTTATGCTTACTTTGTCACCAATTTTGTCACCAGCATATTTGATAAGCTTCTATCTTTGCCTTTTTTCAACTCATTGATAAAAATGTTAAACAACGTATGACCAGGTATATATCCTTGAATTCCCAAAGGATGGTGGAAACTCAAGGTACCTCAATTATTATTATTATTATTAGTTTGAATATGTATTAAACATATTCACTTTTACTATTTATTAATTGAGTTTATTGTTTAACAAAATCATCCTCTATCCTGTTTTTCTGCCTTTACTCCTTGTAAAAGTTGATAAAAACAAGAAAACAGAAGAAAGGTATCCTATATAGATTACCCTCTTCAAACGCATCTTTTTTCCCCCAAACTGTTTGTAGGGTTATATAGTCACTTTCTATCCCTTCTATCTCTCCACTCCCTAATGCCCACAGTTCAAATATCTTCCAAATTTGAATTATATCCATCTCTTCAAAGTTTTTTCAGTATTTTTAAGGGTAAAATGTCAACTTTCATATGCAAAAATCATTTTGTTTCTTGGGGTGGTGGTCAGAGCCTTAGTCTTGGATAATTCTATAAATATTCCTTTAGAAAAAAGGGATCAGGATTCTGCTGCTTCTGTACATTTCTCAATGTTTTTATCTCTATGAGGACTCTGCTTACTTTCTAACACTCTTTTCTTACAGCTAGTATGACTGGCAAGTGCTTAGAGATTACTTTCTAAGATCCTTCTTTCCTAATTCCTGTCCTCCCAAACTACTGCCCTAAATCAACATAGAACCTGCTAGTCCTCCTTCCACTTTCATCTCAATCTATCTTAGCTCTATCTCTTTTTACTTCTCACACCATGTACCTTAACTCTTTATCTATGACTTTAGAGTACCATGTACTCTCTGTTGTCAACAAACTTCCCTTCACATTTTGTTTCTTCCTTTTATGTTTTCTTTTTTTTTTTAAATCTTCTTGTACAACTGGAACTCCTGGGAGTAACACATTGCTAATGCCATCTCCATTGCTGGTTGTTATTGCTGCTTTTTGATGACACTCATCTCCTCCTACTTCAGCTCACAGAATCAGCAGGAAGTATTAGAAAATTCCTTATTTTATATTGATAATGCCAGACCTTTGACACTATCCCCCAATAGCATCTCCTCTTCTGAAATTTTTATCTCCCAAGTATATCGCCTTTTCCTTATCCTTGTTAATATTGCAACATCTATTCATTTCTAGGAAATTTTCCCACCTTTCTCAGTAACCACTGTTTGGCTTCTCTTCCTTTGCATTCCTGCCATTATTCTCAGCAACTTTAATACTCATATTAATAACTCTTATAATGCTCTAATCTCTCAGTTTCTCAGTCTCTTCAACTCCTCTGACTTTGATCTCCATTTGAAGATTATGCTCTCCTTGAAGACAGGGACTTTTTTTTTCTTCTTCCTGTATTTCTAATGAGTAGCATACTGCCTCACACATAGTAAACAGCTGCTTAATAAAAACTTATTGATTGACTGATATCCAAGTGGGGTGGCAACGCCTTAGACCTCACTGTCACATGAACGTATTCAGCCTCTAAGATCTTGAATTCTACAATTCCCTTCTTTGATCATTGTCTCTTTTTTCATCTCTCCAAATTTCTCACTTCTCCAGAACCTGCTCTTTAACATTATCAGGACCTCTGGTATTCTAGTCACTTCTTATTCTCTCAGTCACTGGCCAGCCATTTCAATGATTCATTCTCCTCCATCTTTGAATATCCTCTGCTTAACTCCCCCTTTCTTCTCCAATCCTAGTCTCTGTCTCTCTCTCTCTCTGTCTCTGTCTCTCTCTGTCTCTCTCTCTCTCTCTCTCTCTCTCTCTCTCTCTCTCTCTCTCTCTTTCCCTTTCTCTCTCCCTTTCTTTCTCCCTTCCTATAGTTTAGCTGGGAAGATTCACAGGAAGAAAAGGGTATCTATCCAAACTGCAATGTTACTTGTTTCCTACTTAAAAACCTTGGTTTTTTTTTACTGTTTTCTTGAGTTTTGTGATATAATAATGTCAATAAATTAAATAATTATTAAAAATGAATTGTTAAATCCTTTGAATGTTTGAAGGTCATGGCTAAGAGGATAAATCTAACCCATGGGAAATGGAGACAAAAATAATTGGAAAAGAGAAGTTTTGTGCATTTGCTAATTTGGACAATATTACACATCACGTCATTAGTTTCTATTCAACTGATCATCACCAGTCTCAGAGGAGTGAAGAAGTTGTGAGGAAGGGAGGGGTGGTGAGAATGTTCACAGGTAGCTGAAGCAGAGACTTCCGCTTCTGGGAGCCAAGATGGTGGAGTAAAAAGGTAGTCACTCTTACTCTTCCCTATCAACCTGTGAAAACCCAGAAAATATCACCCCAGAAAAAAACCCTGGAACAGCTGAACTAGAAGAAAGATGGAGAGCAGCAGTACAGCAGCCCAGCAAAAGGGTCTCCCAGTGCCTCAGCAAAAATAAGGGACGCAGAACTACAAAGGGCCCCAGGTGGATAAGCACCCTGCAGCATTCATCTGAAAGAGCTGAAGAAAGCAACCTAGAGTCTTCCTAAAGTCCCAGGCTTGCTGATTCCAGCCCAACATGAGGTAAGCTGCCAGAACCCTACAGCCTCTAATTGCCAACATAAGAGAACCCCACAGCCTCCAGTTGTCAACCAGGAAGAGATCTTGATGCCCAGGTGGTAGAGCAGGCAAACACCAACACCTGGACCTCTGAGTGCCTCAGTGAGGGAGCGGGAACCGGTGGAAACCAGTTCAGAAAACCACCAGGTGCCTCGGCACTCTACTGCAAAGGAATCTCTCAGTGCACTAGCAGAAATGTGAGAGGCAGCACTGCAAGACACCCCAGGCAGATAAGCACCCTGCAGGAAAAGCAGGCAACCTAGAATTGCCCGAAAGTTCCAGCCTTGCTGACTCTAGCCCAACACAAGGTAAGCTGCCAGAACCCTACAGCCTCTAACTGCCAACATAAGAGGCCCCAGCACACAAAGCCAGTGAGCAAGACCTAGGCTCCCAACACAAGAAGTTTGGGTCAGTGCTCTCTGTTCCCCAGCAGGAGAGTTCAATCTCTTTAAAGGCCAGGGAATAAAGAAACACCATAAGTAAAAAGAAATGTACCATAGATTCATATTATTAGAAGAGTGAAGATCAAGACAGAAACTCTGAAGAGGACAACATTGTCAACAAACCCACATCTACAACATCAAAAGGAAATATGAACTGGTCTGAAGCCCAAAAAGCCTTCTTAGAAGAGCTCAAGAAAGATTTTAAAAGTCAAATGAGAGAGGTAGAAGAGTCCTTAAAAAATACAATTGGCCAATTGGAAAAAAAGTACACTGAAGAAAACAAGTCCCTAAAAAACACAATTGGCCAATTGAAGAAGGAAGTACAAAAACTGACAGAAGAAAACAATCTGCTAAAAACTAGAATTGGACAAATGTAAACTAATGTCTCTACGAGAGAGCAAGAATTAGTCAAACAGAAACAAAAAAATGAAAAAACAGATGAAAATGTAAAATACCTCATCAGTAAAACAACCGACCTGGAAAATCGATTTAGGAGAGACAATTTAAAAATTATTGGACTACCTGAAAATCATGATAAAAAAAAAAGGTAGCTGAAGCATCATATGGCAGACAAGTACACCCATTAACTAGTTAAGAAATGGGCTGACTGCATTAAGGACTGTTGCCATCTGAAATAGTACTGAACATGAGAACTATCCAGAGGTTGGTGCTTTCACTATCATGCCCACCTTTTAGTAACAAAATTCAGCACTCACACATCTCACGTACAGTTTCCTCTTTTCATCTTCTGAGACAGTTATGTTTCCTGTTGTATTTCTGCAACTGGGATTTTGATTTCTCTGTAGTCTTCTTCACTGATTTCTCTTTCTATTCTTTTTGCCTAAGTTCTCCAAAGGATATCTCCTAGGTGAATTTTACTTGACTGTTCAATTCTATTAATTGGAAAGTGCATCATTGCCCATTGCTGTGCTAATAATTCCCAAATCTATATCCCCAGTCTCACTGTCTCCATTGAGCTCTAGTTCTGCATCTCCAACTATCTGCTACATATTTCCAACTGGAGGTCCTACATACAATTCAAACTAAAAATGTTGAAACTGACCTCAATATTTTCCTTATATTCTCACAGTCACCCAGGCTTATAATTTCTATGTCATATTTGAAAATTTTGTCTTCACCCCCCATCCAATCAGTTGATTCATTTAACAGATAGTTATTATGCTGATCCTAGAGGAGACTTAAAGTTTAAATAAAACACATTGCCTGACCATGTACAGTTTTCAGTCTAGTGATGGTGTACTTGTGCATTAGAGAGAGGAACAGCAAACTGCCATGTAAGGTCTAAGGGATGTCAAGGAAGTTTTCATTGAGGAAATGGCATTTGATTTGGGTTTTAAATGGATGTATAGGAATTTAATACATGAGAAGACAGAGGTAGGTCATTTAAAGCACACAGAACAATGTGGCAAAAAGGGATACAGGAAGGAGGATAAATGATCCATTCTATGAACTGACAGTAGACCAGTTTGTCTAGAATGTATGTTGTATGAGTATAGTAAGTATAAATGGGAGTGTAATAAGACTGGAAAGGCCAAGTAATCCAAGAACATGGAGGGCTATGAACATTAGGCAAAACAATTTGAATTTCTCTCAGACAGCCAGTGAAGATTTTTGAGTTAAAGAATGGCATAACTAGATTTCTGTGTAAGAAAGAGTAGTTTAGCATTAATTTGATATATAGATTTGTGGATGAGATTAGAGAAGAGGGAAAACATATTAGAAGACTGATGAAGTAGTGCAGGTGGGTGATGATGAATATGGGCAGTGGAAATACAAGAGAGAACAGATGTGAGGGGTAAAGGAGGTGGAATTGATTAAATTTGGTAAGTGAGTGAGATAAGTGAAAGGAGACATGTATGCGTCTGCATCTGCTGCTCTTCCTAGCTTCAACTCCACTAAGCAAGAGACTCCCATGCTGGGTATTGGTCTCCCTTCTTCCCACCTCTCCTGCTTTTTTTGTCTTTTTTTGTGTGCTATATCCCCCTATTAGATTGTGAGTTCCTCAAGGACAGGGGCTGCCTTACTTTTTATTAATTGTATCCCTAGGACTTAACAAAATGCTTGGCATATAGTAGGTGTTTAATAGATGTTTAATGGATTAGGATAGGGGCTGTATCTGTAATTTCACCGGTATATGGAGTGCCTAGTAAGGAATTCCTCTACCAATGAAGACTACCAGTTCTTCTGCAACTTGTAGTCCTAGAACAGTGGGTTTTAATATGTTATCCAGGGATCACTAAACGTTCTACAGTTGAATTTCAGGGTGTCTGAGACCTTGTATAAGAAATAATTACATCTTTATTTTCACTAACTTATAACCAAAATTTGCCATGTCCTTCAATTATGATTTTTTAAAAACCCACATTTTTCTGAGAGGGGATTCATAGACTTCACCAGATTGCCAAAGGGGTCCATGATGCAAAAAAGTTTAAGAATCCTTGTGATAAAGTGTTATAACTTTGTGTGCAAGAGTGGTGTCTGGAAACTGTGAAAATATCAATGCCACCAAAAGAAATAGGAAAGTTTGTAGGGGCAGGTTGTAAGAGGAAGATATTGAGGACAATTTTGAAGGGGAATTGAGGTCATGGGTAAAGATAGTGGGTTTGTCTTTAGTGAGGAGTAGGACTATCTCTTTTGTCATCAAAGGAAAGGGAAAAAAAAAGAGTGGGTGATGATGCTGGAATGAGGAAGAGATAGCAAAAAAGGGCTAAGAGAATTCTTCTGGATTTCCTTAGGCTTCCTAGCAGAATAGAAGATTAGGTTATTTTTTTTTAAATATAATGTGTCATTTGGTAGGAAAAAGAAGTCAAGAGAAGATTTGGACCAAATACCATAGGGAATGAGATAAGGAATCAATAAGATTAGATCAAAAGTCTTTTCAAGCATCAGTGAAGGACAAACTGAAATTATTGGGGGGAAAATGATCCTGTAGTAAGTGAAATCACCCCAGTCTTGTGATATTCTGCATCAAAGTTCAGTAGTCCTGGAGGAGAAGGGTAGAGAAATTAAATGGTTGGAGCTCTTCGGGGATGAGAGTTCTGTGATCAGGAATAACTAGGGAAGTAAGGGATGCTAGAATAGTATATACTAAGTCAATAAAGTGGCAAATCATGGAGTCAGGACTGGTTATAGAAACTGGCTAGGACGACTAAGGTTGATTCAAAGGCTCAAATTTCATAATAAAATGCAAGAGTAGTGTCACATAAGTGAGAGAGTGGGAGATCAGAAAAATAAGAGGCTGTGATAGGATAGTGGAACTATAGCTTTCTAGAGGATCTAATTTTAAGATAATGGTTTGATCTAATGCATGACTATATTAGTTTGTGGTTGAAGTGGGGTGGAAAGATCCTTGATGTTGAAGATGTTAAAGAATAGTCAGCTATTTTGAGGGGTCACCAGTTTAAATGTTGAAGTCCTGGGAGATTATGGAAACGTATAAGTCAGCTTTAAACACTATCAGCAAATATCAGGGACTGAGGAAATTTAGTTAAGGTAGAGGGAGAATTTAAAGGCTCTGTGGACAACTCTGGTACCTATATTTATGTAACATGGTTTGGTACATGCACAGAGTGCCTCAAAGGGTATCTCTTCAAGTAGGAGAGCCCGGAGAGCCTATTTCTGGGAAAGTCATTATGACATGTAATGGAAGTGCGTTGGAGAGATTTGGGCGTAGATAGAAATTCTGTAACTGGTTCTGGTCTATCAACCACATGATTTGAGCAGTGCCTTCAATAAAGGCACTAATGACTAGGGTCTTACATAGTTTTTCTGTTTGACTACTCTATTTTACTGGATCTCTTTGACTGCTTCATTGAGGTAAGAAGCAACATCTTAAGGAGAGAGGCCTTAGGCCTTCTCCACTGGGACTGGAATATGATCTCATGAAATAAGCCTCAGTCTTTGGCTTCTGCATTTGTTCTTTCCTTCCCTTCCACCAACCTCTGCCTCCCACTTAGGTGAAGGGTTTGGATACTCTGATCTTGTGAGTCTTGAAAAATCAGGAGAGGTAGCATTTGAGTATCTTGGTGCCTTGGTATCCCAGTATCCCAGCATCCCACATTTCGTAGTCAGATAAGCATTGATACCTGCAGGAGTAAGGAATGACTTTTAGAACCCAGACTAGTGGTGACTGAGATAAAGACTCAGTTGGCAGTCATGCTGAATTTGTTTGTAAACTTGTTGGGACCAATGCTGGATAGGAATTGAATTAATTTTGAGACAACTCTCCCCCGAAACCAAGGTGGGAGAAGTTTGAGTGTGCCCCACAGGCTTCAGAGGGAAACATTTGTAGTTTTTCTTTTTTCAAAGTAAATATACCTCTGTAAAAGGAATTGATGTTCAATGGTTAAATGGAATCCAGGTGCTTAGAAGAATATTGGTAAGGGCTTCAGAGGATGGTAGCGAAAGCCCCTAAACCTTCTAGGTATTCTAAAATTCAAAGATGGAGATGTACCAGGCTTTACTCTGGAAGAGTGAGGCCAAAGCATTTTTGCTATATTTAAAAGATGACACATATTTAGTCACTTCTTTGAGAAATCAATAGTTAAATAAAAGGATATTTTTAGCTGTGGAGCAATTGGCCAAGATGACTTGTTTCATTTCAGTGTTACCAAGGGCAGTGCTCATGTTTGTACTGTTACTACAGTCAGTGGGGTAACCAAAATTTATTACCATGAAGTTGAGTTTCAAGTTATAGAGGAAATGTTTCTGTTTGGCCTTATCAGGAGCCCTTTTTAATAAAAATGATGGCTATCAGTCTCAGCATGGGTTTCATTGGCATCTAAAAGCACGGATGTACATTTTAAGTATCATGTTTACCCTTAATTATTTTTAGGCAGTTCAGCAACTTGAAAGTTAATTAGAATTTGGCTGATTTAAGTGAATCTTATATTATGAATTGTTGCTATTTTGATGGTTTTAAAATAAAGCACTTTTTCTAAAGAGACAAGGGCCCTTGGACTATGAAGCATTCTATCAGATATTTAGAACTCATTTGCATCAAGTACTGAAAAATTAATGATATAACAGTATTGTTGGTTGATAAGGAGTCCCCAAAAGCCATTTTGTCAAATCTCCTGATGCTGAGTCACTTCCAGAAAAAATCTGACTACTTTATTTGGCAAAACAATATATCTGTACCCCTTATTCTTATTTATCTCAAACAGTTTCCCTTCAGTATTTAGCATATTTTTGAAGTTACCATAATTGTCCCCAACCCCTTCTAGCTGTGCTCAACTTTACAATCAGCCAGCATCATTAATGAATACACACAAACATACACACACACACACACAAACATATACATATACAGAAAAAAAAAACCCTGATAATCTAGCATAATAAATCAAATACTCAATACCCTATAAGGAATGTTTATGTTCTCTTCGAAGTTTTCTAGAACATGCAATTTTACATCTTGGTTCTTTTTCCTTGATGACAGCTCTGCTCATCTGAAGAAAATTATCCCTTTTCTTTTTTTTGTAGACCTTCCTGGCAATAAACTTTATTGAAAATTATTCTTTTCAAACCTAAATGTTTCATATAACAGTTAAAGCCTCTTCTTGTTCTTACTTCAGAAGAGGATAGAGAAATCTAATTAGAGCAGATGACCAAAATTTAGTCACCTTTCAACCTCCTGTTGTGTAGGCCAATAAATCTTGACACTTCCAATCATCCCTTGTACATTTTGTTTTCCAAGCTTTTTACATTTTTTTTGACAATTTAAAGATTATTTTAATCAGTTAATGGTCTCTCAAACTTACAGAGTGCTCCCATTCACAGTTCAACATCTCCATTTCTCCTGTCATTGTTATTGTCGAGCACATACCAGTTTGTCTGAGTTTTCCTCTTGCCTGCTCTTCAACCCAGAGGAGCCACTTAGAGAGTGAGAGGGGAAGTATTCAGCTCCTATGAGCTTCTAGCTTTGACCTCTCTTTTGAAACGACTAACAAGGATGCCAATTAGTGTCAGTAGTGATGGCAGAATTTATGATATGGACAAGTTGGTTTTTCTTCTCTTTTCTTTCTTTCTTTCTTTCTTTCTTTCTTTCTTTCTTTCTTTCTTTCTTTCTTTCTTTCTTTCTTTCTTTCCTTCTTCCTTCCTTCCTTCCTTCCTTCCTTCCTTCCTTCCTCCTTCCTTCTTTCTTTCTTTCTTCTTTCTTCTTTCTTTCTTTCTTTCTTCTTTCTTTCTTTTCTTTCTTTTCTTTCTTTCTTCTTTCTTCCTCCTTCCTTCCTTCCTTCCTTCCTTCCTTTCTTTCTTTCTTTCTTCTTTCTTTCTTTCTTTCTTTCTTTCTTTCTTTCTTTCTTTCTTTCAGAACAGACTGTCTCATGCATTCAGTTCATACAGAATAATGATGATATGCCTCATAGATAATGATTCTTAGCTCCTACCAACTGAACTGAACTAGTGATTGGGAATTAAACAGTCTACAAGTGCTCTGCCCAGTGCCCCAGATTCATTCTATGATAAATCAGGGAAAATCTTTTATGTAATTGAACCATTTTCTGATAGTGCTTCTAATTAAAAGGGTTTTTAAAGGACCACATAAATTGTAAAGTTCTCTAAAGCAAAATGTCATAAATACAAAGAATCGAATGCAAGAACTATAGTGAAATATTGGATATGAGAGAAATAATTGCTACGCAAAAAAAAGCAAGATAAATATGGTTAAACTAGATGCACTGTGACAGTTTTAGATATTTGATTAAGAATGACTTTACTTGTAGGCAGAATAAACACACATAGTGTGATTTCAGGTGTTTGGGGAAATTCCTTTTGCAACACCCTCAAATACTATCCCCTACTTTCTAGTGCCTGAAGTTATACCATAGATATTTCATTACTTGAGCTAGTCTGCCTCCCTGGTGAAGTGTGAAGGGAGGTGGAAGTTAATAGTTATTTACATTTTAGTATGAGTTCACAGTGCCAAAAGGTTATTTATACTTTAATGTGAAAGTTTTCTCATTGTTTGAAATCAGGGTGTCCAAAATAGGAAAAATGGGATATTACATAGGGACACAAGAATAGAAGAATTAGAAAGCAGACTGTATGCCAAAGAGAAACTAAGTTGACATGCAATTTTTCCTTAGGGCTGTGGTTCTCTCTTAAGTCTTACTTCAATTTTTATTTCTACCCCATTTATTTTCATGGATCACAGTTGCTTTTTAAAATGTAGACCTGCCTAGGTTGTGTGGAAGTCAGATCTAGGTGGGAGCATTTATACCCCCCAAATGGATAAATACTCATAAATCAGTGCTTTGTATATTGTTTTTTTAATTGTCTAGACTTAAAAAAAGTGAAGGAGAAAACATTAATTCAGGTTAAACTTAAAATGTACCCTTCCTTGTGCCAAGTTGGCAGAGTGAGGGAGAAAGTCCCTGGAGCCCTCCTATTCCTCTCCAAACAACTTGAAAACCAGCACAAAACTGATTTAGGAGCAGCTTACCAGATCAGTGGAAAAGGTCTATCTCATGGAGGTGAGAGGGGAGTGAGATCTGAGAGCAGCAGTGCAGACTTCACAGCAGGGGGCCTGCAGCAAGGCTCCAAGACTGGGCCAATCCACCAGGGAGGTCCTGCCCTCCTGCAAGTCCCCATCCCAGGAGGCAAGCCAGCAGTCTGCACAGGGCAGCAAAGTCCCGACCCAGCAGCCCCACACCCAGTGCAGGCCACTGGGATAGGCAGAGCCAATACAATAAAAATGACAATTCAACCTAAATTAATCTATTTATTCAGTGCCATACCAATCAAACTAACAAAAATATTTTATAGAGCTAGAAAAAAAGAATAACAAAATCATCTGGAAGAAAAAAAGGTCAAGAAAATCAGAGGAATCAATGAAAAAAATGTTAAGGAAAGTGGCCTAGCCTTAGGTTTCAAACTATATTATAAAACAGTAATTATCAAAACAATGTGGTATTGGCTAAGACAATGAGTGGTGGATGAGTAGAATAGATTAAGTACACAGACCATAGTAATCTAGTATTTGGTAAATCCAAAGACCCAAGCTTTTGGGTAAGAACTCACTATTTGACAAAAACTGCTAGAAAAACTGGAAAGCAGGATGGCAGAAACTAGGGAAAGAACAACATCTCACACCAATATACCAAGGTAAAGATCAAAATAGGCACTTGATTTACATATAAAGGGTGGTACCATATGCAAATTAGGAGAGCATGGAATAGTTTACCTGTCAGATCTATGGATAAGGGAAGAATCTAGAATCAAACAAGATGTAGAGAACATTACAAAATGTAAAACAGATCATTTTGACTATATAAAATTTAAAAGTTTTTGTACAAACAAAACCAATGCAACCAAAATTAGAAGGAAGTCAGAAAACTAATGAAAAATTTTTGCATCAAGTATCTCTGATTAAAGGCCTTATTTCTCAAATATGTAGAGGACTGAGTCAAATTTGTAAGAATACAAGTCATTCCCCAGTTGATCAATGGTCAAAGGATATTTATAGCAGCTCTTTTTGTGGTGGCTAAGAATTGGAAATTGAGGGGATGCCCATCAGTTGGGAAATGGTTGAACAAACTGTGGTATATTATTGTGATGGACTATTATTATGCCATAAGAAATGACAAATAGGATAATTTCATAAAAACCTTGCATGCCAAAGTCTTGCATGAACTGATGCAAAGTGAAGTGAGCAGAAGGAAAATGTACACAGTAGCAGCAACACTGTACAATGAAGAACTATTCTCGGCAATACACTGATCTCAAGACAATCCCAAAAGACTCATGATGAAACATGCTGTCTACTTCCAGAATTCAGACTGAAGCATATGTTTGTCTGTTTGTTTGTTTGTTTGTTTGTTTGTTTGTTTGTTTTTCTTTCTTTCTTTCTTTCTTTCTTTCTTTCTTTCTCTCTTTCTTCCTTCCTTCCTTCCTTTCTCTCTCTCTCTCTCTCTCTCTCTCTCTCTCTCTCTCTCTCTCTCTTTCACTTTTGAGTCTTCTTGTACAAAAAGAGTAACATGGAAATATTTTACATGATCACATATTTAAGCTATATTAGATTGCTTATTATCTCAGGAAGGGAGAAGGGTAGGGAAGAAAAGAGGGAGGATAGAATTTGGAAGTCAAAACTTTAAAAAAAAGTTACATTATTTTAACCTTTAAATGGGGAAAAATAAAATTTTATTAATTAAAAATGAATAAAACATATTCCTGTACATTTCCCATCCCATCTATTCCCAGAGCTAGTTGTTTAACATTAACTAGTAAATCCCTGCATATGCCCTTCATGTTCTATGACATAAAAATGCTCTTTGGGTTGTATCATTTATATTATTTTCTGACCACATTTACCTATACCACCCTTTGGCATCAGGAGCCTCCTAAGTCCATGACTTAGCCTGGTGTAAATACAAACGCATAGGTTATCTCCCATTGCCTGGAATGTATGCCCTCCTCATTTCTCTATCTTCAAATCTTCACCTCCCTTCAAAGCTCAGTTCATGTACAATCTCTAATGAGAAATCTTTATTAAAATTGTTAGCATTTGCTTCTTCTTCAAATGATCTTGTATTTATTCAGCTGTGTAAATGCTACATTCTGTTCCAGTCTGCTCATTTTTTTAGTGTTTATGTTTATTTTTATTTTCTCTTCTTCTCTGTATCCCTAGGTCCTAACTCAGTGTCTTCGTTAAGAAAGGTTTGCTAAACTTCATTGAACTGAAATCCACATATACATCTATAGCCCTATTGGGAGAAAATAGCTAAATATCTGATAAGAAAAAAAAATAATTACCAGAGAATGGCAATGGAACTCATTAAAAAATGGAATTGACACTAAACTGAATGATGACTATCCTTATGCTGGCTCTGTGGACAGTCAGTCCCCAGTGTGGCTGAAGTGATTGCTATTTTGATCTCTGTCCTTGAATGTAGATTATAGCTGCAGGAGGAATGCTTTCTCAGATGTCGCATTAACCAAAATGACATTGAACACAGCCGTTAAAATGGCATTTTGCTCTGGGAAAGGCATATCCTGGATATTTTCATTAGCATAATGTGAGGCATGATGTTTAACCTCTAATCCCCTCACCCCAGTATTTAGAAAAGCAATTTGGCACAATTTATATTTTCAGCCAAAGACCATTTTATCTTTGATTTTTTTCCCCCTCTATGACAAATGTAGCACAAAATGCCACTCATCGAGTTAAATTGATTAGCTGCCTGTAGTCACCATGGACCAAAGTTATACTTAGTGGGAGTAATTGAGAATTGCTCTTTCTGAATAGAAACTGTGCCCAGAAGAATAAGAAATATGTCAATGATTTGAGGAGGTATTTGAAATCTCTAAATTCATATGTAAGGCTGTAATTCCCTTCTTGAAAGGAAGTAGTCAAATACCCAATGGGAAACAAAATTCTGTTCAACAAGAATTTCATTGTCAGAGAATGGTAACAGTCCTCATTCAAAAAAGAATGGGTCTCAACTGATAGCATTGATGACCATCTTGACACTTTAAAGTCTTATAATAGGCCATTAGCAACACACCATTTTAGTGTTCCTACTGCCAAATTGAACATCTGTTCAGGTATGAGTCAGAATGACAAACAGCTCAATGAAACTTTCAGAATCAAAGATACCTCCAGGGTTCTTCTTTATATTATACCAGAGTAAATTGAATTCATCATACACAGGCAGTGAATATGATTCTTTGAGCAAGCCACAGATCCTCTGAATTACACCTACACTAAAGTACAGATATAAGAAGGTTCAGGGTGGATTCATCACATTAAATAAAATTTGGCAGGCCATTTTTCCTAAATAAAAGGTTACACAATAATACCTATCTGTAGACATCAACACAAATGATTTTATTACCTCCAAATAATTTAAGCTAAAGATCTTTTGTGTAACATTACCATTGATTTTAATGAGAACTTAGTTTATAAATCAAACAATGATAGATTTATGTGATCAACTATACATACAAATTAGAGTGTTGGCAGAGAGACTTTTTAATTTATAGAATTTTTCAGGTTTGAGAAACTTGGTGTATTGGTGAATTATATCAACAAATATATCAACATGTTACCCTTTTTTGACTGTAATAATGGAAAATTGTTTTGAAAAATAAAAAAAGGCATTTGTTAGCTAGCTGTAAAATGAATGAAAATGTACTCAAGAGAATATAAATAGATTTTAAGACAAAATTTTCAGAATCTAAGAGTAATGATGGAATGACAAGTAACTCACAGGGAATTCTACCTACATTGCCAACAAATAGCAAAATGAACCCAAATGGAGCACAATGATGATAACGGAAAGGACTTCCTCAAGGTCATTCTGACAGTAACAATAATAGAAGACCAATTCACTAGCTCCTGGGTTTCTGGTGCTGCTCCCTCCCCCTACTCTCATAGGTCCCAATTGCCCTGACCTGAAGCTGCCACCTGCTAACTCTTAAGCAAGCAGCATCTTAAGGCACAGACTTTAGGAGTTAATCTATTAGAAGTGTGGGGGTTAGAGAACCTTCCAGTGTTGAGGCCTATGAATGACACTAGATTCAAATCTGAGTCTCCAGTGGAAGAAAAGGAGGTGAAAAGGAGTGTGGAACCAAGAGGAGAGGAGAGAAACCCAGAAAAGCTGATATGGTTGCTGCTAATTAATACTATTAGAGAGGAAATAAGAAATTAAAAAAAAGTGTGAGAAAGGTGGAGAAGAGACTCAATTGCAAAAGCTTTTCACTGTTTTGTCATAGTAGTGTCCAAGGGAACCCTCCCCCAGATCACTTTTCAACCAAACATCTAGGTCAGCTTAGGAACTAAAGAAAGTCTGTTTTAGATAGCAGATCCTGAAAGAATAGGACTAGGAAAGATGTGAATAGGTCCAACTGCAATAGCCTTTCAGAATCTCTTAGAAGCAATATCCACTAAATCTGTAGCAATTTGATAGGGATTGGATATGAGATTTCAATGGTATGGAAATCTCACCATTGGGGCAACTACTTCTACCAATGCAATGTAACACTTTCTTTTTTTTCCCCACATAGATTTTTTTCAGATAATATTTTATTTTTTTCCCCAATTGCATGTAAATTTTTTTAACATTTATTTTTTGAAATTTTGAGTTCCAAATTCTCTCCCTCCCTCCCTGAGACAGTAAACAGTTTGATATAGGTTACACATGTGCAATCATGCAAAATATTTCCATATTAGTCACGTTGTGAAAAAAGACACAGACAAAAAAAAAACATGAAAAAAAAGAAAAATAGTATGATTCAATCTGTACTCAGACTCCATCCATTCTTTCTGTGGAGGTGGATAGCCTTTTCCATCATGGGTCCTTTGAAATTGTTTTGGATCCTTGTGTTGTTGAGAATAGTTCAGTCATTACTGTGTACAATGTTACCTTGGTTCTGCTCATTTCACTTTTCATCAGCTCGTGTAAGTCTGTCCAGGTTTTTCACTTTAATGTATTTGTAATTCCATCTGATGTGGGCCTTCCCTTCAATGGTGCCAAGCACAATATATGCTTGCCTTCTTAGTTTGTATAGCTCTTGCATATTTCTTCCTGTTAATCCTTCGAAAAGGGTCTACCCACAATTCTGTAGACCATTTTCTAGGTCTCTTGACATTTCCTGGTTGCCAATAGATCACACAGGCTTACTTTATGTATGCCCACCAGGTATTTCTTCATTGTTCTTTGAGTGTCCTGAAATTTAAATTTTTCTTTGTATTTGTAAATGTATTTGTAATGTATTTGTAAATGAAAATTTAAATTTTCATTGTAATCTATTATTGCAGCCACATGTCATCAATGTAAGAATAAAGGTACACTTGGATAGACGTGTTTTAGCTCGGATAGACACTACAGAAGAACAAAGAACTGGACCTAGAACTGAACCCAAATAGGAGAGTGGGATGGATTATATTTGCACACTGCTTTTAATGAACTCAACCTTTTCCTTAAAACAAAACAAAAAGAAAAAAATATTATCATGGTGCTTCATCTAGATTTCTCACTTGACCTTCTAGTTTATACCATATTTATCTGTGTACATGTTATGTCTTTAGACTGTGAGTTTCTTGAGGAGCTTTTACTTTTCATCTTGGCTTTTCCAGTGCCTTGCAGAGTACCTTATATATAATAAGTCCTTAATCAATGTCTGTTGAAAGAGACATCTAGTTTTTGATGCTACTGGAAATTCCACAGATCTAGCTTTTTCTGTAGTTAGTGGGACTCTGCTGGTTGGGGCCTGAGAAAACTGGGGGGCAACATAATACGATGATGAGGGACTGTATTGGAATGAGAAAGACATGGACACAAAACCTGCCTCAAACACTTGCTTGCTGTGTGACCCTAGGCTTTACTTAAACTTCCTGAGCCTCAGTTTTTTTCATCTGCAAAATGAGAGCTTTGATGGTCTCTAAGGTATCTTCAAGTAGCAATCTAAGATCCCATGAAGCTATTGAGCTTGGAACAAATAACACTTCTTGCTTGATGGCTGTGTTCAAATTTTCAGTATCACTGCCAGCTGAGAAGATCCACAGTTGATTTTATTATCAATAATAAATTAATAATATTGAAGTCATAAATTATTACAATGTTTCAAGTGTCTCCCTTCTCTGAAGAGGGAGAAGGAGAAAAGGTGTGTGCATTGGGAGGTGTTTCACTTTAAAAAGATAACTAAGTTGTTAATATGGCCTCTTCTATCTTCTGAACTTCATTTCTCTACTTCAAGAAGCAACTCCACTCTAAATACTGAATAATTATTACGTTCTTTTTTAATTTATTTTTTTTACACAATTCTTCATGGCTTTTCTGCAAGTTACCAATCCAATGCAATTCAATCCAAAAAAAAGGTTATTTTATATATTCAGCCCCTAAATTCAAATTCACCCTCAGACAATTATTTGCTGGGCAAGCCATTTAACCTCAACTATAAAATTATAATAATATAATATAATATAATATAATATAATATAATATAATATAATATAAATAATATAATATAATATAATATAATATAATAATATAATATAATATAATATAATAATGTAATATCAACAACAACAACAACAACAACATAATAATAATTACCTCACAAGGTTGTTGTGAGGATCAAATGATAAAATATTTGTAAAATGCTTATGATGGCATCTGGTAAATAATAAACACTTAATAAATGTTTATTCTATTTGTTTCCCCAACCTGGTCAGATTCTAAGGCTTGTGTCCAATTAGTAGAACTCTCCATCAGGTGAGTGTATTTGCTTTATGTGCTCTGCATATTATCACTCCATAAAACTCAAATGTGGCCTTCTGCTATTCAGTATAGTAATTTTCAAGTAAAACAAGGCTAACTCTCTTCTTGGCTGACAAGGGGTCAGACCTAAAGGTTGATTTTTGTTTTTGGTCAGCTATAGAGGAAGAAAAAAATTTATGAGGCAAAGAAGAAATTGAATCACAATGAAAACTGAAGGATACTATATAGAATTGTCACAAATAAACCAAAATAAATTAGATAGAAATGGGTTACATGAATCATTGCTTCTGTTCTGTACCCTCATTTAAAATGATAGTTGGCAGTTTTATGATATATGAACAGTTCTACTTATGAGTTCTCCACATTTTTTAAATAATAAATTCTGTGAACATTGCCAGTGTCATTTTAGGCATATTATTCAAGTGCATTTACATATATGTACGTATGTGTATATATATTATGTAAACAAATAGTATACAAATTGTGGTCTCAGACTAGAAAAAATGCTTTCAGTTTAAAATAATTAGACATCCTTGACAGATTAGAAATAAAATCTTTGAACACTAAATGCCTTTTATGGATTACTTATTTCAAAAAGCAGGAAGCAAGCCATGAAACAAACAAAGTATGTGGAGCCACTGGCCTCCTTTTACCTACAGGAGAGGGGGATCATGGTTCCATTGAGTGCCAATCCATTTGCCTGACCTTTTCCTACCTGCAGGGGAAGGAGAGAAGCACCATTATATCCGCTCTCCCTTCCCACCCTCCACCCCCACTTGTCCTTTTCACCTGAACTGTCCTTTGAGGAGGGCTGTACCTTGAGGTCAAACCCTTAGTGACATTCATAACTTGATGAAATTCATTCCTCAATGATTAACAAACCCCTGTTTCATCATACCCTTTGATTTTCTGTATCTGTATCACAAGCAGTCATTATTTAAGCCTCATTATTATTTGTCCTTCTGATCCCTCATTCCCATTCTCCTCTTTCCCTCCCCAATGTCCCACTTTAAAGCTACCCAACCATTTCACTGTGCTCTCTGGAATTCTGACTTTATATGTAACATACTTGGTTTCATCTTAAAACTTTTTTTCCTTTCCATTTCTTCCATCTTGTGTATCTTACTGAGACCTGGCTCCCTCTTAATTACATAGCCTCCTTAACCACCATTTTCCACTACCTTATCACTCATTTCCATGAACTCACTGATTAGGTTGGATTTGGTAATACCCTTGCTCTTCATTCTATCCTCTTCCACCACTATCACTTAGTAACCTTTCTTATTTGGATATTTACCTGATCCATATCTGCTACTCAACCAAAATTCTAGTAGCTATTTTCTACAGACCTCCAGGGTGCTACCCTTTATTCCTTAATGAGTTTAGTGTCTGGCTCATAGGCTATCTCACCTCTCCAACTCTTGCCATTATACTAGGAGACTTCAACATACAAACTGATACATCTTCATTGCAATCTCAAAGTTCCTCAGCCTATCATGATGTACTCCTTCACCCTACCTCAGCAACACACAAATATGGTCATATCCTTGATTTTGCCATCACCCATAAATGCATCACTTCCATGTTTAGGAGCTTTGAAATTCATTTATCAGGTAGCAAATCTGTTGTGATTTCACTTCTCCATCTGCCTTGAAACCCCAAACCCCATTCTTCAAACCCACTGTGACTTACAGTCTCTTGACTTCTCAGTTCTTTTCCAGGTCATCACCCCTATACCGACTATGTTCTCTTCCTTTCCTCAGCTTGACCCCTTAGTGAACCAGTTCAATGTTACAGTGTCCTATTCTCTAGAGTCTACTGTGCCACCTAACTGCCCCATATTCTCAATTATTTTCAATCTCTTCACGTCTACTGAGTGCTTTCCTACTTTTTACAACCATGCTTAGGTTTTCCTCATGCTCAAAAATCTTCCCAATTTATCCATCTCATATCCCTACTTTCACTTATGGGTAAACTCCTTGAAAAATTTTTGTATAACTAGAGCCTCCACTTCTTTTCATCTCACATTCTTCTTAACTCTGTATAACCTGAATTTAGATTTCATTATTGAACTGAAACTGCACTCTCTAAATCCATCGATGATTTTAATCACCAAGACTCATGGCCTTTTCTTACTTCTCATCCTTCTTGACCTTTCCGCAGTCTTTGACACTGCTGATCACTCTCTTTCCCTTCATATTCCCTTCTCTCTGCTTTCCATAACAGTAATCTATCCTGTTACTTTCCTATTTGTCTAACTGCTCCTTCTGTCTCACATTTCTTGATTTTCATCCAGGTTATATCCACTAATGGTCTACTTATCCAGTCCCAACTTTTCTTCCAACACATCTAAATGACTATCTTAAACTCAACATGTCCCAAGCTGAACTAAATATGTTTCACCCAACTCCCCCATTCCAAACTTCCTTAATAACGTTAAGAACACCACCATCCTCCTGGTTACCAAGATTTGTAAACTTTCTTCTCTCTCACCACTCCTTCCCCCCACAACAATATTTAATCTGATGAGACCTGTCAATTTTAATTTTGCATTATCTTTTGTTTAAAACTTCTCTCCTTTTATACATCATCACTTTTTCACTTTTGTTTTTCTTGTTCAGTTGTGTCTGACTCTTCATGACACCCATGGACCATACTATTCATGGCTGAAATGGCAAAAATACTGGAGTAGTTTGCTATTTCCTTTTTTGGTGGATTAAGGCAAATAGAGATTAAGTGACTTGTCCTGGGTCACCCAGCTAGAAAGTGTCTGAGACAATATTTCGACCTGGGCCGTTCTAATTCCAGGCCCACTGAGCCACCTCTGCTACCATCACTATGGTGCGAGTATTTCATCACCTCATACAGGCATTATTTCAATAGCTTGATGGTTGGCTTTCCTATCTCAAGTCTCTCCAGTCCATCATTGACCCAGTTATCAAAATGATCTCCATAAATTGCAGATGTTACTATGTCACTCCTCTATTCAATAAGCTTGAGTGGCTCCCTCCTGGATCAACCATAAAATCCTTTGTTTGCAATTCAAAGCCCTTCATTACTGCCCCAAACCCCTTTTACCTCACAGATCTCTTATGCTTTACTCACATACTCTGGAACCCAGTGACACTTGTCTCCTTGATGTTCCTCAAATAAGACCCTTCATCTCCTGACTCTGCATTTTTGCTGGCTATTGTCCATGCCTGGAATTCTCTCCATCCTCAGCTTTCTTGGTTTCTTTTGAAAATTGTACCTATTACAATAAGCATTTCCCAATAGCTCTTAATGTTGTTTTCTTTCTGTTGAATATTTTCAATTATATATGTATACATACATGTAGGTATGTATATGTATATATACACATACATACATGTGTGTGTATTCACACACAGACATGCATATGTGTATGCATATACCTGGGCAGCTAGGTGGCTCAGTGGATGGAGTGCTGTGCGGAATCGGGAAGACCTGAGTTCAAATCTGCACTCAAATTTGTGACCCTGGCAATTCATTGCATTTCCTCATCTGTAAAATGAGGTGGAGGAAGAAACGGCAAACCACTTCAGTATCTTTGCCAAGAAAACCTCAAAGATGGTCACCAAGAGTCAGACACAACTGAAATACCTAAACTACAACAACAAACAACACACAAGTATAATTTGTACACAGGTTTTTTTTTCCATTTTGTTGTCCTAATTAAATTTTATGTTTCTTGAGAGTAGGAACTGTCTTTTGCTTTTCTTTGTATCCCCAGTGTTTAGCACAGTGATTGACGCCTTGTAGGTACTTAATAAAGTTTAATGACTGATTAAGGAGGTGGCAAAGTGTACTTGAAGTAGAAAAGCTCATTTAAGGTGGGGATATTCTTTACTTTGATATTGTCTATTTGTGCTCAGTGCACTACAGAGTAGGTGCTTAATAAATGCTTGTTGTATTTTAACCTGAAACATTTTCCTGGCCTTTCATCATAGCCAGCTATAGTAAAAGTTGTTCATTTGTATTAAAGCTTTCAGAGCCTCATTCTGTAATCTGTTTACTACTCCAGTTTCGAAGCTATATAATTTTAATTTCAGAAAAGCAGAGTCCAGGGAGATACTGAAATTCAATAGTATGAGTTTATCCCATCACTTCCAGTACATGTTGTTTCCTTTACCTTAGTTCTCTGATATTTGTTAAAATGGGTAAAAATACAACTAATTAACATAATTTTCTGTTCTTAGTGGGAAAATGTGATTGATCGCTTCTTATTACTCAAAGACAGTGAAAAATTCACCTTGCAATCTAAAAAAATACGATATAAATACATTTTTCTAATACTCTATTTTTTTATTTTTTTAGTGGACAGCTAGGTGTTAATGTGGATAAAGCACTGGGCTTGGAATTAGGAATAATCATCTTCCTGAGTTCAAATTCAGCTACAGACTCTTACTAGCTGTGTGGCCCTGGGAAAGTCATTTAACCTTGTTTGCCTCAGTTCCTCATCTGTAAAATGAGCTGTAGAAGCAAATGGTAAACCACTCCAGTATCTCGATATTGATCTTTGCCAAGAAAACCGTCAAAAATAGGGTCACAAAGAGTTGGACATGACTGAAATAACTGAACAACAAAATTTTTTTCTTAAATCTAATTACTTTATAAAGATCAAATGATTGATATTTTATGTATTTTAATACATTTATACAAAACTAGGTAAAAGGCTGTATACTCATGTTATTATGTAGTAATACTCTGTTTTTTAACCTATAATAATCATTCTGGCTTGTGCTATTCTGCTTACAAATAGTTTACGCATCTCTCTGGGACAAACATTTGAGACATAGTCAAATTCTCTGTATAGTACTGAGCCTTGAACCATAAACTACTACTGAACGAACCTTAGATTGCATTGGCTGAGAAAAGATTGGTAGAAAATTCCAAAAAATACACTATACCCAAAAATATCACCAGAAATTTTAGCTCCTTGAGCAATTAACTAAGTAATAGAATAATATCCTGGTTATACAAGCTCCTGGCCTAATTATCCCCATACCATTATGAGAAATTAAAAGACCTTGACTTATACAGGAATATACTAGTAACACATGTCAAGATTGAATACTTAATTGTAAAATTCTAGGCCAAATAACTTAATCTTATACTTGTATCTTACTATAATAAACTCAGATATTCTTGCATCAATATTCCTGCATCAACCAATATTTAAGAGATTTGATATTATGCTTACAAAACTTTTTGATTATAGAAATTTGCCATGAAAGAATAAGGACACAACTTAAGTAAGGGAACAATTCTTCTCTAGCTTCATGTCAATTCCAGGCAGAAATTATATAATAGTCAACTGCATTGGGCCAGGCTTAAAGTCTGCCAGGTGTCACAGTGGGCAAATTGAGTCAGGAGAATCCTATTTCAGCCATGCAGAAAAGTCATTCTCCCGACCTACCCTTGAGAACACCCTCTCCAGTTCACTGATGTAGCTCACAAACCCCTCACCGGGTTTGCTGGCATCATGGGTCAGTAGCTCCATCAACTCCTTGTTAACCATACCTGGAGTTAGACTCAGAATAATTGTTCATTAACAGCCCCCAATACGTTTGATAGCAAATTCCCCTCATCAGAGTTTCACGTGTGACTATAATCTCACGATAATTAGGGAACATCTCCTAAGAGAGCCTAAAGTAGTTTGCATACCTTCCTACAAATGTTTGAGTTCCTAATAACATCCTGAGTAAAATCAATTTTCCATTAAGATCATAAGTTGCTACTCTAATAGATTTGCCTCTCTGTTTCTCAAGCTTATTTATAGAAAATACTAATTCTAACCATTGCTAAGCCATGGAATGAATTCAGATCAAAACAGAAAGATCTTCCCCACTTACAACTCATTACAGTAGTTGCTTTAGTATCAATCACTAGTCTTTTGTCTCTGATGCTGCTGCCATTGAGTTCCTGATTTTGACTCTGTTTCTCAGAAAGCACCCATTAAGACTAGGCCAGGGACACAACAAACCTAGAAACAAACTTAAAATTCACAGTTGGCTTGGACATAATTGCCATCAATAACAAATTATTACTGCAACAAATTAGCTTGCAAATGGAAATTTAGTAGGCTTTCTACAAATTACACAAAGATTTCACCAAAACATTTTTTCATAAAAGTATTTCCCTTTTTTAAAAAACAGCTTGCAATTTCCCAATTACTACAAAATTCCTATTTACCTAAATTCTCTAGTCAAAAAGGTGTTTGTAATGAGCCATTTACTCAGTAAGAATTCCACAACACAAAATTCCTGCACAGGGTTGATAAGAATTACGAGGAGATTTTACAAGATCTTTTCTTTTTGTAATTACCGTTTCCTTTCACAAAAAAAAACCCCAAACTTTTACAAGTACTTAATTTAAACAATAACTCCAAATAACTTATTTAACAATCTTAAATTTCATAAGTGAGAACAAAATAATTTTGGCAGAAACTTACCTTTAAATATAGAGAAAACTCATAAGTTCATGTTTCTTAAGTACTTAAGTATTGTTGAGGTTTAGAGGTTAGCAATACTGGGACCCACGGTAGCCACACATGGGTCCTGCCCAAAGGAATTTGACCCAAACCTCCTTTCAGCCAAAGACCGGGTTTGTTAGGAATGAGCTATATAGGCCAGACCATTGAGGAGTCTGAATCTTCATTGTGCTAGTGGGGATGAGCAGGCATGGAGAAGTCTCAGCCCTTGGATGGTGGCCAGGATGGATCTTGTAGTTGAGGGACTGTGGGAAGGATCTAGGAGTGGCCATGTGTCCAGATGGGAGTGATCAGTAAGCTGGGATGACTGAGGGAGAATCCTGATGGGAGTGTCTGGGAGTTTGAATGGGTCTGCATAAGACCAAGGATAGGAAGTGTAGCCTGGGGCTATTAGGCCAGTAATGGACAGTGAAGGGCTGGACTTCTGCTGGGTTAGCAGAGAACTAGGAGATTGGGTACAAGTGATAGGGAAAAGCCATTTTTATAAGGATGGAAATGGCCTTGGGAGACTGCTGGACTTCATTGACCAGGTGGAGGGCTTCAGAGAAGGTTCAAGAAAAGGTTTTTTGGGGAGAGGGCTATCTTGGGCCCATACCCCATTATTACCATTAGTATTATGAATCCAGATTTGATTTATTCAATCCAACTAAATTAAAGTCACCTGATAGTAATTAAGTGGTTCTGTTTCAAATTTTAAATATATGATAATTGCTTTATGGTATGGTTATATTTCTGAATTTTCTTATGTGCTGTAATCTGGTAAACAAATTTTATCAGTTAGGTTGTTAGAAAAGCAATTTCTCTTATAATCTAGAATATTGTTATAGTAAGAAATGTACTGTCAGAGAAAGAGAAAAAGGAATGGGTTGGGAAGCTCTTAGGTCATTCTATCTGACCCCATGTTGTAACATTTTTTAAGTACATTAAGTACTTAAGACCCATTATCAATTTAGGTGAATGCACTTCCAAGTCACTTTGCACAGAAAATCATTCATCTCATAACTAATATGTTGAAATTATAACTTTAAACCACCATATAGTTTTATAATAGCCAAGATTTCAAACAAAAAATCTGTTATAGTAAATATCAATATTATTACTTGCTTATAAGCAAATACACCTCACTAAATATTTAACAGTTTTCAAATTATTTTATTTTTATCACATCCTTTTAAAAGACCCATTCCATATTAAGAGTTGCTTTAACAGAATTTCTACTTCACAATGGTCCCTCAAATTTCATAATCTAAGAGAGTTTTAGAAATACAATACAATTTTAAAAACACAAACTATAAACTTCAGATAACATCAATTGCATTTCTGGATTATAACATATAGAAATTATTTATCTTATTACTCTTGGTATTTTTAACAATTACATTAAATTACAGAAATAATAATAATGCTATGTGTAATACATGCCATTGTATTAAGACTTTACAATCATTATATCATTTTTATCCCATAACAACCATTATTATTTTTTTCTTTACAGAACAGTAAACTTAAATCAGATCTGAATTTATAATTGCTAATGATAAACATTTAAAAACATTTTTGTTTTAAATCCAATATTCTTGGCCTTTAAAAGAAATATTCTCCACAAATTCATATATTCTCTTAAAAAAAGATACATGGTGGCAATTCCTGCTCTGAATAACTCTCTCCCCTCTAGGAAGAAAGCCTCTAGAGTTCCAATAATTAATTGAACGGCCCAGGAAAACATTTTAAGATTTTGTGTAACAATCTCCAATTACAATAATCAATATTTTTACCATAGCTAAAATTTATGCTAGGCCAAATTTCATAAAACCCTCCTACAAGTTTATCCTGAGAGGTGGATGGCCGTGTATAACTTCATTGGTTTTTAAATCAAGCTACAAAATTTTCATTTTCAACTTTTTGCTACCCAAAACAGAATCAAACTTCCTCACATTTTATTTAAAACCCCTTGAAGCTGGCAAAGTCACCCAGAACAAACGTCTCAGGATGGAGAACTTAGAGCACATGGGCTTGCCTCAGAACACCCCCCACACACACATATATGTAATTTTTCTTTTTCTTTGGTTTTCTTTTTCCCTACCCATCATATTTTTACGCAAAACCTTGACTCCTTTTTCCTAATCTTTTAAACACATTTCTCTGACTACCTCCAATTTCCTTTATATTCCAGATTAAAAAAAAAAAAAAACAAAAACCAAACCTTATACTCACCCCATTTTCAGTCTGCTTCTTTTTACCCTGTTAAAATCTGAAGGGAGTTAACAACTGGATTTTCCCCACTTTCTTCACAAACAGCTTTTATAATGTTAGCATGCATTTTAAACAAATCACTGAAATCCTACACATTAAAAGACAGAAAAACCCTTATTTATGGAGTTTTAAACACATTGCCTTGATATCAGATATATGGGCGGAGGGTACAAAGACAGTAATTTAAACTCTCAGCTTTGGGATCTGATTAAACCTGAATTCAAATCCTTAGCTTGTATTCTGTAGATTCTTATCAGGAGAGGCTGCTTGCTGCTCTGATTTCACTACTAGAGTCTAGGGGAGTCCCTGCTTTTTGATTCTGCTCTTAATCTCCCACTGAAAGCCTAAGGTGAGTGTTGTTTCCCAATGTTCTTTCTCTAATTACAGACCTTAGAAGTTCCTTAGAAATTTTCCTGGCTGCATCACATGAAACATTTACAAACACACACAGATAGAGGTAGCTTGACAAGACAAAGTGTGCACACCTTTAATTTTAAAGTAACCTTGATCAGTCAAAAGACACCAGTGCTGATCCTTTTCCTTTATGTTCCACATCCTCCCTGATGGGCTATTTAGAGGAATCTCTGGGGCACTGGAATCTCCTTCCTCACGTACGTTTTCTTTACTTCCCGTTCTGGGGACTCTGACCCCTGGGACTCAGGGACTTGAACCTCAACCTTGATGGACTACTGTTTGTGGGGACTCTAAACCCTCTTAGCCCCATATAGGGTCACTAACAAGGTAGTACGAAGATTCCTATTTTCCTTACCTTGTCCTGTGCACAGACTTACATAACAGTGGCCATTTCTTATTCTTATTTAATCACTGTTTCAGTCACCCTTTTGAAATGTCTAACTCTTGGTTCTCCAAAGTAGGAGAGGAGAGGCCACTGCCTGGGTAATGAAGTCGCCAAAACTTGTGGAGAATGCCCATTTTCATTCTCCAGTGGTGGTCAATCCCCAACCCAAGGACGTCAATTGTGGGACAAGCCCTCAATGTTGGAAATAACCTCTAGTGCCCAAATAGACACAGTAAGTTAGACAGACTCAGGTTGAGTGAAGCAATTGAAACCTTTAATACACTTCCTTTGGGAAGCGAGTATGGAACTCGAGATGAGCACACACACACTCTACAGAAGTTAGAGCAAACTTTATATCCGTATTCTGGGCCTCCTAACTGACTTTCATTGGTAGAACTTAGCGTAGGTCACAGACTTCCTGAAACACTCACGACATGTTACCCTTGGTATGGTCAATTCCCCCTCTTGATACATTGTATGTTCAGAAAATGGTGTCTTAACCCGGCCTAGAGATGGAGAAGCTAGTGTTCATGAGCCTTTTAAGCATGTGCACTCTAAATAAAGCTTAACCTTTGTTCCACTTACAGACTCTTTAATCAAACAACCAGTTTCACCTGATTTTAGGTGATTCTTGAAGCTCCTCACCCAGAGCTACTTCGCTCTCAATTTCCTTGTATGGAAATAACCCTTCCTTATTTTTTGCAGTCCCTTTTGCTTGACTAAGTTTATTTGTTACAAGTTTTTTTTTAATTCCTATTTTTTTGATGGTGGGGATAAGCAGTTATCAATAGTGATACAAAAATGGAGGGAGACTATAGCATTTCTTTTTAAAGCACCAAAGAGAAATTCAGAAGAAAGAATAGACAATCTGGGAAGTTTTGAAATTAATGTATAGATTTACATACATAGGTATACATACGTACATTTATATTAAAAGGCAAAATAGTACAAAATGGAGATTCACGACTTTATATAGAATCCTCTTATCCTCTTTTTGTATTCTGTTGTATGTATGGAAATGTTCTGTTTGGGACATTTAAGTTCATTATTAAAATAAATAAATAAAATTGAAACAACTCTTCAGATGCAGGAACAGACCTATATAAAAGTTTCTAAGCTCCAATAAAGCCAGACTGTCCTGAGAAATCCGAAATTCTTACTGTTTGTTGGTTTGAAAAAAACCCTAGAGATAATGGCAACAAAAATATAATAAGAATGATTCTCATTTATCAAGTGCTATGAGGGTTACAAGCACTTTCCCCTTGACAATGTCCCTCTTCAAAGCAATGATGCTTTCAGCCTCGGGCAGAGCTAAGAAATCTTAAGGAAAACAAGAAAGAAAGTAAGACAGAGGACAATAACATTATAATGTTGGTCACAATCTCTGGCTTTAAATAGATATTCAGGTTGGTTCCCACATTAACTAATAAAGCCATTATGTATCACCCACAGTGTGACTATGCATGATGATAATGCATCCTGCAATGGGAAGATCATCTGATCAACTTTGTAAGGACTTCTCAGCCTTTTTCCATTAGCATTGGGGAACATTTTAACAGCAAGCAATACACTTTGATTTGGGTCAAATTTTCCCCCACGGAAATCTCCAAAACCACAATGTAAATCAATGATAAAATGCAATTTAAAAAAAAAGTTTTACTAGCCTCTTCTCAGGGACATATGTCAGTGAGTAAGAGACAAACTTATTAATACATACAAAGGAGTTATTACAGTTGAAGAGAAACACATGAAGCATCTGAACTCTGGCACATGTAGGCAAAATGGGATGACTGCTTTATTGGTTTTACTTTTTCATCTGGATATTTTGCTGTATCAGAGATATATCTAGTAACTTCATTGTCCATGGTAACTTCATCCTGGGGCAAGCAGTGCCCACTGAGGTAGTAATATAAAATATTTAAATCACACCCCCAACATTATTTGTATGACCTTGTCCATTTAACCTTCATGGGCCTTGGTTTTCTTATCTGTAAAATGAGGAGTTTAGACTAAGTGGTTTTTACCATCCCTTCCAGCTCTAAATCTATTATTCTATGATCCTATGAAATACTCAGATTAATTCTTTAATTCATCATGTAAAAATATTACAGGAAGTAACAAAGACAAACTTAGTTGAATAGATAGAAGAATTGATTACTATAGTATCATAGAGCATAAAATCTCTGAGTTAGAAGAGTCAATTAGTCCAATCTGTGGGATTTGATGTTCCATGTTCTTTCTATTCTTCTAGAGAGGCCTAAGCAAGGGTCCTTACTATAGAAGATACTGGATGAAAGATATCACTAGAATTGTTATTCATTTAGTGTGAGAAAGAGAAGCTGGTAAGGAAAGCCAAAGGCAACAAAAATGTTGTTTTATTATGTCTTGTCTTGTTTTGCATACTGGATGAAAAGAGAAAATCAGAGTTCATGGGACCTTTGCTTGAGGTGGATGGGATGATGATACCTGACAAAAAAAATAAGAGAGAATGTAGAATTGTCTTTATTTCTTATTTTGTTTCTTTTTTTCCTTGGGAAGGAGAATGACCTCTACATTAGACATGATGAAACAAAAATGAATAATAAAGTGTTGATAGCAAAAGTGAATATGGAGGTAGTAATAGAGTACCAGCTATCCTCAATAAATTCAACTCACCTGTGCCAGACACGTTGCATTCTGTTGTCCTGACTGGCAGATGTGGTGGGTAAGCTCCTGTTGGTGGTATTTGAAAGACTGTGGATAAAGGAAAGGTGCTACTAGGTGGGATAATTAATCAATCAAACCATCAGTAAACATTTATAAACACCTACTATGTGCCAGGCACTTGGCTGGGGATACAAAAAGAGGCAAAAAACAGTTCCTGCCCTCCATGATCTTATAATTGAGGAGGCAATACATAATATATATATATATATATATATATATATATTATATATATATATATATATATGTATGTATGTATGTATGTATGTATGTATGTACAGAACAAACTATATACAAAATAAATGGGAGATAATTAACAGAGATCAGGTACTGGAAATAAGAGTTGTAGTAATCTTCTTGTAGAAGGTGGGATTTTATTTTATTTTTAAATTTTTTTTTAATTTTTAGGCAATTGGGGTTAAGTGACTTGCCCAGGGTCACACGCTAGTATGTATTAAGTGTTTGGTGCGAGGCTGGATTTGAACTCAGGTCCTCCTGACTTCAGTGCTCTATCCACTGCATCACTTAGCTGCCCTCAGAAGGTGGGATTTTAGTTGGGACTTAAAAGAAGCCAGAGAGGTCAGTAGTTGCAGTGGGGGAGGAAAAACATTTGAGGCATAGAGAAAATGCCCATAGCTGAGAAGTTGGAGTGTCTCGTTCATGGAAGGGGCAGGAGACCAGTGTCACTGAATAAGTATAAGAGCCAATGTTCCTATTTTTATAAAGAAAAGAGAATGGATTCTACAAGCAATAGCTCAGTTAGCTGAACTTTGATTTCTGGGAAAATTCTAGAATTGATCATTAAAGAGATTTTATTATCTATCTATCCATTTATTTATTTTATTGGCAAATGGGAATTTGGATGGGAACCCATGATTGCAAAGATTCAGCAAGGATTTATCAGTACCAAAATAACCTCATTTCCTTTTTTTTTTTAAATAAGATTACTAAATGAGGGTTGTTCTGTGGTTATATTTTACTCACATTTTAACAAAGCTTTTGGTTAAAGTGCCTCATACTTTTCCTGTGTAGCAGATACAGATGTAGATTAGATAATAGCACAATCAGGTGGTTCTGTACTCTGTCTTCATCAGACTGAACCTGCATTATGGCTTTTAGTGTTGGGCACCAAGGTTTAAGAGAGGATGGAGAGTTTACCGAGGAAATCAATCAGAATGATGAAGGGGCTTGAGTCCATTACCTTTAATGATTAATTTAAAACAAAATGACTAAGCATAGACTGGTGAAAAGAACACTCAAAATGGAAACAACAGATATTCTGAAGTATTTGAAAGACTGTCATGTATGTTCTGTTGTTCTATTAACCTCAGAGGGGAGAACCAAGAATAGTGAGTGGAAGTTATAAAGAAGGCAATTTAGACTAGATGTCAGGGGGAAAAACCAACCAACCAAACCACAATTTCCTAACAATTACAGCTATTTACAAGTAGAATGGTTTGCCTTGAGAGGTAGTGGGTTCCCCTTCCTTGGAAGTCTTCAAGCAGAGCCTGAAAGAGTATGGTCATGTTGGAATTCTTTTGGTATATATAGGTTGGAAGGTTGGACTGAGGTTCTGACTCTTGTTAATATGTGTGTATGTGTATATATACATACATATACATATTTATATACATACATGCATACATACATATAAAATCTGCTATTATCATGCTACCTGCTATTATCACTTTTTCAGGCTTCTCAGTCAGCATCTGAACTTATACTCACTTCAACTCCTTCAATTCTGGTGAAGCAATGCAGAATGTTGAATTTCTGTGCCCTCTAAATTTATGTTTG
Organism: Phascolarctos cinereus; assembly: GCF_003287225.1. Classification (NCBI taxonomy): domain Eukaryota; kingdom Metazoa; phylum Chordata; class Mammalia; order Diprotodontia; family Phascolarctidae; genus Phascolarctos; species Phascolarctos cinereus. Next base: position 303,609,328 of record NW_027555847.1, read on the forward strand.
CTAATTTTCACACCCTCAGGCAAAGTTCCAATTGTCTCTTCCTAGTTACAACTATGGTTTATACAGCAGGATACACACTTTAATTAACAATGATTATTCCTAGGGATTTTAATAAAAGACCTAAAGTCTTTAAGTTTTAACATGTGTTTTGGAAACCAATCTAGATGACTTTTTCTTTGATTCTTTTTACTTTTCATGTCTGTGTGTGGAATTGTAGAAATGGAAAAACAAAGAATCCGTGGAAGAGCAAGAGGATGAGGATGAGAAGAGGAGGAAGAAGAGGAAGAGGAGGAGGAAGAAGAAGAAGAAGAGGAGGAGTTTGATTAAGTAGGATGGAATGGTATAAACAGCAAAGATCGAGAAATCTGGGATTGATTCCTGTTTGTGGTACCACTGAGGTATGTGGCCCTGTAAAAATCACTTCTCTGAGCCTTAGCCTTAGATAATATAATAATACTTGTATTGTTTATGTAAAAAATATCACAGAATTGTGAAAACACTCTGTAAATCTAAGTCACTCTATATTTAGTATAGTATTGTCTCTAAGACCATCTACTAAGTTTTGAGCTATTGACAGAGACAGTGACTACAGGAAAGAAGCATATCTATGTAATAAGATATTATTCCTATTACTATTGTTGTTTTCTCTCATTTGTTTATGCTGAAATATATTTTATTCCTAAATACCAATTTTGAGTATAAAACACACACATTTTTGGTCTGTTATTGTATATTCAACATGGATAACTATTTAATCTTGATAATTTGCATTTTTTTTCAAACTTTCAATTTGATTGTCCAATATGGTGATACAAGTTTACAATCTGTGCCACTAGGTAGGCTGAAGGGACAACTTAAGTGCCATAGTTCTAAGTCCTGGGAGGACTAAAGCCAATCACGCATATCAGGTGCTGCAGTCCCCATGTGGAAGAAGTTCACCAGGCTGCCTAAGGAGTGGCAACCTGCCTCATGTGGGAAAACTGAACAATTTAAATCTTTTGTGCTGATCTGTGTTGGGATTGGGTCTGTGAGTGGCTGTGGCACTTCCAGCCTGGGCAACACCTACTCTCCAAAAAATAATTAAATGAATGAATGAATAAATAAACAACCAAATAAATGAATACATAAACCTTAAATTGGAAGTTTTATCAGAGTAGTAAAAATGTCAATTTGTTCTAGCTGTCTTATTCACTTTCTTAGTTTCTTCCTTATAAATTGCTTCATCTTCTCCTTTCTCTCTTTTCCATATTGAATTCCTTAAAGAAACCTTAACTCATTTTATGAAAATCAGATGAAATACAAAAATGAAAAGGTGATTACCATTAGTTTTTGATTCTAGGAATACAAAACAACATCTTACACAATGTTCTTGGAATACAAATTTCAACATTTTTTTAGAAGTTCTCTGCAAATAATCTAGTGTTGAAAAACTACTAATTGACTACAGCTTCAAGAAGAACACGTCTAAACAACCCTTCCCAAATTAATGGTCAATAACATTTAGATCAAATAGAGTTAATCTTACTGTATTATGTAGTAGGTCAGCCCTTGCCTCCAAATATCTTCCAAATTGGAACTAAGTATCTAAAATTTATCATATTACTCTGTGATAGGATCAATATCTACCAGCCTCTGCCACACTATGGAGATTAGGGTCATTCTTTCCCCAAAAGGCAAGGAAACTGACTTGATGGGGTTAGGAAGCCAAAGCTTAAAGCCATGTCTCCATTGAAGCAGCATCCCATCAATGTTATAGTGGCTTCCTACTCACCTAAGAACACAAAAAGCCCAGCTATGTAGATTTGAGCTCTTTGAAACTTGACAGATATCCTAAATCTGAAGATATAACTAATGGGGTTGGGATCTGGTCTCCAGAAAGGAAAAACCCTGGACTTTCCCACATGGCCAAATCTCTGGTGTTCCCCTGAGGCTAAAATCCTATTAACTGGCCTTTCATTGTGGCTACACCCATTCTCCCCTCCATTGTCTTATTTCCCTATGGCCCCTGGCCATTTCCCACACTTAATCCTAGCTAGGCTCCATTGTCCAGGTCCCAGGAGTTCAGTTCACCCCAGCTTACTGGCCACTCCCATTTGTATCTGCCTTAGACCCCTCCTCCAGTCACCCCAAAGTATTTGGCCACTCCTAGATCCCTCCCACAGTCTTTCTGTATATAAGGTCCATCTTATTTCCATTAAGGTGCTCTGTTTCCTAAAATCTAGCCACAGTGCAGATTTTTACAATCTAGCCAATAGCTCACAGATGCTCAGATTCCTTAAGAATCTGGCTAATATGGCAGATCTTTAATAAACCTTGTCTTTGGCTGAAAGAAAGTGTGGGTTGAATTCTTTTGGAGAGGTCCCACATGTTGTGATTTTTTGGGTCCCAGAACCCCTAACCTCTAGACCTCATCATAACCATACATATTGCCCTGCTGGATAGATGCCTTATGAATTTACAGGGCACTTAGTAGGGACAGGTAGAGAAAGGAGGAAAATGTCTACCAGATTTGAGTGCTGCAGTATCCTTGCTGAGTCTCCTTTTTGTGCTATATGGCTAAGTAAGTCTTTCTGTTAACTGACCTACAAGTGTATCTTTTTATTACAATAGGTTTCTTAAATCACCAGGGGATTAGCCTGAGTCAGGCCCACCCACTACTGTCATTTTATTGGGTTAAAGGCCCTTGTTAAAATGCAAATATTTTTGTGAGAGAGGGTAATATATTAAGCCACTATCAGCCATTAGCACCTTGGCTTGAATTAATTTATCTGTTAGCCAAAGGAATGAAATGTAAGAAAGATAAGCTTTAATTGGAGACTGAGGGTCATGAGTAGATCTAAGCACAGAACACTGAGAGAGAGGACAGGCTAAAGAGGGCATTCTAAAGGACAGTGTCAGAGTACTCCTAGGTATAGCCAGACCTTCTGGGGAAGTAGGAGAGTAGGGCAGAACAATGAAAGGAAGGATAGGGGAGGGTATAATATAAAGGATAGAAAATCATAGAAAACAAAATGCACCTACTTTACATTCTATTCTGTGAATAGGCATTCTATCTTTGCTGGAATTTATGCAGTTATAAATATCATATAACCAGAAATCTCTCTCCCAAATCTAAATATAATTACCGTAGACAAAAGCCTAAAATGTATGGCTATACACTAAAGAGTATCTTGAATCTTCTACTTCATGGCAAAAGAGAATTCCAAGAGAAATGAAAGGACCAAAAGAAAAGAAAGCCATCAAGTCCAACCAGGGCTTGACAGAGCATCCACTTTACAACATTGTGGGCAAAAAGTCACTCCAGCCTTCTGATAGTCTTAGGCCTTGAATGGAATGCTGAAATAGTACAGCCTCCTCAGTGTAGGATCCCACCCTATATTTCTCAGAAGCTGCTTTGCTGAGAAAGCAGAATGTCACAAGTAGATCAGATGACAGAGCCACATCCTGTTCGCCTCCTCAGGCCCGCTTTCTAGTTGTTGAAGCAAACCATTCCCTGTTTCTCTCCCTTTTTGTCCTTGGTGCTGGGGAGAAGTTTTGGCCCTTAGACTGTGAGCTCTGAAGCCCAGCCAATGGGAAAAAGAGTCAGTGGGTGGGTGGGGTTTTGGGTTAGGGTCTATATAAACTTGCTCTGAGCTATCCGCCCACAAACTCCTTTGGGGAGGGCATCTTAAGCAACATGGGGTGTGTCCTTTCTCATGAGAAAGCAATACAACTCCTTTTTGCCCTTCTTAAGAAAAGTCTCTAACTGATTATTACAAGGGGGTTCATAAACACCCCACATAGCCTGGTGTCAGGAAGACCTGAGTTTAAACCTGGCCTCAAATATTTACTATCTATATGAGCCTGGGCAAGTTGTTCGATCTCTTTTTGCCTCAATTTCTTCAATTGTAAAAAGAGAGTAGTAATAGCACCTATATTACAAAGTTGTTATGAAGGTCAAATGAGAAACTATTTATAAAACAGTGCAGTGAATGGCTTATAGTAGGTGCTTAATAAATGCTTGTTCCCTTAAAAACCTCTAGTTAGTGGGACCCACTACTTACCTAGGCAATCCATTCCATTTTTGTGCATTTCTAATTTTATGACATTTTTTCTTACATCAAGCTTAAAATCTGTATATATGCAATCACCAAGTAGCGAGCCTACACATGTTCCCTCTAGAATAAAATACAATAAATTAAATCTTGCTTCCACATATCAGTCCATTAAATTCTTTTTTTTTCAGCCAAAGACAAGGTTTATTAGAACATTCAGCATATTGAGCAGACTCTTAAGGAGTCTAAGCATTTGTATTGCTAATGCAAGTGGGTCAGATCTTAAGAATCTGAGCATCTTAATAGAGACAAGATGGACCTTATATACAGAAAGACTGTGGGAGGGATCTAGGAGTGGCCAAGTAGTTTGGGGTGATTGAGGAGGGGTCTAAGGAAGATCTGAATAGGAGTGGCTAGTAAACTGGGTGAACAGAAGACCAGGGACCTGGACCATTTGACCAAGGGAGAATGGAATCCAGATAGGATTCAGGGTAGAAAGTGGCCTGGGGCCATAGGGAGGTAAAACAATGGAGGGCTAGGAACAGAGAATTGGGAGTTGGCAATACTGAAAAGCCATTTGATAGGATCATAGCAGCCTCAGGGGAATGCCAGAGATTTGGCCATGTGGGAAAGTCCAGAGTTTTCCCTTTTTGGGGTCCAGATTCCATCCTTATCATTACCCCCTCAAACAAATGGGACCCAAATTCTTTTTTGGGTAAGGGGCAAAGGTCTTGGCTTCTGAAACTGCTTCCTGCTGGCAAGGGGTGTAGAGCTGTCTCTCCCTCAAGGGGGTCCCAAAGAGAAGATTGACTGGAACAGAACACAGGCTGCATCCAGGGAACGATGGGATGACATTGGCTAGTACCCACCTTTTGCTACCAACTGTAGGTGAATGGCCTGCAGTCTGGAAGACACAGATCTCACAAACTTTCAGGTCCCGGAAATAGGGAGAAGCAAAAGTGTAAGAGCTCCATTAAAATCATTTACATTTGACCTGCAGGATTATCTGATCCTATTACTTTTTCTACAAATTAAGTAACACTTTTGCAGGTAGAAGTTTTCCACCCCTGGGTTCAACAGTTATACAAATGAATTTGCCAGAGCCTGACTTTCACTTCAATTATCACTTAAATTCTCTTCCCCAAACCAAACTGAAGATGTTTCTGATTTAATTTCAGTTGTTTGGGGGTATTGAATGACTACACATTCAGGTCAAAACAGCAAGATCTCACACACTTGCATTTATCTTTTACTGACCACTTGCTCTAATCATAGAAATCTGCTATACAAGGATAAAGCAGGGACTAGATTTAGGGCCCAAATATGACAAGATAAAATATCCTTAGCTCTGTTTAGATTCAGATGATTCAGTTTTCCAACCATGCAGTATCAAATCCACCTCATAGGCAGACTCAGGAATAGCCAGATGGGTAACATTCCTTTTTAAAGGAATATAATGGGGAAACTGAGCCAGGAGGATCCCACCTTAGACTGAAGCTAAAATTATCCTCTCAGCTTTTCCCCACCAGTATCACAGTCTCTCTGAGTAGCTTGTAGCATTTCTCTCAGATGGTGGATTATTGATTATCGAGGGATTATTATGATCCATTAGACAACTCAAAATAAAATCCCATGAGCTTTTACTTCAAACAGCAAGTTTCACTAATCATAGCTTAGGAAAAACTTTTCCAGGATTTATATCTTAAATTTAAATTTGTCCTGGTATAAAAAGCCAATCATTAGAGATGATTTCTATATACTTAAAAATTCTGAACAAGACCAAACCCAAACAAGCTTTTTGGCAAGTTTACACATTAAAACAATAATCAACAGTAGCCAAATTGTTTTAGGGGTAACCTGATTATGAAAAGTTGCTTGACATAACTGATACAAAAAATTCACAGATTTGAAATTGAAACAAACCCATTACCAATCGGATGACTTCAGTTTTGTTAAATGTCATCTCCAAATTACTTTTACACACAGAATCAGCATCTTATGATTAACTTGTTAAATTATAACTTTAAAAGAGAGAACTTAGCCAACTACAGAGTCTGGCTACTATCTTTACCTTGACCTATCCCCTTTCCTTCACTCCCCATGGCTGCTGGGGGTTGAGGTGGGAGTGGGAGAGTGAACAGGATGTGCTGAACCTGGGTGGTGATTCCAGGCAAAGATTGCCCCAAGGGCCCAAAGCCATTGTCAGTTGGGCCCTTGCTATAAGTGCTGCCTCTCCTTTCTTTCACCAGGTAGGGGAGGGCTAATTAGAAGGTGGAGGAGGAAGGGTAAAACTCTCTTCTCCTAGGAGAGAGGTTAACAGAGATACCCTTTTGACTCAAGGGAAGAGAGTAGGAGAAGGGAGTGACCAGAGTTTTAAGGAGATATTTCAAAACTCCTTGATGTTTGATCATAAAAGTTTTTAGCTGTTCTAACTTTCGATCTAGGGCTTTAGGGGGAAGGGAGTAAATTAGCCTCAGAAAACCAAAAAGCACCTGCAGTTTTCCCAATTCCCTAGTGCTGAGAGAATTAACATTGGGCATATGCTTCCTGAAAGGGTGTCTGTACTTTCTTGTTCTCTATGCTGCGGAAAGTGTACCCAGGTCTATGGCCTGGAACTCAACCAATGGACTGAGAGCCTGAAAGCATCAGGCCAAGTGTGAGAAAGCCTTGTAACTGTCTGCCCAGAAAGCACCTCCTAACCTTCCTAGGTGCTTGGAGAACAACCTCAACTGCAGGTCAAGAAAGAAGGTGGGGAGGCATACATACCTTTCAGTCTTGGCTGGAGAAGAACTTGGGGTTAGGGAGCTTCCTTGTATGGGCCACCAAAATGTTGAGGTTTAGGAGCTTAGGGGTGCTAGGACCCCAAAATCACAACACACAGGTCCTGTCCAAATGAATTCAACCCAAGCCTTCTTTCAGCCAAAGACAAGGTTTATTAGAACATCTGTCATATTGGGCAGACTCTTAAGGAATCTAAGCATTTGTATTGCTAATGGAAGTGAGCCAGATCTTAAGAACCTGAGCAGTGGCTAGATTTTAAGAAGCAGAGTATTTGGCTAGACTCTTAAGGAATTTTAGCCAGTCCATCAAATTCTTGAAGACACTTATGTCGTCTTTCAGTCTTCTCATATTCTGATTAGGGATCCTTAGTACTTTTAATGGATCCTTGAATTTTGATCTCTCACCAACTTGATTCTCTTTTAAATGTCTTTCAGTTTCTTAATGTCCTTTCTAAAATATGGCAATCAGAAATGACACAGGTTCTGAGCACAGCAGAGTGAAGCAGAATTATTATCTTCTCTATTCTGAACACTGTTGATGAAGAATCATTGTGTGGGTCACTGTACCTGTCCTGAAAGAACTCACTCAGACTGTCTCTAGGTTAATAAAGGCATTTATTGGGTTGATGAGGTCAGTGGGCCCTGTTCCTGATCAGAGGCCAGAATGTCTAACAAAGGCTCTCCATGAGAGACAGAGCACCAATGGGTCTTGCTCCCTATGGGAGACAGAGCACTGAGCCAGGTTATATGTCTGGTCTATAGTTTAACGGGATAGGGGGAGAGGGAGAGTTACCACAAGTTAAGAAAATGGGAGGGGGAACAGGAGAGAGGAGGAGGAGTGCTGCTTCAGAATGTCTGGAATGTCAGGCAGTCTGAGGTGCTTTGTGAATGCATACAGATAAGCCCACTGTGGGGAGTTTCAGTACATAGTCTTCTTCTTCTTCTTCTTCTTTTTTTTTTTTAGGCAATGGGGTTAAGTGACTTCCCCAGGGTCACACAGCTAGTAAGCGTTATGTGTCTGAGGCCAGATTTGAACCTAGCTGCCCCTATGCATAGTCTTCTTGAAGTCAGATTGTGATCTATGTGCACTTTCTGGCTGATACATCCAGCATCCTGTTTGCCCCATCTATCTCAAGCACTCCTTCCCACCTCATTACTGTAACTCTCAATGCAGCTGACAACACCATTAGGTTTCTTTTTTTTGGAGGGTGGGCTTTTATACTACTAGATTCACATTAAGTCTTGAGTCCACTAATATCCCTAGATAGTTTTCAAATGAATCTATGTTGCTATGTATGAGTTTGTCCTTCCCCAGTTATTCTTATGACATTGATTTTTTTTAAACCAAATATAGAACTTTACATTTAGTCCTATGAAATTACATTTGATTCAGTTTGGTCAAATATCTTTTTCAATCAACCAACAATAACTTCTTAAGTACACACTATGTACCAGGCTTTATGCTGAGTGCTGGGGAAACAAAGACCAAAGTAAATCAGCTCTTGCCCTCAGGAACTTACATTCTAATTGGAGACATTTTAATACAGGCAGTGTGGTATAGTGGAGAGACTGCTGGACTTGGAGTCTGCAAGATGTGAATTCAAATCCTTCTTCAGATAACAGTGTGACTCTGGGCAAGCCAAGTAATTTCTAGTGCTCAATTTCTCATATGTAGTCGATAGGATTGAACTCATTGGCCTTTGATGACCCTTCAAAATCCAAATGGTCCTAGACTAATCGCTGATATCACACCTCAGACCCTTACTATCTGTGTGACCTGAGCAAACCAGTTCACCTTGCTGTGTCTCAGTTTCCTTATCTCTAAAAGAGAGGGTTGGACTTGGCTTCTAAATCCCCTTGCAACTCTAAAGCTATGATCTTGTGCAGAATAGAAAATAATGGAAAAGATAGTTTGGGGAAGGAGAGCACTAGCAGCTGGTGGGAGCAAGGAGAAGTGGGGAATCCTAGTAGGCTTCAAGGAGAAGGTAAAGAGATTAAGCTGAGTCTGTCAGAGGTAAGTAAAGGGGACTTTTCGGGTATTGCTGGAGCAGGGATGTTCATATGTGAAGAACAGCAAGTAACCCAGAATGATTGGAGCAAGTAGAATGCCTGAAGAAAAGTGATAGGTAGAAAGATGGCAAAAGTAGGAAGAGAACAAGTTGTAAAGAGCTTTAAATGCCAGAAGACTTTATATTTATCTTAAATGTAATAGAGAATCCTTGGAGTTTATTGAGGTGGGAAGACATGACATGATCAGACTAGTGCTTTAGGCAAATCCTATTGGCAGTTGAACAGAGTTGAGTGTGAGAAGACACTTGAGTCAGGGAAATCAAATGGGAACCTATGGTAATATTCCAGTTGGGAGGTAAAGCAGGTTTGAATTAGGGTGGTGAAACTAGGTGTGGAGTGAGAAGGGATCTCTGCAAGAGGTTTTGGGGAGATAGAAATAAAAAAAAAGATCTGGCAAGTGATTGACTTTATGGAGTGAAAGAGACTGAGCTGTTAAAAAACACTTTGATAGAATGCAAGACTTAAATTTTTGCTGAAATGTAAGCACCCTACATTTTCCTGATCTAGAAGTCTAGTGAGTGTTAGAAAAGGAAATGAAGTTAGTCTGGCGCGATATGTTCTTGATGAAGCCACACTGGTTTTACAATTCACTGCTTGCCTTTCAAAATACAGAATAATCCTTTTATACATACATACATACATACATACATACATACATACATACATACATATGGAATATATACATACACATACACACATATGTACTAACCTTTGTTTTGCAGACGCCCTTCTCCTTTTTTATGGAAAGCTGGGAAATTTGCCCTTCTTTAGTCTTGTAGCACCTCACCCATTCTCCAAGATCTTTCAAAGACTGTCTGTAGCTGTTCAACAGTCACATCTGCCACATCTTTCAGGCCCTAAAGTGTTTTCCTTCCCTAAGGGTAATTGTTTTCATGGTCAACCATTTTTGTTCTATTTTTCAGTCCAAAGAGCATTGTCCTTGTTAGAAAAAACTGAACATATGAGTTGAGTATTAGAGCCTTCTAACTGTTGATCATTTTTGTTATCACATTTGCCTCAAGCAGCACCTCTATTCCTTCTTTGATATTCCTTTGCCTCCAACAAAGTTTAAAAAAATACCTTTTGGCTGGTGTAACTCATGGAATAACTTGAGTTCATTCAGGTCCTATTTATGATCATGTTATTCTTTTTAATTTGACATTTTTTATGTCTTTAAAATCTTACTTAGTCAATATGTTTTCCATAGATGTTGGTGTCTTTTAACAATTCTCCTTTTTTTCTTCCTCACAAGAACAATAAAGGATCCTAGAAACTATTTCTGTAGCCTGTAGGTCTTCATTCTTAAAGGAATCTCAACATTTATGGACTGACTTCTACAAAATATCTGACCTTTGGATCTTATCTCTTTTTCCTCCAAACTTTTAAATTATTCTCTCCCAAAGTCCAGTAAGCATACTAAATTCTGTTTAGTTTTCATATAGAATCATAGAGCTTGAAGGGACTACAGAGACTGTCAACTCCCTTTATTTTATAGATGAAGAAACTGACACCAAGAGACTTTATCTGACTAAGGTTATACAGATAATAAGCACAGTGGAGGAATTTGATTCTGGGTCCTTTCATTGTAAATCCACTCCTTTTATTCTCTCCATCCTCAACTTAATAATGGAATAGCTACTTGCCCCAAAGATTCTCATTGTTTCTGCTTCACAAAACAGGTCTTCCTTGTTTGAGAGAATCAGGTCCAGAGTAGTAGTTCCCCTTGTTTGCCTTAGTAGATTAATTTTTTTTCTTTTTAAATGTTCTTTTTTGTTTATATCCTTTGCTTTTAAATTGGTGAGTTTTTTTTTACCCCAGTTAGTTCTAAACAATACATCTTCCATATTCATTGCATCTCACTTCTACATCTTCCAAGATCATAATAGAGGTCAGAATTTTCTCCTCTCTTTTTAATTCCTTTTTTTCTTTGTTTCCTTTTTGCTTCTTCTATCCTTTCAAAGAACACTTCTCCTTGACGACCTGGAGAATAGAGATATGTTCTTCTACCCTTTGTTTCTTCTGCCTAAGATCAAAATCAGCTTGAACTTTGTGGGAATACAGATGTTAGCTTGTACTGGATAAAACATAAACATAGGGGGCAGCTAGGTGGTGCAGAGGATAGAGCACTGGCTCTGGAGTCAGGAGGACCTGAGTTCAAATCCAGCCTCAGACACATAACAGTTACTAGCTGTGTTACTCTGAGGCCAATTGCCTCTGGAAAAAAAAAGCAAAAAACAATAACAACAACAACAACAACAACAACAAAACAAAGAAACAAACAAAAACCAACATAAACATAGCATAGCACAGGTCATCTCTCTTTTATTCTTGCCCTCCATAATTTTTTCGTCACTCCGAACCCCATTCTGGCCCCTGGACCCAGATTGCTCTAGAGGAGAAAGTGATGCTGGTGATTTTGCTCAGCCCTCCCTCACTTAGATCTGATTCACTTGCATGTCATGGCATCACCTCCCTAATGTCATGGTTCTTTTTAAGAACAAAGGAAAACAAAACAAAACAATTTTCTGAAGCAAGATGCTTAGTTCTTTGCCATGCCTTATTAGCTGCACTGAAGATTCAGGTGTTGAGGTTTAGATGTTAGGGGTGCTGGAACCCCAAAATCACAACACAAGGGTCCTGCCCTCAAGAATTTGATCCAGGCCTTCTTTCAGCCACAGACAAGGTTTATTAAAGATGAGCCGTATAGGCCAGACTCTTAAGGAATCAGAACATGTGTGACACTCCTAAGGACAAGTGGGCTTGAAGAAATCTCAGCCATTAAATGGTGGCCAGGATGGATCGTATATACAGAAAGACTATGGGAAGGATCTAGGAGAAGCCAAGTAGTTTGGGGTGTGACTAGAGGAGGGGCTGGGATAAGGGGTGTCTTGATGGGAATGGCCAGTAATCTGGGGTGCCTGGAGGGTCTAGGGAGGATTTGGATGAGAGTGACTGGGACAGTGGAGGGCTATGCTTAATTAGGGTAACAAAGAACTGGGAGATTGGGCATAGACTATAAGGGAAGGCCAGCTGAGTGGATTATATCCTCAGGCAACCACCAGAGACTTCCTTGACCAAGTAAGTGAGTTCAAGGAAAGTTCAAGGGTTTTCTGGGGCCATAAACAAATGAGACCCAAATTCTTTTTGGGTGAGGGGCAAAGGTCTCAGCTTGGGCCCATGCACCATCATAGGTACTAAGGAAAACCTAATCAAAGCAAAATTTACTTTGGGTGGATAGTCCATCAGTTTTGGTAATAGAAATTAATTTAATCTGCTTAGACTGCTTTAATTGGTAATTAGGGCAATTCTACCATTCCTTAATTCAGACATAAGTAAAGAAGGGCATTAACAGGGATTAAAACAACAACATTTTAAGGAATTATTTGTCCTTCCAGGTATCTTTTGAATTGAGAATGGCTTGAGTTTTTGCTAAATTAACCAACACTAGAGTTGAAGTCCTTAAAGCTGACCTAAGCAGAACCTGTGCTTTTGAAAATCTCAACCATTCTTCATTGCTTGGAGTGCTATTTGCTGGGACTTATTCTCTGATGTATTTAGAAAGCTGTATCAGGTTCCATCCTGACTCTATCATTTCAAATATAATGGTTATTCCTCATTGCCAGAATACTTCCACTTCCAATACTTGAATATTTGAAATATGACAGTGAAATCTGGGACCTTGTGCCATGTTGGATTGAATCCTTTAAAACGTCTAGTATCCACTACATCAAGGCATATATAGGAACTCCTCCAAAAAGTTGCAAACAAGCTCTCCACTGCCAAAACTAGAATATAAGTACAGTTGACTACACACATGCCCAGGCACCAGTCCCAGGTTTTGAGCATGATGACGTTCAAGAACCATTATTAAAACCAGTACTGACAATGCTAACATATTCCTCTAAATATTATAGCTATCAATAAAACCTAAAGGAAGACTGTACCTGATCCCATTTCTTAAAATGTTGTGCTTCCATTTCATTATCTGAAAAGAGGGCTAGATTTGGAGAAAGGAAGGTGAGGTATGTGAAGCCCTATTTAAGAATAAGTAGGACTTATTGTTTGTGTTGTTCTATTTTGTTTCATCAGTGGAGAGAACTCTCTGTAAGGAAAGCACCTTTAACAAAGCAGATTGCCAACTCTTATGCAAATTTATTGTCTTTGAGAGTTTCTGGGCCTCTGAGAAGGGATTGGCCACAATCATAAAGCTCAGTGTTTCTGAAGTGAGACTTAAACCCCACTCCAACTCTGGCCCTTTTTGGATTACTTTTAGTTCTCAGCAGATATCTGAAAAAAAAAAAAGAAAGAAAAAAAAGAAAGCAGCCAGGAGAGAAAGCAGGTGGAATATTAATTTACCCTCCACCAAAGAATTGCTTTCTTAATAAATTTCAATATAAAAATATGAGAGGCTAGATTTTAGAAGGATTGGAAACATAGGTTGTTCATGCTAGAAAATTGCATCCTTACCCTTAAGGTACAAATACAAAACAATAAAACCCCAGAAAAATGAATCAGATTGAGTAGCCAAGCATTACTTGAAATTAGGCAGCAAAAAGGTATTCTGAAAATTTCCTTTGCAAATGAGACAGTGAGTGAATTTAAATCTTGGTTTATGATATGTGGGAAAAAAAAGACCTCTTAGAAAATAATAATAAACACTATTAAAAGAACAACAAAATTGATTTTGAGGCAGAAGAAGAAACTAAAGAAATTACCCCACAATGTGTGACATCTGGTCATTGAATCAAGAGTGAACTCTAATGGGAAATGGACAGATGGCATAAAACACTATTATCACTGAGAAAGCTGTTGCCTAGACACAGAGTTCTAGTATATTGGCTTTGACACTACCTTCATACTTTGCAATGCCAATAAAGTTATTGAAATTGAATTGAAAGTCAGTGAAAGTTGACCTCATACTTGAATCTTCATTTTGGTCAACATATAATTGCCTGAATAGAAAGACAATTGCTGTGGTCTCACATCATTTCACTAACATTACCTTTCATTTTAGAGCAAGGAAGATTTGGGTTTTTTTGGTACTCTAATGGTAGTGAATTTGGGAAAAGTATAAGGATACCACAAAAGGTTGTTTTTTTTTCTTCCTCTCATTCAAAAGTATTGATTGATGTCAAAATTAGATTATAGGAAGGTCAGAAAATTAAAACTTTAATTTCTTAATATTTGAGCTATCAAAATGATATAGAGGTGTTACTAAATTTCTCTGAAGATCATTTCATGATCATTACACAATGTTTAGATAATCACAATAAAAAAAACCCAAACCAAAAACAAACAACATATTAAAAAGGCCTTAGAAATATTTACACAAATAGATCTCTGGTTCTGCCTGGGATAGCTAAGACTATTTCTTTTCCTTTTTGACTCATTATGACAAAGTACAGGGGGTTATGACATTTCTTTTTTTCTCTTTGCCCTTAATTTGATGAGGAACAGCTGTGGATAGTTGATTAACTCTGCCAGATTCACCTAAAAAAGCTTTAGTTTCTTCATCTGCAAAATGTGGCACTAAGGGGCAGGTAGGTGGCTTAGTGGATAGAGCTCCATCTTGGAGACAGTATTCAAATTTGACCTCAGACACTTGACACTTACTAGCTGTGTGACTCTGGGCACACAGATTGCCTCACCCCCCAAAAAAAAAACCAAACAAACAACCCCCTCATGGTAGACCTGCAAGCAAAGAAAACAACTTGTTGGCTGTGTGGTAGTGGGGATTCTTTTTTTGTGTATTGGCTAGACTAGAAAGTCACTGATATCCCTTTCAACTCTAAATATTTGGGATTTTGTAAGTATTTATTTGAGTAGGAGAAATATTACCCACATACCTCAGGAAAAGGAAACAACATTCTTGGAGACAACATTCCCACTTCACTGTGAATAAAGGAGACCTATTCTGTTCTTGGCTTCTGTGTGAACATCTATTAGGACAGAGATTGTCAGAAACTGTAACATAAGAGTAAAACTTCATAAGAGAGGTCATTTGTCTAACTTTGCATTTGAGCTTTATCAGGAGAGAGACTCCTGCTAAAACAGGGAAGCTTGGAAAGATTTTCTCTGCCTGTGTAATCAAGGCCTATGACAGAGAAGTGTTTGTTTATTTTTTTAATCCCTTGGCAAAGAGCTAGTAGCTCTTACAGACAGTGGGATTCCATAACCCAACTCCCACTCTCACTGAAAAGTTAAGTCTCCAGAGGTCTGGCTAGCTCTATTTCCCCCTCAGGTGTACTCCTGAGAGTCAAAAGGGCATCTTCTCTAATGGCTTGAACCCCTATTTCAATGTCTTCTTCCCCAAATCTATCAACAATTGCTATTAGTATCTTTCCTATATGATTGAACCACTGATTAGTACCCCAGTATCATTTAACCAATTGACATTATTATTATTATTATTATTATTATTTTAATGAAAGGACTATTTACTGAGAAGATATAACAATAACAGGAGTACAAACACTTTTCTTAACAGCACGAACACATGGACCACACTACCCCTTCCCACCCAGGGCCCTGGAAAAGAAGGGTCAAACTTAAAGTGGTTGTTACAAAGCATTTTCTTCACCACGTTTATTCCAGATGAAGTGTAGTTGATAGATGGAGTCAATACCTTGTCTACCAGACTTGGTGTCTTGAGTAAAATGTAAATTCACAGCTTTGTTGGGTCAAGTAAATTCTTGGCACATCATCAGACTCAACTTCTGACAAGCTCTCATATGGCTCCTGGACCTCTTCCTGACTTCACAAAGTCCCAATACCCCTACCCCTCCCTACTGGAGGGCTTGAAGCCATAATTGCTTCATTGCTACCATGAAAAGAAATTGAGATAGAATCATTGGGGTATTTTGTATTCACACTTGGTTCCAGCTCAGCCAATCAAAAGGCCCCTTTTTGTCACTCAGTAAGTGGACTGAATGTCTGCACATGCTTCAAAGTGGAGAATATGTCTGAAAGTAGGCATAAACACACATCCATATTCTCCTAGGAGTGGACCTTCACTGGTCCATCATGGAAGCAAAAGTTTTCTCCTTTATTACAGTATGGCACAAGTCCTGTTATCAGCAGTTTATTATTTCTCTTCTGAATCACTGCCCACCTCCCCAGTCTGTCCCAGTTTAGCTTATCTATGATCTTAACACCTCTACTCACAACTGTTTCCTTGCTTTCCTTCCTTACAAGGTCAAATGAAAATTTACACTCTGCTTGATATGTTTCCATAATTCTCCAGAGCTTCTATGGACACAGTGTCATGTGACTTCCGTTTTTTCTGATGCTTTAGAATCAAGTCCCTCCTCCCATGATGAGGCACTTCTTGGCCTTACCAAAAGCCATCATCACTGAATGGGTGTTGCCTCAGACAAACTGAGACCTGAGAAAGACCTTAGCTTAAAATGGCCAAAGTCTCCTATGGCATCCAGGGCCATCTCCAGTCATCCTGACCTATATCTTGCCACTGGACCCAGATGGCTTTGGAGGAGAGAGTAAGGCTGGTCACTTTGCACAGCCCTGCCTCATTTAAATTTAATTCACTTGCAAGCCAAGGCATCACCCTCCTGATGTCTTTGGTCCTCTTTGAGAAAGAAGGACAAAACAACATAGGACAAAAGCAGCTGCAGACAAAATTTACTTTGTACTGTCCAACTGCAATCAAATTTACTCTACACTCTGGAAAAGACAGTTACATAAATTTTTATAAATGCTGCCTAGGATTTTGCTAACTTTTATAGCAATTGTATCATGCTTGATCCATACTGTGGGTTTAATTGAAATCCTTAAGTTCTCCCTAGCCCTCAGGTACTGTTAGGAATGTATTTGCTTTTTAAAGTTCAGATTTTTGTTAATTGTACTTTATCAAACTTTCTTTAAAAAATACACCTTTAATCAACTCTTCATTCCATAGTCTTCACAACTCTATATAGCCATTTCTGTGGTAATATCGTTCCTTAATTGAAGTACAGAGCAGCTAGGTGGCACAGTAGACAGAGTGTTGGGCTAAGAGTCAGGAAAATCCAACTTCAAATCTGACCTTAGACACTTACTGCGGTGTGATCCTGGGGAAGTCACTTAAACCTATTTGCCTCAGTTTCCTCAGCTGTAAAATGAGCTAGAGAAGGAAATGTCAAATCATTCAAATGTTCAGGAAAAACTCCAAAAAGGGATCACAAAGAGTCAGACACAACTGGAATTACTAAACAACAACAAAACAGTTGAAGTACACAGGTAAATACTAGATCTTAATTTAGCCAATGGTTTCAGGCTTTTAGCCTACAAAAGCATTGCACACTTTCCCTCTCCCTCTCCTCTCTTTCCATATTCATCTGAATTCCTTTGAATTTGTTTAATGGTAGTTACCTTTACAATGGCAGTGAAGCAGACAAAGATTGATTCCTCTGTAGGCTTAATCACTTACTTCTCAGGTACAAAGCTAAAGTTCCCTTTATTCTTTTAGAGGGTTCCTTTAGCAAAATAGAACTTTTTCCAACTATCTGTTCTGAAGAATGGTAACCCTCTAAACCCTGAGGCTGTAGATGGACAATGAGGCATTTGGACACATTGAGAGGACAGAGTGGGACCAAATCAGACTGGGGGATTGGTTCAGGAGAGAGAAGAAGCTATGAAAACAGCATGTGGATTTTCAACATCTTCTAGGACAAAGAAAGGGAGAAAGACCAGTGTAGAGGAAAAAGAAGAAAAATAACAGAAGATGAAAAAAGAAGTGCTCAGGAAAGAAAAGGAAGGGCTCAAGGAAGGGTAGTTGTTGTTTCAGTGACTTCATGGGCAGGTAGAATGGGATGCAGGTCCTAGAGAATGTGTCTAGAAGAAATCAGTGTTTCCCTGACTATAGTAGTTATTGGAAATAGTCCTCAAATAATGGTAGCCAGGCCAGCCACTGGTTTAATAACATACCCTTTTCTCCTCACCTTGTCCCCCATCCTCCACACACACTCCCAGAGAATCAAGGGGATATCTGCAGAGTGGTAACAATGTAAATTACAGTGGCATAGTAGAATGAGCTATGGATTTTGTGTCAGATGACCAAAGTTTGTGTTGTGGTTCTGATATCAACAAGCTACGTGAAATTGGAAAAGCCACTGTGCTACTCTGCCTCTCTGTTTTTCCTTTTGTAAGATGGGGATGACATTATTTGTACAACTTGACTGCAGGGTTGTATGAAGAATGTTCTTTAATGTAATTATTATTAAAAAATGCCCCTGAAGGAATTGTCAAGTTTACTTTCAACATTAATGTAAATAGTAGGCTGTCATGATTTGAGGAAAAAAAAGGAACCCCTTCCTCTGACCTGAAAGAATATTTCCACCAGTTTAGAGTCATAGTTAAAATGTCTTTGAGGAATGCAAGTTTTTCATTGCATGATGCAAGGGAGAAGTTTAAAGTGTAAATGTCTGGGTACAGTAATGTGGACTAACCCCCCCAACCACCCACCCACACAAATGGTTTCCCATTTTCATTGATGTTAAAGTCTTTCACTGGGCAATTGCAATGAAGAAAAGCTAATAAGAAAAGGAAAGTGAAACAAGTACAGAAATGGGAGTCTGGGGACATTGGGGGCAAACTTTCCGAGTTTCAAACTTTTACTTGAGATTAGCTCTTGAAACAAGTGAAAGCATAAGAAAATCCTGGGAAAAGCTTTTTTCCCTGTAAATCCTTGAGGAACACTACTCATAAGTATGTTATTAAGAAGACATTATAGGCATAAAAAAATGTCTAAAAGAACCTTCGGCTCATGATTATGAGAAACAAATAAAACGATAAGACATTACTACTATTTACTTAATTTATCGGAAGTTGGTAATAAATCATGAGTCACTGCCAAAACTCATATTTCAATTATTTCTTGAGGTCCAGTCAGTTATATGTTTGGCATTAAACATAGAAATTATGTCAGTGATAGATCAATCCAATCACATTTTGATATTATTTGGTAACTTACAATTGCCAGATTGAGAACAGAATAGTGATATATCCACACTACAACTTAGATAAAACTGAGCATCCATATCAAGGTTGGAAACTTAAGTCCAATAATTTTTAAAGGTCTTTGATTCAGTTTTCACTATCAAAGAAGTGATAGCTTTATCTCATACTATCACCTTCCCTACTTTTTAACTGGCCTAGATAAGAACTGAAATAGAT
This sequence comes from Phascolarctos cinereus, assembly GCF_003287225.1. Classification (NCBI taxonomy): domain Eukaryota; kingdom Metazoa; phylum Chordata; class Mammalia; order Diprotodontia; family Phascolarctidae; genus Phascolarctos; species Phascolarctos cinereus. The sequence continues at coordinate 303,628,382 of NW_027555847.1, forward strand.
TGAGAACCAATGGCTGTGTTGACTGATAAAGGGAAAGCTGGACCTTTCAAGAATCTTTTGTATTGAAGATAAGTAAGAAGGAGAGAACAAAGACTGGTAAAGGAGTTTCAGAGAACATATAGCAGAGATTGGGTTCCAGAAAAACCAACTGTGGAAGAAAAGGTTCCAGAAGGACCCTGGATGCAGGGTAAGACTTTCTAACATGGTGGTGGGGAGGGGGCAGGGATTAGAAAAATAGAAGGAGTGGAATCCCCAAAGTCAAATATAGAGGAGTTAGTCGCAACTGGGTCCAGATGTGGACTGTGCTAACACTAGTGGCTACTATGACCCAAAGTTTCTTTGTCTATGGATTCTTCATATTTGAAATTGTCTTTTCCTGCTTTCACTGTCCCTACAGTGATTCATACTTGGGAGGGAGGAATGCAGATAGTCTTATTACTAGGGCCAATATTATCATTACTTATTACTATCAACTATAGTTATGCAGTAGTTCAAATGTGCCATTATATCCTAATACCATTGCAGAGCATTGCCATTGGTTCTTACTTAGAGGGAAGAGGAAAGCCTATTGGGAGTGCTTCCAGAGGGTATGCTAGCATACTGGGTCTATAATTGCTCTATACTTATACTATAAACATTAATTATTTATCCTAGAAAAAAAGATCACTTAAAAATAGTTTATGCAAACCAAATTTCAAACAATTTACACACATGGGGGAGGTAGCTTTTACTTCTTTAATTTTAAGTAGCTAAAATGTATTTTTTTTTGAAATTTGACACCTTATTACAAAGAAAAACAATCACTGGATTAGTTATTCTATAAAACAAAACAAAACAAAGCAGAATCCTTTCTAATTTATATTTAAGATATTTAATATTCTAAATTAATAAAGATGCTGAATTTATTTTATATAAAATGCATCTGAGTCATATATACTCATTAGATCAGGAGTAAAATGTACCAAATGCCTTATAATAAAACCTTGGAGGTGATATTAATTAGCTCCTTTTTTGGAATCAAAGCCTGGGTATACAGAAAAAGAAATTAAAGAAAATTGTAGCTTCAGAGGAAGTGGTCAGCACTGTCTTTACTAAAGAAAGAATGAGTTTATGAAGGGCGAAATAGTCACCAACATGCATTAGAATGAGATGACATACAACAGTGTCTGGTCAAATTATTGATTTGTTTTCATTAAAATAAAGATGAAATCTAAATATGGCTTGCTGAGTGCAAATAATGGATTTGTTGAAGTGGTTGTACATATTCAAGTCATCATTATTCAAAGCTGATCACAATGCTTTGTTGGAAATCAAAGTACATAGTTCTCTCTCAAATCAAGGGTCTCTACTATAAATGCTAGGGGTGTGTGTGTGTGTGTGTGTGTGTGTGTGTGTGTGTGTGTGTGTGTATGTGTGTATGTGTGTAAAAGGTATGATTCTGAGTCCTCAGAGATTTTGCCAGTAAGATGTGGCAGTTTCTTCCATCATAAAAAGTCTTTGAATATGGTCCTATGAGTAGATGATTTCTGCTTCCCCATGATCAATGAAATATGGAGATGTTCATCACTAATAGGCTGGCCATGTAGTGATAAATTATTGGGCCACAGTATTCTGAGAGGATGATATTAATTCAAATAATACATGCCTAAGATCCAGTCAATACCTATGTACAGTTACCATTAACAACTTAATAACCAATTCTCTTACTGATGACGGAAAGTCTATTTAAATGAGTACTACCTGATACACAAGTATAGCCAATTAATTCTAAGATATATAGAAAGAGATAAATCCCTAGAGTAAACTCAAATTCAAGATAGGGACAGGGAACAGACCTATCATTTCACTGGTTTAGGGAACTCCCTGGATTAGGAAAGTCCTTTTGCCAATTCAGTTTGACACTACCTCTGTAAATTATAGTCTTAAATACCTAGGGGACTGAGAGGCTAAATGACTTCTCAGGGTCACACAGCTATCATGCCAGATGTGGGACTTGAACACATGTCTTCATAGTTCTGAAGCCAGATATCTATCTGAGACTCCATGCTGCCTCTCAAAAAGTCAAGAACAGGCAAAAATATGTTTGAGATTTTTGTAGGTATTGCAAATTTTGATAGGATTTCTTGAACAAGGGATCATCCTTCAGTTTATTACAAACCCAAAAACATAAAAATAATTAAGTAGTTTGCATCTGAATTATGGAGCATGTGAAATAAAGCACTCAATATTTCACTAGATGGTCTTTAAAATTCCAATATTGCATGTTTTATCAGAGTTACTAACAGAATTAATACTTGGAATAAGCAGGCATATTGCAAAAGCTATCCCTTGTGCCTTAAAGTGCTTTCCCTCCTCATTTGATTCTTCCTTTTAGAATTTCTAGCTCCCTTTAAGATCTAGTTCAAATGTCAATGCCTGCAGGACACTTTTCCTAATTACCAAGTTGCCAGTGATCTGCCTTTATAAATTACTATATATTTAAGTTGTACATATTTAGATTTACTAATTTGTACACTTGTTGCATTTGCCCAGTAGAATGTCTGCTTCCCAAAGGACAAAGAATATTTATCTCATTTTTTTATCTTTGAATCACCAGCAACTAAGCACAATGCCTGGCACACAGCAGAAACTTAATATATGATTACTGAATTGAATTGAGTAAATATTTCCCTCTTTTGGAGAAATTAATTCTCTAAAGAAGAATCTTTGAATAAAGTGTTTTTTTCCCCCTAGGTCAGCCTTTTCTGACTTTAAGTAACATACCTATACACACATATATTTATACACATAAACCCATCAGTGAGTTACCCCAAGCATGTGAAGACTTCCTCTCCTGAATGAGTAGACAAGAACAACTTGTTCTGATGGCCATGAAGCCACTGAAGCAGGTACTGTGGAGTGCTTAGAGCTTGATCAGACATCAAAGACACCAAGGTCACCCATCCACTGCATTCCAGGCCATTGCCAGTCATCCTGACTTTTGTCTTGCCACTGGGCTTCAATGACTGGAAAAGCGTGAAGGCTGACAACTTTGTGCAACTCTACTTCACTTAAATCCAATTCAAGCACAAGTCAAGACATCAGCTCAGGATGTCATTGGTCCTCTTAGAAAACAAAGGACAAACAACAAACAAACATTCATGTATAATATGCATATATGATGATGTATGCACATATATACATATGCATATGATTTGATTACTTTGCAAAAATCATCTACACACATATCTATCTATCTATATATCTTTGGGATAATTAATAAATCTGTGTCAGATGTAACCGTATAGCTAAAGTCTAGGGAAACTAATACTACAAGATAGTTCCTAATTAATCACCATTCCTTTCAGGTCCCCTGTCCCCAAAACCTGATCTTCAAGTTGACAATTTTCTCCAAGAAACTAAATTTTTAGGAAGTTCCCATGGCAACCTCATTCACTCCTCTCTCCACTCTGCAACTTACTCTGCAGACATCATCATCATCATCATCATCATCGTCATCATCATCATTATCATCACCACTAGCATTTACATAGTACATGGAGGTTTGCAAAGCACTTTTGAATATTATCTTATTTGATCTTCACAATGACCTTGGGAGGTATTTGCTATTATTATGTCCACTTTACATAGGAGCAAAATGGGAAAGACAGAAGACAAGGGATTTAACCTGGGTCACAAAACTAGAAAATGCCTAAGGCTGGATTTAAACTCAAGTTTTCCTGACTACAAAGACAGTATTCTATCTATGCCACTTAGCTTCCAAAAGTGCTATGCCCACAATCTTCCTTCTCTTCTCTTTCATCTCTCTTTTATATGTTGTCTTTCCCCATTAGAATATGAGCTCCTTGAGGGCAGGATTTGTCTTTCTATTTCCTTATATTTGCATTTTCTGAATGTAGCATAGTGGCTGACTCGTAGTTACTACTTAATAAATGCTTATTGACTTTACTTGACATAGCTTTTCAGTAATTGGTGGTACCTAATTATTGCACAACATGATTCTTATGCTCCATCCTTTTTAATAAATGTTGTTTTTTTTTCCTATTCTCTGACAGATTCCAAAAAATTATTCTTTTTTAGTGGGGTTGTTTTATTGTCACTAACTATTAATAAAATAAGGTAAGTAGACTATTTCCAGTTAAAGATCTCCTTCTTTTACCTTTTTCACCCCTTTGACCCTGTTTGAAAGTAATGTCTCTACACTACAGGTTTAATGAGGTTGTGAACACTGCATACTCAATGAGACTGTGCCTCATGTGATAAATTCTCTTCTAAGTTACACCTGAAAAAAACATACTCTTCAGCTATTAAAAGTACTAACCCCTTTACTTAAGAACGCCCTTTTTGCTGGACATGACATTCATGTATCTAGTTTTATTATATATGTATATGTATATATGTATGTATGTATATATATGTGTGTATATACGTATATGTATGTGTATATATGTATGTATATATGTATGTATGTGTATGTATATATGTAAGTATATATATGTATGTGTGTGTGTGTATATATATATATATATATATATATATATATATATATATATATATATGTATATGTAAAAGCTCCATATATTATTGTGGCATTCTTAAACATAGACTCACCGTATAAATAGTTATGTACCAAAAGTAATTGAACCCTTAGGCAGATGATAAAGAAGGTTGATTAAAACAAAACAAAGGCTATAAACTTACAAACATAATCTATTCACCACCAACACTCAATTATCAAGCTAATGGATAACAGATTTAGAAGAAACAAGTTAAACATCTTAACTTAAAGATCTCTAAGTCTGTCAAGCAAAAGCTATTTTTTTTTTCAAATTAGGTTTTGACTCATGCTTATTGGAGAAAGTGATAGTGAAATGGTCAATGTCAAATATCAAAAAGAAGGAATGGAATGATGGATTTTTTGGCAACCAGCAATACAAAAGGAAAGAAGTGGCCAAATAGTGTGATCAGGTGGAGAGTGCACAAATTAATCATTCTTTCAATCAATGAATCAATCTACGAACATTTCTTGAGTCTACCATGTTCTAGGAACTGTGTGAGGTTCTGAGGAAACCAACTCCAAAAAGAAAAGGAGATAGGTGGTTAGAAGTTGGATTTATATTTAAAATTCTCATAGATAATGGCCAAGAGCAACTTCTGATTGCATCAAAACTCTGGAAGGCATCTGGTAATTACAAACTGAAGACAAATGAGCAAGCTGTCCTATCATAAAAAGGCAAGAGAGTAGGCTTTATTTATTAGAGCTTCACTAAGGAGTTCTAGAGAATGATACCATGTTGAACTGGCATTACAAACAGGCAATTATCCATGTGAATTAGCTACTTAAGGTACCCATAAAAATGGAAGAGAACTGATAATCTTACTTTCAACAAGTATGTTGGGTAAGAGGACTTTGGTTCGCAGAGTGTACTATGCTTGTGTTTATTCTGGTGCCACGTAAAAACCAAGTTGGCTATTAAAGCATGTGGTGAGCATCTTTCAGTTTATCAGGGGAAATGATTTGACAGACTGGGAGTTATGTTCAAAACAAAAATGAGAAAAAGTAGTAGAGGGTAATTCTAACATGTCAGAAACTTAGAAAGTAGAAGAAAGTCACGCAGAGGGAAGTGAATAAAAAAGACCATTGAACCTGAGGAAATACATATGTAACTTTCATATATAAGGTGCATCAAGACTCTTGGTCTAATGAATCCCTATTTATTAATTTTCTGGCTTGTATTCTGATAGGGATCATTTAAAGAGGTAGGATACTTTATATCTGTTCCTTCGTGGGCATTTGTCTCTAATAACTCTCTCCCTGCCTTGCTGGGAGATAGTCTGATTACTATGGTAGTTTTACTGTCAAAGGGAAATCTTCCACTCTAATAACATCACATAATAACATGTATAAATTGCTTTCTTTATTTCTTCATTAGGTTCCAAGAACCATTGAAGGCCCCAACCCATTCAGGACTTATTTTCCTTCCTTTTGTTCTTGTAGAGACTCCCAAATGATCTCATCTCCATGAACTTCAGGTGAGGAAAACTGCCCTTTCCTTCCTACTCCTAGCTTACTTTTGTTCCTCCAGCTTGGAAAACCCCAACCTTATTTCACAAGTCAGGAGTATGTTGACAAATCTAACAGCTAATTACCTAGGAAGAAAATGTATGCAGATGCATATTTTATTTTATCTACATTATTAACATTTTCTCCACTGCTTTCTTAAGTCTAGGCAACGAACAAAACAATGAAACAATCCCTGATTTGTAGTGTTAGAGGTTTACTAAAGTATAAATATTCACACTGAAAATTCTAATATCACCAAGTACCTTGGCCTCTTTGCTATTCCTTGAACAAAGAGCTTCATCCCCATGCTCCAGGCATTTCAACTCACTGTCTCCCATGCTTAGAAAATACTTCTTCATTTTCTCTGCCTCCTGAGTTCTTTCAAGTCTTAACCAAAATCTCACCTGGAAGAAACCATTCTTCCATTTCTTAATCTTAATGGCCTCCCTTTGAAATTACCCCCAGTTTATCCTGTATGTATTTTCTTTGAACATAACTATTTGCCTGTAATCTCTTCCATTAGACTATGAGCTCCTACAGAGCATAGACTATCTTTTGCTTTTCTTTGTGTCCACAGCACTTAGCAGAGTGACTTGCATATAATAGGTGTTTAATAAATGCTGACTGATTGACTTTGAGGTTTTCTAAAAACTATAAATAAATTATCATTAAAGTGCCTCAAATCTCTCAACAATAGTGAAACCATTGGGTGGATATTGGTTGGACAAGGGAAATACAGACACACATATAGCATACTTAACTATTTTCCTGGTTTTTTGAAGCCTGATGGAGAATCATATATCATTCACACTATCAGTCATTTTATAGTTACTACTAATGATGAGTGCTGTTCAATTGTTCACTGGATCTGTCTCTCATTTTTCTGGGTATACTATTCAATGATTCATACCACAGTTCCTCCATGAATGCCAATTTGGTATAGCTATTTTCCATGTCCTCACGAAAAGTCTACAGAAGTCCTTCCCAATTCTAATTCTAACAATAGGCAACTAGGTGGCAGAGTGGACAGACTGCTGGACTTGGAGTTAGAAAGACCTGAGTTCAAATTCAGCATCAGATGTTTCCTAGTTGTATGACCCTGGGCAAGTTATTTAACTTCTGTTTGCCTAAATTTTTCTCAACTGCAAAATCAAGATAATAACTTATCACACTTAACAATAACAGTGTCTGGCATATAGTAGGCTGTAGATAATGCTTTTCCTTTCCCTAATTCACCTGAAATCACATAGATTCTGGTAGATAACACAGGTTATACACTGATGAACCTTTATACTCACTAAATCACTGGCCTATATTTTTTTTCTTTCCCATTCTTACGTTGTTCTGATGATCATTCGCATAATTCATTCAACATAATTCTTCATCTGTAATGTGTTGCAACCTGACCACATCTACCATGCATCCCTTAATTTTCCTTGGGTTGACATGGAATTTTAATTCTCACAATGTGGTATTCCATGAATCTCAGCCAAGCAGCATCACTAGAAGAATATCGAATGAATGAAAAAGAAAGGATTTTTAAACCCCTGCTATGAGCCGTATACTGTTTAATTGCTAGGGTTACAATTTTTTTTTAGAAAGTAACAATTTTTGCACTCAAAGAACTTATATTCTAATGGGGGAGATGACATACGTGGGGGAGATGACATACGTAGGGGAGTGGCGGCAAGGGTTGGGAATTTTAGTATCATAAAGCTGTTGAGTTGATCCATAGGACAGTATGTATTGACATTTTTTCTAGAATATTTTCTGAAATTATTGACTTGATTATTGTGACCAAAGCAAGAATTGGGAAGTGAGGGGGAGTAATTGATTTGGGACCACATATATGCAATATGGCAGGAAGATGATCTGAGGGGATAGATGGATAGATGGATGGGTGGATGAGGTGTGAAAAATTGTTTGGGGCTAGTTAAATATAGTAAGACAAATGTGGTGATTTCCACAGTCACCATAAGAAGTTCCAGATACCCCAAATACAAGTGGATTAAGTTCTAGGAACTGGGGGCATATAATATGGAGGTACAGTTGGAGGCCCAATGTAGAGGATGCTAATTCACTTTGGACAAGTCAGTTTACCTTGTTTTCTTCAGTTCCTCATCTGTAAAATGACCTCAACAAGAAAATGGAAAACCACTCCAGTATTTCTGCCAAGAAAACCCTAAATGGGGTCATAGAGAGTTGGATATGACTAAAAAACAACTTTATGATAAATTTTTATTATTATTTTTTAAATAAGGTAGATCTTTGTTTCAGGGAGAAGCTTGGGTTACTTAATAGCACCAAACTATTTCTGTAGGAATCTGTTGGGCTTTCTTATTGTTCAGTCTGCATCCAATTGCAGTATCTGTCTAAATATAAGTGTGATGCTATTGACCTGTATATCAGTCTGGACCATAACTGTTCTTTATCTGTTTGGTTTCTTGGATACTTATGTCATATGCTTGAGTTATTGTAGATCTCATTTATGAAGCTCTCAAGTGTTAGGGCTTGGTGCAATCAGCACAAAGTCATCTGCAAAAGGAACATCTGGGGATCTCACCATATGTAGGAAATAGATGTCTGATTTGAACTCTGTATCAGACTCTATGATAATGGCAAATATCCTTGGTCTACTCTTGTTTCATAAATTCTCTATTAAACCATGCCTCAGGAAATATTTCATGGTGGTATAATCCAACTATCATTGGCTTGGTTTTGTCCAGCTATAGTGCTGACTTGGCTCATAGTCTTTTCCCTATTATGAGCTATAAGCCAATGTTATTTCCAAAACTTCCCAACAATTATGGCTGCATAAAAGTGGAATGCTTTGCCATAGGAAGTAACGGGTGCTCTTTCACCTGGGTTCTTCAAGCACAGACTAGATAAGAATGTTTTGGGAACTTTAAGTTCTCTTTCAAGTATGATATTCTATGATGCTATATAGATTTGAAAAGGAAAACGTTTCCTAAATAATCAAAAGTATACTCTTCAGAGCAATATTGACAAAAACATATGCTTTTTGTTTAAAAGAAAAACAGATAATTTTAGTTGAAGGTAATATATTATACTCAGAATACTTTCATCTTTTTATTGCCTTGCCCTTACAATGGTGTGAGATATCCTGAGTTATGTTGCCATATTTAGTTCTATCCACCTCCTTCTCTAGGATGTAATTAATATCTGATCTTAGCATACTCTCTGTTCTTTTCTTTAGTTTGCTTGTGTTCATAATAAATCTGCCTTTATTAATGAAAATTAATTTCAGAATAAATTCAGAATAATTAGCTTTCCAGGCTAGTTTTGACAGACTTAGATTCAAGCCTCACCCAAGAACTTGCAGACACATGATATTAATATGAAAATTTATACATTATTTGCATATACAAGCAATTATTTTTAAGATAGTTGAAAATTTTAATTTAATTTTTGATTGTCAATAACTTATTTTTGTCAAGATTTTATTTTTTACTCCATCTCACCTTCATCACTCATGTGGGTGAAAAATGAAAATTGAAACATTGGCAACAAGTAATCACTGTGTTCAGAAAAACCTACAGAAACTTGCATGAATTGATACAAAGTGAAATGAGCAGAACCAGGAGGACATTGTACACAGTAACTGCAATATTGTATGATGATCAACTGTGAATGACTTTGTTATTCTCAGCAATACAATCATCCAAGGCAGTTCCAAAGGATTTATGATGAAAAGTGCTCTGCACCTCCAGAGAAAGAAATGATGGAGTCTGAATACAAATCCAAGCATACTTTTTTTTTTTGAAAGCTTTATTTTTTTTGGTCTCTTTTTTTTTACAACATGATTAATATGAAAATATATTTTGTAGGACTGTGCATGCATAGCCTATATAAAATTGCTTACTTTATATTGTGGGGGAGGGGAAGGGAGAAGAGAGATAAATTTTAAAATTTTAAAAACAAATGTTAAAAATTATTTTTACATGTAATTGAAAAAAAAATTGAAAATAAAAACCCAAATAATCATAGTCATGCAAAACAAATTCCCACATAACTCATGGTAAAAAATGCATGTCTTATTTGCATTTTTCATTAGTATTCCTGTAGAATCATAGCTAATCATTGCATCAATCAGAGTTCTTATAGGACATTAGGATATTATTGTAATAATGTTAAATAATCAACAATTTGTGTTTTTAAAGGAAGCCACATGCAGAAGTTCCCAAAATTATTTGGCCTATGTCCTCCTTTTTTTTAAAAAAAAATTACTCAGTGCCCCCCTGGAAATATACTTTCTATAACCTTTTAATGTTTTTTTTAAAATTTGTATCATTTCAAAAAATATAATTTTTTGAAAAAAAGATACATCTTAAATTTAATAACTTATTGTAAATTTGTGGTTTCTTTTCCTGCATTGAAATTTTTGTGATGCAATATTACATCATGTAACCATATAGTATCATATTGTAAACAAGTCATTGGATGTACATATTCCCGCTGATACATGCTGGACTTCTGGTCAATTCTGTCCTGCCAACACTTGCTTGTTAAGTCTTGTCAGCAGACTTGAACACTGATCAGTTATAACTTGTATTTTGTTTGTGTTTATTTGGAAAATAATGTAATCCCTGTGACTTTAACTTTGTTACACAACAGATGAAACATTTATATTTTTCAAAATTCTCTTTTCTTTCCTTATGCTTCCACTGCCCTCTTATTTTTATTCAATGCCCCTCATTTGTACTCGAGGCTACTACCACTCCCCTCGATCATTCTAGAACCCCCTAGGAGGTGGTATCACCCACTTTGAGAACCTCTGAATTATGGCATTCTTATAAGAATAAGAGAATGAAAGATATAAGTCTATAGAAGGAGTCAGTGTAGAATAACGTCTCACTTCAAGTCTATAGAAAATTCTCTAGCACAGTATAAGGCTCAAGGAAAAAGGCATATCAGCTATTTCTTTTGAAAGGCAGGACTTAGAGAAAGTTCAGTCTTTTGGCCCAGAAATTCAGGATAATAATAATAATAGCTCACCTTTCAATAGTGCCCTAATGTTCATGGGCTTCTGCTATCCTAATAACCCTGTAATGGAGGTAATATGTGTATGGCTACACCTCTTTTTCTTGGCCTGGATCTATGATTTTGTTCATGTGGGTATTTCATGATGAGGAAAGTTTTTCTAACAAAGCTTGTCAATAACTACTCCACAACTTATAGTCTTTGTTGTCTTTGGTCACTGAGAGATGCAGTCAGTCAGTCAGTCGGTCAGTCAACAGTCAAAATTTTATTAAGTACTTGCTATGAACCAGACACTGTACTAAGTTTTGGGAATATAAGAACAAGCAAAAAGAAACACAATCCCTGCCTTGAGGGAACTTATATTCTAATAAAGAAGATAACACATAAAAGGAAGCTGAAAAACAGGAATAAGGGGAAAAGATACCAGGCATGGCAGCATGATAGAAAGATTCTGATGAGTTCAGTGTGTTGAGAAATTAAGAGGCGACTGGCCTGGGTGACTATCTTAAATGAAAGTTCTGTGAAGAAACTTTCATTTTCTGATCAAGCCAAAGATAATGACCAAACAGTTTGAAGGGAATGAAGTAGCTCGTGATAAGTGCCAGTTGACTTTTACTTTGAAACTCAATTGGGGAAAGTTTTTATAATTGTAAGTGAGATTCTGCTCTGGTGCCATACTGATTTTTTGGCTTCATGTTTTGATACTTGATTAGATGGATCTATGGACCATCATAAAATTGTTCCCATGTTTAGAGAACAGCAAAGAAGCACATGTGTAGCAACAGAAGTGCCTAGGACAACTGAAAATTCTGGATTTGGGGCACTTGTGTACCTTGTTTCCCTTAGGAAAGGTCTACACATAAGTCACTGATGGGTGGAGTCATCTCCTGCTATATTTAGACTGTTTTTTTTTAATGCTACTGTGGTAGCATTATGGTTTTTTAGCAAAAGCAAAAACCCTAAGCCTAGGAAGTTCAGATCTTTTCCAGGTCTGCTCCTTTAGCTGGGCTCCAAGATAGTATTATATTCTCTCAACAGAAGCAGAACTCCTAAGCCTGGGAATTGCAGAGCTTTTGCAGGTCTGCTCCTGTATCTAGTTTCTAAAGAGTTTTGATCTCTCAGGTATCATTTGTCAGTTTAGGAAAAATCAAAAACAAAAATTATTTTACTCCAGATTACTATTCTAATCAGTAGATGTCAGTGCAAATTGTTTCTTCTGAGATTAGTTCTCAGCTCTGAGTTTTCCATGAGCTTAACTGCCTATTTGTTATTAGTCTAAAGCAGGGCCTTTTTAGGGAGATGACTAATTTCATTCCCATAATAATAAGCTACCATCAAAATTTCTCCCATTTACACAATGGGCAATATATGTTTGTCCCGCAGTCATCAAATTGTTCTGGGGACTAAGGTTTCCTAATTATTAATTCTACAAACTAAATGATGTGAAACACTACTGTTCATCAAACTTTACACTGAGGAAGTGTTTTTCTTTGTGGGACTGCCTTTATTTAGTGTCTGCTAGTGTCAGCAAAACTGTGTATGTTTGCAAAGGGGTTTCTCTTTGCAAAATAAATCTGAATCCTAAGGGGGAAAAATCTGCGAATAGGAACACCTTAAAGAAAGAATAAATGAAGAAAGAAATGGGAATCATAGTTCTATTGCTATGAGGCTGGTTGGTATAAGCATATTGTATATTTCACTCATTTGGGACCCTTGTGTATAGGAGATGTAGACATTAAGCAATGCAGCACAGAAGAACTCTTGAAATTATGATTCAGAAACCTAGTCATGTAACCTCTTGATAAGATCATAGATTTAGACATGTATGGAACCACAGAAGCCATTAAGTCAAATACCTTCATTTTACAGATGAGGAAACCAACCTTTAGAAAGGTTAGGTGATTTCTTATGGTCACACAACTAGTAAGTGTCTGAAGAAGGATATGAACTCAGGAGTCCTAAATCTAAGCTCAGAACTCTATATACTGCATTACTTAGCTGCCTCATAATATATATGATGAGAAGGAAAAAAAACCCTGAGAAATTTTGACAGTATTAACCATTATGTTTGTGGTGACTGTAAGAAAGATGATTTTTGAATAATAAGAATTAGAAGTGGAGCTTGTTTTGTGAGAGTGAATTTATGGACCTTATGTCAAATGGGACTCTTAGAACAGAATAATCCCCTTTCTATTCACAGGGACTTGGCAGTTTACCAGTATCTCAAGCTTTAATGGATAACATTCACATATACCTAATAACTTTAAGGTCCTTTAGTGTCATTGCCAGTACTTAGTTCTCTATTAAACCATAAGACTCTGTCTGTTCTTCAGCATATATGGACCTTTTTGGTCTAGTCCTCAGTCCTTTGTGGTGCTTTCTTAGACAGATGTGGTGAATTTCTCTCTCTTTAAAAAAAACTATTATGGCTATATCTCGATTAAAAAAATAATGAGAACATTTATTGAATTGATAAAATTAATATTGAACATAAAGTGATCATATTGATTAATACTGAAAGGTGAAGAGGAAGGGAGTAAATGTTTCTGGAAGAGAGGTAAGTAGACAAATGGAGAAAAATGTTGGTCTATGTATGATATTTTGTAAACTTAAGAGGCAGCCTGGTACAATTAGCAAAGAGCTGGCCTCAGAATTTGGCTTCAGATTCCTTCATTTGTCATTTGTCAACTGTGGTAAGTCATTTAAACTTTCTGTTTCCCAGGAAATTCTCTAGAACTATTTAAGGAGCGTTTGGTGCATCCACAGAACAACTGGGATGACATCTCCATGGGAAAAGACTAAGGAGCTTTCTTCTTGGAGAACTGTGACTACATCTAAATAAACGTCCTTGGACAGAATGTGAGGCATGCATCAACATAGGAAGGCTCCTTTTGTAGCCATTGTACCCATAAGCAAGATGGGTATAACCTACATAGTATGAATAATCTCTTGACCGTAGAAGTTGTGAAGGAAGTTGGAGGTGGTACCCTCACTAAACATTTTTGAAGATTTTAGAGGAAGGTTTAGAAAGCAGATTTGATGAGATGGTTTGAATTCAAGTCATAAGATTCTGAATTGCTGTGGTCTTTTACTCACACGATATCTTCACAGGAGTAAATAAGTGACAATTCTTCTTGGATAAAATTTTGTGAGAAACAGGCAATTCCAAAACTCTTCTTCAAGATTTTTTGACTGGTCCAATCTTCAAATACTCTTTACATAATCAGCAACATTGCACTGGCAGTAGAAAAGGACTTTATTGATGGGGCAGTGTTCATCATATAAGGGTTTATATTGAAACAGTTGCAAATGAATCTCACAAAATACAAGGAAATTGAAATTAGAAATGATTCTGTTAAATAGTTGCTACTTTATTTGCATACTCATTTGCAGTGATTGCCATAAGTTTATTTTTCATTTTGGATGGCAAGCCGTTTAAATACATATCTACTTCAATTTGTATATTCTTTAATAGGGCTGCAAGAATTTTTGCCACAGGAAGTTTTCTTGAATCTTTACATTTTTCTCCTTTCTTTTTTGGGAATTTTCTAATCTGCTTAGGATTCCCTCATCTCGTAGTCAGTCAACATTTTCCTCTTAATTTGGTCTTCATGTTCTGGAAGATTATCCCTAAATGGATAAAATTTGTAAGTATATAGCATAATGTCCTTTTCTGCAATGTAGATTGTATAAATGACAATGGGAATAGTTATACTTTTAAAAAAACATATTTAATGTGACCTATATATTTTTTTTAACATTTGTAAAAGCCAAATGTTCATTAAAACTTTAACAGTTCTGATGGGACTGGTGGTAATCTCACCAGCTGGAATACTATATATTCAGGGGTCTATCTATTTGAGCCAAGAGGAACAGCTGAATACACATACCACACTACTGGAAACTGTGCCTATACTCAGCTCAACCCAGTCCTACTTTTTGGTGCCGCTTATGATAAATTCCATCATTAAGACAAATTAATATTCTAGAGTTTGGACTCAACCTTTTGCTAAAAACACAGTTGAAGCAAGTAGAGTAAATGAAATGTGGTATTTGTTAAGTTTTTGAGAAAAGTCTTATAACAAGTCCCAAGAATAATGAATGGAATCCATCTGACTGAAGAGGGCAGTGGTGTCTAGTGTGATACAATGCAGTCCCACAATTTACGATTTAATGCTGTTTATTTCATATTAGATTTCCCTTGGTGGATAATCTAAAAGTCTTCCATTACTGTTTTATCAATGCTTTATGCAATTATACTTTAGAAATGGTACTTTGTAGGAAATATCATAGGTTCAACTACTGATACATCAGAATGTTCCTTAAATTAACTGGAAAGCCTTTTGAAACATCTTCTAATTTGGCCCTAGCTTCTCACTTCATAGACTTTCAACTTTAGTTATATTTTTTTAATAATGCTGCTACAATTTAATCAGGCTTAGCAGTAAGCAAAGTGACAAAAAAATCACTAATTTTTAGAAAGATAAAAGAAGTCTATCTCTAACAGCAATGCTCTTATGAAAAAGATGTATGTAAAACCAGTCTGTGGAAAGAGAGGATGTATAAACTCTGAATCCCAAAAGACTACTTAGAAAAAATGAACTTTTCCATTGTTAGAGTGAATAAATGTGGCAATAAGAGAAGAAGGAAATGGACAATGGGCAATAAGATTCCTTTACATTAAGATTTTACACTTGTCAGTGCTACTATAGTGTATGCTGCTTTGGTGTCTCATACTATGACTAGGTAAAGTCTGGCTGGGTTGGATTGGGACATGGTTGGGGGAGATTGGGACCAAAGAAAATGTTCGAGCCTAACTGCCATGTGGGTGTATCACTGATTCTGTCCACCCTGGAGACATGTCTCAACCAGCTGATAATATAACCTGAAGCGGGGGAGGGCAGGAATTGAGTGGAACATTCTGTCTTTTTGAACCTTGGGTGAAACCTTGCAGAATTTCAGCCTCTCTTATTTGTAGGGGAACTGACTTAATTTTCCTCTGCAAGAGGGTCTCCTTCCCCTCCCTAAATCAGGATCCTGCTCTTGCCCATTTACTAGGTAGCTATTTGGTGAGACATCACTTTACCATGTGGGAGTAGATAGGACTATGAGTTTTATCTAGGATGATTTTGGCCAGGTGGGGTAGAACAATTCTGAGGGAAGAGTTCTATGAAACTGAAACTGATGAATGCATTAATCCTATGAATTAACCCAGTTCAAATGGGAAAAGAATCTTCCAAAAAGCTGACGTGGGGTTTTGTAAAACTCAGTACAGTCTTCCACTTATCCAGTGTTCTGTGTCTAGTCACAACAGAAATATCTCTTTCCTCATCTGGTTCCCAAGGCTTTAAAGGAGAATTGGGCACCCAAGAAGGGAGGCCTATATCTCTCTAAGATGAGGACCAGAGGGGTACAAATGATGTTAGGAAATAAAGAAATATGTGGATGTTTTCTTTTTCCCTTAGGAGGAGCAGATTTCAGATTCTGGGGAGGGAAAGATTCTACAGATAACAGGATTCAAAGTGTAGCGACTGTCTGGCAAAATTCTGAAATCTATTTTTCTTCATTACCTTCTGTTTCTTTCCCTGGTCCTTTCAACTATGCCTGACTGTCACCTGTGCTTCTCCTTTCTTCTGGTGTAAAGTTTTCTCTCTGGTCCCACTCCTCTCAAAGAAGTATTTGGTACCTGTTTGCATCACCTTGGTGAGCAAGTGTCATGTCTTTCAAAGGTATTTACATTTTTAATCTTGAACAAGTATCTAATAAATAAATGGGTAAACCTTCCCTATGCATCTACTGGCTATAGATCATTGGATATAATACACTGGGAAAGTAACAAAGATGATGAAACCATATTATTTTCGTGAAATTAATGATCAACCAATCTATCAACAAGAAATTATTAAGCACCTGCTATGTGCCAAGTACTGTATTTGGCATTAGAAATGCTTGTTGACCAACTGACTGACTGGAAGAGAAGAAAACAAAAAGGAAACAGTCCCTGCCTTCAAGGAACTTGCATTGTATCTGGGAGACATTCTATACATGAGCAATGCACACAGAATACATGCCAAATGAATGCCTGGTAATTTGGGGAAAGAGGGCATAACAGCTAGTGGGTGATGGATCAAGAAAGGTTTCATGCAGACAGTGGCCTATTTAATGAGGACATAACTCACATTTTTTCTTTGAAATAACAGGCTTTTATTCTCCTTAAAAGAATTTCTGATATTAGCAGAGGATAGTTTCTTGGGTTCCCTTGAAATCATGTCACAAAAGTATGCCTTTCTGGATTGCAGCAGGATGACACTAATTAAGTTAGAAGTCTAGCTAAAGACCTTGATCAGATCTTCATAACTCAGTGTCTTGTAAAATGAAGTCTTTTCTAATTTTATGAAACCCATTGAGTTAATTCATTTTTCTTGGTGGAAATAGTTTAAGACTTTATTAGATACAATTTCTTTAAACTGTTTGATAATGAAAAATGATTCAAAATGCCTTTTTAGCTTTATTTTTCTTGGTGTTTTTATTGGGGAGGATCTGTGTTTTGTTTTACAATATTACAAATATAGAACTATGTTTTGTATGACTGCACATATATAATCTTTATAAAAATGCTTACCTTCTCAATGAGGAGGCAGGGGAGGAAGCTTAGGAAAAAATTGTAACTCAAAACTTTAAAAAACTAATTTAAAAAATTGTTTTTTACATGTAATTAGAAAAAAAGATTAAAAATACAAATTCTTTGTGACCTTTTTGGGGGGTTTTCTTGGCAAAGATACTAGAGTGCCATTTGCCATTTCCTCTTTCGTTCATTTTACAAATGAGGAAACTGAGGCAGACAGGGTTAAGTGACTGAGGGTGGATTTGAATTGTCTTTCCTAATCCAGGCCCAGTATTCTATCCATTGCACCACTTAGCTACCCCTAAATGTAACTGTAGAATACCTGATTGGCAATTGAATTGGCCTTTCATTATTTAAAATATTCAATTTTAGCGGAAAATTTTATTTACTTGGTGAATTTATTCTTAAGGCCTATCCAAACTGGTAAAAGTAAAAATCAAAGTAAAATAAAAACAACCATTTAAAAAAAATTGTGAATTCATGAAACGTTTTTGATCCATCACTGTTGTTAAAGACCATGTTTTTACAATGGATGGGAATTTTGGATTATGTAGAGCCGATTCTTTTCTTGCTTTTGTAAAGGAAGAGAGAGGGAGACGGACAGAGAAGAAAAAGAGAGAGAGAGGTAGAAAGAGAGACAGAGAGAGAAGAGACGTGGGCTAGCAATAGTTGACAGCTTGAATCTATGCAGGCCACTTTAGAAGCTAACTCCAATTCACAATATTCTTGTGGTAGCAAAAGATATGGTTAGATAAGCCATTTGACAAACCTTATGGTTAGGCATTTTCCATATTTCACTCTCCAGTTTTCTCCACACTGACTGCTATGGCTCCTAAAGGATGACCTTCACATTATGACCTGCTGTCTGATTGGTGTGTCCTTGACTGAAACTACTAAAGCATGACAAAGTCCAGCCACACTTAGTACTTCATTTTGAGCTTACATTCTAACCTGGTCCATCTCCTCATTGGGTGTCTTACCCCTACGAGGGAGCTTTTCCTCCATTTCCACCACTCCTCTCTTTCATTTTTCTCTTTATGATCTGTCTTCCTTTATGAGAGTGAAAATTTCTTGAGAATAGGGACTGTCTTATTCTCTTATTTTTGTATTTTCCATACTTGGCACAATGCGTGGGAGTAAAGAGTTAAGAAATAGTAAACATAGTAAACACTTAACAAATCCTGTATCTATCTACCTATCCATATCTATCTATCTATCTATCTATCTATCTATCTATCTATCTATCTATCTATCTGTCTGTCTGTCTGTCTGTCTATCTATCTATCTATCTATCTATCTATCTATCTATCTATCTATCTATCTAGTCATCTATCTGCCTATTTGTCTATCTTCTATAATCAACCAGAAAATTTGGACTAATTTAATATAACTTTATAAATGGTGATTCCATAAGGTAATTCTTCTGGACTTTTCTTAAAATATGATTCTAAGACAACTTCTGAAAAGAATTAAAAGAAGTAAGAAATGATGTTAATATATTGCATTTGACTTTCCTGTATGCTGTATATAGCCTGATATGACATTCCAGAGTTTTATAAGGCATATCATTCAAATAAACCAAATCCAATATGTTATTTTTTTAAGCCAAAAAGGGGGGAAAAGATTGCATTGGGTAGATTACAGTAAAAGAAGCATTGATTTAATAAAACTTCAATGTATGCTTCTTGTAGAAACTAAGTTTTCTTTCCCCCCATTTTCACATTGAACTAACACATGTAGATAATGTTATGCTTGTTGAGATTCATGTTTAGGAAGGACTTTACAGAAGATGTACTGTGTATGGAAAAGAAATGCCAGTTCATAAAGTTGCTACAGATTCATTTCCTTTCAGGTCATTTAATATGAATACTGCTTTGGGGAGAACAGAGTGGGACAATTAAGAAATAAAGAATGAGCTCAGGATGTTTGTTAGAGAAACATGGAAGATGATGAGGGATCCCAGAAGTTGCACTAAAAAGAAGTGGCATGCAGCAGGCATATTTCCAAAAAAAGATGTCAAGTCCATCCCCTGGCTTCCATAAATATGTCTAATTAAGCACTGATGCTTTCCAAAGAATCATATATCCCTGAAATTGGATTTTGTTGGACTCCCTGCAGTGTAGATTTTTATATATGAAGTACTGTGACTGGCAAATGGGAGAGATGGTGGGTAGAGAAAATGGTAACAAAATTGAGACTCAGGAAGCCATATTTACATTAAAATAACATATGCAAAAACAAATACATTGCTCTCTTAAGGCTTCTAACTCTGAATAGTTCACATCTGAAAAATTTTGAAGGCTTCAGGTGGTACTTCCTAGATGCAATGAACACATTTATATATACCATTGAGATAAATTTTATTTTTTATTTTCTGAGCAAAAGGAAAATGTTTTTGTTTAGCCTTGGTTTTATATGGAAGTGAATAGGAACATCCATTTGTCCCATTCCCATTTTCTCTCTCTAGCTCTGTTCTTTAAACTGCTTTTATAATATTAAGGATGTGCCTCTGCAGACATGATCAAAATGAAGGTTTCATTCTATGAGCAGCTTTTCTAGAATGTCCTCAGTATTATTTGGACACTAGAGAATCAGACTTTCTCTTTCTTCTCCAGACTTTATATTGAATCTTTGGCCATGGATACATTAGGACAAAACATTTATATGGAATTACTTTGCAGAAAGTCACTATTAAACACTTTGGGGCTTATGGCTCTGGCTATGTATTTATGGCAAGATGTTCAGGGAATGTTAGCTCATGAAGAGTAAATTTCAAAACAAATAATAGTTCACTTGAAAATGGATTTAAAATACCAATTCTCCTCATGGCCTCATCCAAGGATTCAGGGTTTACAACTCTGACTTGGAAGTATAAAGATTTGTTAATTTCCCAACCTCCTCAGTTCTCTCAAGACCAGTGAATAGATTGCTTATTCCTTATTTGAAAAGTTTCCTCAAATATTATTATTACTTTGCAAACCATTTTATAAATATCTCACTTTATCATCTCAAAAATCCTTAGCCAAAGGTGCTCTTATCATCCCTACTTTACAGATAAGGAACATGGGGCAAAAATAAGTTTAGTAGACTGCTCAGATTCACACAGCTACTAAGTGTCTGAGGAAGGATTTGAAATTAGCTTTTCCTAATTCCAAGGCCACACCATTTAGCTGCCTCCAGTCGTGCAGGGTCCAATTAATTTTATTACTTCCTTAGATCCTATTTCTAGCTGACCCCATGCCAGTCCATATTTCACACTCCATACAACTTGTTATTGGGGCCATCTTGACATCTGCCATGTCACTGCTTGACTTGTCATATGCCTACCTGAAATAGCACCATTTAGACCTCATCTCCAGAGAGCATGCTTCTATTCCATGGGTGAATTAATCTAGTTAACTCAGGAGGTCTCATCCAGAAGCTAATCTACCAAGATCACAAGCCAACTTATCCAGCTTCAGACCATGCCATGCTTTATTTCCCATGCATCCACCCTGCTGCAATATCTTCTTCCCCTTGTTTTCTTGCTGGGTTCATTAATCAAATCAATACTACTAGTACAAGGGGATTGTCAGTTGCTTCTTCTATGAATCAGCTCCAGACCTCTGCAACTCTCCCCAACAAAATTCCTTTCTTTGGCCACCACTCATCTTTATGTGTTGGTTTCCCTATTAAAATGGAAGATCCTTGAGAGCGGATACTGTCTCACTTTCTTATTGATATTCCCAAAATGGGCCTGGCCAGAATAAATGCTTAATATGTGCCTTTTTATTTCTTATTTTACATTTGTACTGCCTGTTTACACTTACTTTTCCAAGTCCATTCAGTGCTTCTGATCCCCACCTCCCTTCTCCATTCTCAACAACTAGTCCCTTATTTCTTTGTACAATCTCCATTTTTATCAAGAGACAACCTAATGAGTTTCCTCTTGAAGCTCTGCAATGCCTGTTATTAGTCAATCAGATTGTAACTAAAACTAACTTTAGACTTAAGCTCTTTTTCTTTCTCTGTACCCTCTATTATAGGGGAAGAATAAAGAACAAATCCAAAAGCCCAATTTCATGCTCTTATCCCTTTTGTTTTTGTAGCCATTGATTTTGCATCATGTCATATATCTATACTTTGCCTGAAAAATACCATTTGAAGTTTTGGCAGGAAGATTGTGTTTTGGTCTTCCAGCAGGCATCCCTCCAAAAGGCAACAGAATCATTGAGAAAACTGTGAGGTTCCCTGGGGAATAGTATGCTCATAGAAATGGCCTTTGGATATTTAGATACACTCTATGAACCCAGTCAATGTATTATGTGCCCTGGAGTGCAGAGAAATACTTAGAGCTACCCACAGTATTTCACGTGGAGAGCTGTTGTAAAATTGGTTATTATTATTTTTTTTTTGTTTTTAGACTTTTTCCCCCTGGAGTAAAATATTCAATCTCCATTGATAAACAACACTGCAATTTCTTGGTATTACTTGGAAAACTCTCAGGGTGCATTGTAATTTCCTATGAAACACAGACCTAAGGCTCAAATAACATACAATAAACTTGGTGTGAAAATAAGAATGGAATTGCAATGTCCAAGGTTTTTCTTTAATGTTCCTTGCAAGAAACACCTCATTTCATTGTCTTTTGGGGAGATATTTCTTTTTCAGTTACCTTTTGCTATCATTTGCACTGTCTTCTTATCAGTCCAAGTGGGTATCATGATAGAACTAGGAAATATGAAGGGGTACATGTGTGTCTTTGTTTTTGTTCATTTTTGCTGCTAGTTTGGTGAAAGAAGAAAGGTCCATGTGAGAAAAAAATGGCAAATAATGGAAAAGTAGGAAACGATAAATACTTTATACATATGGCAATTGAAGGCTTACAAGAATAATTCAAATTTCTATAGCAACTTAAGGTTGATTTTCTTTTAATAGCCCTTTTGGGGTTGATATTGCAAGTTTTATTGTCTCTATTTAAAGGGGAGAAAATGGAGGAGCAGAAAAGTTAAGTGCTTTTCTCATGATCACAAAATGAGCAGATGTTAGAAATGACATTCAGATCTAGCTTCTCCTGACTCTGCATCCAGCACTATTTTGCATTAAATTATTCTGCCTCACAACATTATAAGGTAGGTACTTAAGTCAATCTATGATCTCATTAAACTGTGCTCTTTCTAGCAATTGGGATCATAATTCATCCATGCCTGCCCATCTGGTGGGATTTTGCCTATAATAGACTCTTAAATTTACTAAAAGGTAACAGGGAATGAGGGACACCCAGTATAATGGAGGTCTTTCTTACTGTCTCTTGATACCAAAAAGAATACCTGTACATCATTTGCTACTTGCTCTCACTGTGTTAAGAGCTCAATTTGTTTTCTGATCATACACCTCTTTTTGTAGCTCTGTATATATGATGTGCTATAGCCTATTCACACACATTGTATATCTCTCTTGGTTCTCTAAGTAATATTGTACCTCTAATTTTCAGTGATTGTAGTTTTCTGTATCTCTCAGCCATACAGTAACGCTGATAGAATATTGGTACTAAAATGATGGAGCAATTGAATAGTGCAGGGGATGAAGCATGGGGCCTGGAGTCAGGAAGATCTGAGTTCAAATTTTGTCTCAGACACTTACTTTTGTAACCCTGGGCAAGTAATTTAACTGTTTGCCTTAGTTTCCTCATCTGCAAAATGAGCTGGAGAAGGAAATGGAAAACCACTCCAATATATTTGCCAAGAAAACCCCAAATGAGGTCACAAAGAGTTAGACACAACTAAAACAACCAAACAACACCACTAAAAAGATAGGTTTTTGTTTTAGGGAGATAGCAGCAATACAATTACCATTTCACGTACAAGGAAACTGAGGCTCAGAGTGTTAAAGAGACTCTTGCAAGTGTCAAGTTCAGGGCTCAAAAATAAGATTCTGATGGTGAAATGAGTTTTTCTTTCTTTTTTCTTTCTTTGTTTCTTTCTTTCTTTCTTTCTTTCTTTCTTTCTTTCTTTCTTTCTTTCTCTCTCTCTCTCTTTTCTTTCTTTCTTTCTCTCTCTCTCTCTCTCTCTCTCTCTCTTTCTTTCTTTCTTTCTTTCCTTCTTTCTTTCCTTCTTTCTTTCTTTCTCTCTTTCTTTCTTTTTTTTTTACTGTCCTTTACTGTTATTTTATGTATTGTAGACAAACACAAAATAAAGGTATGTTGTCACTGAACACTGCATTCTAAGCTACTCTGGTCAGGACTTCCCACAGTAATTTTGGTTGAGATGAATATAATTATGTTGGGGTTAGGAAGGAAAGTGCTAGGTTGTTGTTTCCTGATCTTCCTAAGTGAACCAGTGATCTGGCTAAAATCTCGTTACACAGATACAAGAAGATTTTCTGCTTGGAGACACTAATATATTCCATCATAAAATCCTAACAACAGCCTATAGTCTGGCGTTTTACTAAGAAAGGCATAAACCTTTCCTGGGTGTGTTGATTCTAACCATTAAAAGAAAATGATAGCCACTTTTCTTGTTCTTATTAGGAAAATGAAGCCAACAATCAATATAGAGGTATGAATATGACATAGTGAATAAGGTCTCCTCTGATGAATGATGATCCATTTGGGTGGTCTATTGCTTCCTTTTTATCACATGGGTGTAGCTGTGTCTTAACTTCTGTAGGAAAAATTAGTGTTTGTTTTTTGTTTTTTATTTTTTTTTAGCATGAAGTCAGAGTTGATGAAATGTTTTCCTGGACTATATAAAAGATCATATGCCTGCAATTCATTTAGTTTGCAGGAAGAAAAGAAAGTCTTTAATTTAGAACAATATCTACACATTTTAAATTTCAGGCACCTAAAGAACATTTGAAAATAATATGTATATTTTCAGGTAATTTTATAAGTAAATAGGTGTTCCTAAGTGGAAACTTTCAATGCTTATAAATATGCACCATAAAGGTAAAACTTTTAACACCAATTCAAGGGACCCATGGCTTTAACTCTCCTTTAAAAGTACTCCAAGTACTCCTAGGCACAATCCAAAGTATGTAACCTTTAGCAGAAACACTTTTGCAATAACAATGTGTGATCTACTGCAGGGCTGACAGTGGATGGATTTCTGGCATTAAAAAAGTATTTTTTTCTTTCAAAGTAAGTAATTCAGTTTGATTGTAGAGGGTCAAAGGACTTCAATTTAACAAAATATAAAACAATGTCCTTTTAATATAATTTAATTTAATCAAAGTAAATTAACTAAATCTACTAAGTCAGTCAGATGAACAGGGTACTTTAGGATTGATGGCAGGAAACCTGAATTTATGATTTCACATTCAGGAAACATGGCTTTAGATAAATAAATTCAAAATAAGGCTATAGATTTGTCCCCTCTGAAATTTATTTACACTGGAATCACTTTGTAGTTTAACATTAGATACACTTTCCTGAAAAAAATTGCTGAGTTTTGG
Organism: Phascolarctos cinereus; assembly: GCF_003287225.1. Classification (NCBI taxonomy): domain Eukaryota; kingdom Metazoa; phylum Chordata; class Mammalia; order Diprotodontia; family Phascolarctidae; genus Phascolarctos; species Phascolarctos cinereus. Next base: position 303,653,503 of record NW_027555847.1, read on the forward strand.
AGAAAAAGATGTTATTACATTCAATGAAATTTTTTAAAAAAGCACCTTGCAATGATTTTACTTAAAAATAAATCAAAAGTAAACATAAGATATACTTTCCTAGTGTTTTCCACACTATTCAAAATTATGCTAATTTATATACATTTATACAAAATACTTTGCTGAATGAATAAACCACAGAACTCTGAATATTTTTAGCGACATGGAATACACAGCTTTAGAAGGTGTGAATCTTTGCTCTTGTTAGCAGTAGAAAAGATTCATGGTTTTAAAAGATGAATGCTTTGCCTCTGAGATTCAATTTCTTTTTATTTATATACTTGTGTTAAAAGCTGCTCTTGGACACATCATGAGGAAATAATAATTATGTATTTTGAGAATTAATATTAATCATAAATGTGTTAGCATTCTACTGTACCTCTGAAAATAATCAATCTAAGTTTGTTGGAGTTCTGATTTAAAGCTAAGGATTGAAAGTATGTTCATGAACACACGTTTATTTCTGAGATCTGTGTGATTCAAGAGTTTCAAAGAAATTAGCAAACTTAATTTTTTTCCATCTCCCCAGTGAGATAAATCAGATCCATGATATAAGAGATCTGTGATAATAAGACATTAATGGGAAAAAAGACCAGTGCAAACCAATTTAAATTTACCATTATTAATCTGATTAGTTTAGTAAAAAAAAAAATCTGGGTGAGGATAGAAGCAGCTTTGTTTCAGACATCTAATATGAAATGAATTCTTCACTCAACTTCTCCATTAATTTTGTTGTATAAAGCTGTCCCAAAGGCCTAGAAGGAGATAATGAAATTACCTTTGGTAATTAATATCCAGAAAAGTTCTCAAGTAAGATTCATGGCTACACCTCATTGGTTTGGCCACAATAAAGGTCATCAGTTAAAAAGTTAGTTAACCAAGCACAAATATGATTAATTTACTAATTAAAGGTTAAATTGTTATGTGTAGAGATAGAATGAACTGTGTTTCAAAGATGTCTCTTTTATTCATTCTATGGAGGAAAAAAATAAAAAAAGGTTGGTCCTGAACTCTGTGTCTCTGTCTCTATCTCTTTCATTTTATAGAATGAAGAATTTTTTGGCAGAAGAGGTATATAGCCACAGTAGACTAGAGATGAAAGTTGTAGATATAGAACAGTATAACTCCATTTTGATATAACATTCCATGTATTGACAGTGAGTTCGGTCTCTTACATGATGAAAGTATGTTCATAAACACACATTTATTCCATTACCTTGGCCTTGAATTTTTTCATAGATTCAGAAATTTTTTTCAAAATTTCTCTGCACTGTGTTAAACTGAAGCATCATGTTCACCCTTTCACTCTTTCTACCCTTCCCTTCTATTGTCTCCTATCAAACCAGATACTCTACTCTTCTTTAGTAATTCTTTATAGGGTCTGGTGATATTCCAAGTTTAGTTTTGATGACAGAAAGATAAATATTAGTCCCATTTTGATGGCCATTAATGTGCTAAGTAAATTTCCCAAATCTTCTTGCTTAGATATAGATACAGTTTAGGGGAGATTAAGTCCTGTCTCAGTATCAGTACTGAAGAAAGATGCTTCTCTCTTCCTCAAAGTTATAAATAAGATATTTATTTTCTCTTACCATTTCATTACTGGAAATATTGCCATAATATATTCAAAATTCATGGTGGAGGATATAAAAACAACTACTCTGAAGTTATTTACACATTTATTGCAAAGCCATCCTAATTTAGGCTTATGGAAAATAAAGAAGGGTAATTTTACTATAAACATTAGTTTATTATTTGTTTTTATTTCTTTCATTTCTTTCCACCTTTTTCCCTCAACATACACTGTGTGTATTAGCTACCAGGAGAGAATCAGTCTATTATAGCAACATTTACATACCAAGGTTTCTTACAGCTTGTACCTGCCAAGTAAATAAATGTATAGCATGAATTAACAAGCATTCTGCCACCTGGATTCTCTCAGCAGAGTACTCAAAATAATTCTTCACGTAGTGTGAGCACAGTGGCATTTCTGCCATAATATATAATATTAATAAGATATATTGCATATGTTAAAGTTAAGTAGAGAAGACTCTGAACACTTAGGACTATAATGCTATACTATCTCAAATTCAAGACTCACAGGAAAGACTCCATCCAAGATTGTGTATTTGTTGGGAAGAAAAAGGACAAATAGTATAGTACTATGTCATAAAAGAATGCATTAGATCAACAACAGGAGATGATTGGTATGGAATGAATTGTTGTCAGCACTGACCTTAAATTAGATCTCCTGGCAGTGATTGCTGAAGACTTCAATGCCTTATAACTCACCTAAATCTTGAGGAGAAAATCTGAGAATTAAGTTCTTTTATGAGATGGATTCTGCATGGAATAGGAACCCCAAATATCTGAAACTTCCCAAGTTTCACACTATTTAAGAGAGAGGAATTTGTTGAAATGAACAATGTTTTATGAGGTCTGACTGATATGAAAGAAAATACTGGTTCCCCTCTTCATTATAGAGCATTAATCTATAACATTAAACAGAATTTAAGAGCAATGTATAACTGCATAGTCCTCAAAATATAGGTCTGTAGTATTGCTAAAGATAGAAAAAACTTAACAGGATTAAGAATCTTATCTGTATGCTCTATATTTGAAGGTTACACATGACAAACCTTATATAATATTTTATATTTGGTAGGGAAAAACAGGTTTTGAGAGAGAATATTTGAATTACGGTATCAAAGTAACAAGAACTTAAGGATGAGAAACAGAGCACTTCATACATTCTAGGCCAAAAATGTGCACTAACCTTCATGTTGCATAGGACTTCCTTGTTAGAGGGTACAGGTGCTTGTTTCAGAGCAGCAGCTGTCAGTGCTTACTGGAGAAATTTAAGATTTGATTTTCTGTGCATTTATCTAGAGGAGGACAAGTCATGTCAAATTATTGAATATTATGTTTTTTTTTCTTATTTGGAAAGCTACAAATAGAAAGGCAACATATTTCATAAATCATTTTGAGTTAGAAATATGAACTGTGTGTATGCAAAATTAGGCAGCTAGGTGGCAGTGTAGCTAGTAAAGTGTTGGAAATGGGATCAAGAAGACCTGAATTCAAATTCAACCTCAAAAACTTATTTAACTATATCACAGTGGGAAAATCACTTACCCTCTGTCTACTTCAGTTCCTTGTCTATAAAATAGTGTATAGCACCCATCTCCCAGTTGATTGTGAGGATCGAATGAGATGCTTATGAAGTACTTTACAAACCTTGAAGTGTTAGATAAATAAGAATTATTTGAAGAAGGGATTTCTCTTGCTCTGGAGTATATTAAGAGTCTTACTCAAGTTTGTCTTAAGTAAAATTTTAGAGGACCTGTGTAGTTGAATTCTGTATTCCCAGCAAGTGCAGCATCATGCATATAGGAAGTCTTTAAAATAAAGCCTTTGAGAGTCTACTTGTTCTATTTTATATATTTTAAAATCAGGAATGTCATTGATGATATGTAACCATTGTCATAGAGATTTTATAAATCATAGAGATCTAGAAAGTAGGCAAATAGGTTGGCAGTTGGTAAAATCCTCTTGGTTACCTAATATTATTGGTGATCTTTTCTGTTCTTTAGATAGCTTCACTTCTTTGAAATATCTTGCAAATTGATCCCTAAATGCCTTTATAAGAAATTTTCTCCAATGCCCCTAGAATTATAGCTTGCATTATGGATATTTAGTTTGCCAAGTAAGTGTAAGGAATATTCCCCCTCAACTTAGAACCAATTGTGATCTTGTTTTTCTCCCTAGAGTTTTAAATTTCCCTCAAACCCATAGGGGTTTGAAATTTGTTTATCCTCAGCAAAATGCTACTGTAGCTCTCAATTTTAGAAAAGAAAGTTAAAAATGAATATGAAGATGCTTTTCACATCCCCCTTCCAAACCCTTGGGAAACAAGTTTGATGAGTTGCATGTAAGTGAATCAGAAACACAGGGATAAAATTAAATTAAATAAACATAGCTTTTAATCCTAACAGGTTGTATGAAGTATATGTGGCGATAGAACTACTAGGAAATTTATTGGCAGTCGAGTGACTTGTGAATGTGTTCAAATCATGTTATGCTGTATAAAAACATAGTTAAAGTCACCTGAAGATGTAAATGGGTTACCAGTGATTTAAGCACCCTTCCTGGTTTTGTCATTGATTAATTATATGTCTTGCAAAATTATTGAATGAAAATCAGTTGTAGGCACTATGAAATGGAGATGACAACATCATAGTTTTCTTTTATTGGATAACATAAATAGGGACAAGATGGTACATTATTGCAGAAATTTTATCTACTGCACCAAGTATGAAAAGAGGTTGATTCAACAACATTTTTTTTCTACAAACATTTGGTAAGGATTTCCAGTGGAGAGAACTCACTAGAAACCAGGGGATTTATTTTGATCATTCAGAGATCTCACTGATGGAGGTACTCCATTCAATAATGTCAATTACGATGCATCCATTTTTTCTTACCTAGTGTGACCCTTGCTTATGTCCTCCTGCAAATTCTACAAGAGATTCATCAGATGCGTTGTGAGGAGATTGTCTTTTTTATACTTTTTTTTTTATATTGAATGAATGTCAATGGAGCCACACATGAACAATATATCGGTTACCCCTTACTTTTGCCACATGGCCAGCACACATTTTCTAGTCACAAATATTTCTAATGACATTCTTTATGCTGCATCTTTTGTGCAATTTTTGGTTGGAAATTCTTTGTAGCCTACTCATACCAACCATGTATCTCTGTTTTGGTGATCTTCAATTTTAATTCTTTGAAGACCATGGTATTACATTATTTACATCCCCAAATTTAGATAGTATGTTGTTCCTATAGAGCTTACAGTATACTGGAGTCTAAGACACAAATGTAGATAACTATAATGGTCCACTTTAAATGATAGTACATTAGAAAGGCAAAGAACATAATGTTCTATGAGCTTAGAAGGTTGCTACCAATCAAAAGGTCATAAATGATTTACCATTTGAGTTGAACTTTAAAGAATGTGTAGAAATTTTTTTTTTTAAAAATGAACAATAGCAGGAAAAACTTTCCATGCTTAGTGAATAGTATTAACAAAGGAATAAGGTTAATAGGGTGGATTAGAAGACACAGACTGATTAGTTTATAAGAACATAATTTGAATGAAGAGTAATAATCGAAGATAAGGTTGAAAAGGCATAGTGGTACCAGATTGTAATGGGTTTGAATACAAGACAAGTGAGTTTGAAATTTGCTCAGGAAGCAGTAAGTAGTCGTTGAGGAATTTTTAGCAGAGTAGTGACATGACCAGATCTATGCATAATAAAGATGATTCTGGAAGCATTATGAAGGATAGATTTGAGGCATAAGAAAGTAAATGTGGAAAAGTTGGTTATGATGTTACCGTAATAGTTCAGGTGGGTGGTAATTGAGGCCTATCCTAAGAGAATGGCAGTAGGAATAGAGAGAAAGTAATAGATTTGAAACAGAATAAGGCAGTGGAATCATTAGGAATCGGAAACTATGTGAATATGAGAGTTGAGAGAGAGGAAAGAGCCAAGGAAAAGCCAGGTTGGCATATCTCAGTCTATGTGTCATAGACCAAGATAGTAACTTTAGAAAGAGAAGAAAGTTTAAGAGAAGTAGAGAATAAGGTGAGTTTTGGACAATAGGAAGGAGTAATCCAAAGCAAAAAAGAATGAGAACTAAAAAAATAGTCATGGGAAGTAATAATTAAGGGGACAAAGGTTTTTTTTTTTTCAGTGAAACCTAAAATCATTTGCAATCAATTGAGAGAGAGAAAGAGAGAGGGGGGAAGGGATGGAAAGGAAAGGAAAGGAAAGGAAAAGAAAGGAAAGGGAAAGGATTGGGCAGAGGTGAGGAGAAGAGAGGAAGAAAAAGAGACAGGCTGAGACAGAAATATTGAAGATGTATGTTGTAGAAGATATGTGGTAGAAGATATTTTAGTGGAGTCAAATTCAGGAAGTCAAGGGGTTATATGTTACGAGAAGTAGCTTAAAGAAGTGTGGCGAGTAGGGATAATTCTTCTGTGTAGCCAATAGCAAACAAGACAGAGCGGCTGATAATATTAGGAAGTCTTAAGAGCTAGCACAAGACTAAAGCAGCTAGGAAAGTGTTAAAGTAAAAAAAAACATTTGGTCAAGATTGGGTAGGTGGCAAATGAAAATGGCTTCGGAGAATTGGAATGGGTAATGACATCAGAATTCACAGTAAAAGTAATGAGTAAGTTAAGTGTAAAATAATGATTAAAGTATAAGGAAAGGATGATGTCAGGAATGGGAAAAAGAATAATACCAAGATGCAGCTATACTAAATTCACTGAGAAATTTAGGAGAGTGAGTAAGAAAGTGGAAGATGATAACAAGAAGGATGGGATGGGAGTACACATGGGAGATGTGTATACTTGGACTTCATGGGCCTCAAAAGTGCAAAGATCACTGAAAGATGGTGATAAAGAAATATTATGAAAGTAGAAATGGGGCATAAGGAGAATGTTCACCTCCCAAACTTATGATCTAAGGAAGAGTTACCAAGAGGGATGAAAATGCTACTTAAAGAGAGTTGAATATTGGTAGAAGCAAGGGGAAAGAATGAGACAGAATGAAATGTAATTCATTGATGATCTCATTCTAGTTAGTAGTTTACATATTGTGTTAACCTAATGATGCATATTTACAAGAGTATCTTGCTGTGACAAATAATTGAAAATATCAGCTATCTCGCTCTTTCCAAAATAATAACTTAGGACTTTTAAAAAAGTTTGCAGGTTTGATTAATAGCTTTTTTTTAACTCCTTGAATGTCAAGGCTTTTGATTAAAATGTATTTTGATCAAAGTCATTTTGTAATATTTCTATTTCTTACTTATATTTCTTATGTTCTTACTTTATATTTTCTTAACGTTTTAGTAGATTGCATCTAAGGAATTTTATTGTTTCACATGGTTTAGCTTAGTTACAGTAGGAGTGAATATTGCATATATCCAACACATTTAGGGGGAGATATCTAACAATCAAAAATCATATATTAAACATCTATTCTGTGCCAGATATTGTACAAACAACTAGGTATGCTCAGAAAAAAAATGAAAGTCTTTGTCTTGGGAGAGCTTGTAGTCTATCTGGAGAAGATAATATGTACACACACACACACACACACACACACACACACACACACACACACACATCCCCTAACTCTTGCAAGGCTCAATTCAGAAACCACCTCCAGGAATTCTTTTGTTATGTTCTCAGTTATTATTCTCTACTTCTTTAAATTGATATTTACTTATCTGTGAACATGTTGTATCCCAAAGAAAACAGCAAACTTCCTGAAAAAAGGACTATTATAATTTTTTATTTGCATTTATTTTTATACCTTCTATATAGCAGCTACTTCATCATAATGATTGAATTGAAAACTCCAATAAATCTTTGTTCACAAGCCATCCATGCTTGCACATTCTGTGTTACTCTTGTTTATACTCTACACATGTGAATTTTGCTATTATTTTTCCTTGCTCTGTAAAATAACTCTTGGGTAGATTGATTATTATTGCACTGAATAGGTAAATTAATTTAGGTAAAATTGTCATTTTTGTCATATTAGCTCAATGTACCTATGACCAATTAATATTTCTTCAATTGTTTAGATATGTCTTAGTTTATGTGAAAAGTGTTTTGTAATCATCTTCATATAATTTTGGGTTTGACTTGACAGGCAGACTGTCATGTATTTTATATTGTCTATAGTTATTTTAAATGGAATTTCTCCTTCTTGCTATTCCTGCTGGGTTTTGTTTCTAATATATAGAAATGCTAATGATTTCAGTGGGTTTATTTTATAGCCTGTTACTTTGTAAAGTTGTTATTTTTTTCAACTAATTTTTTTAGTTGATTCTTCAAATATACAGTTGATTAGTTCAATATAGTTGGTTCTCTAAATATACAATAATTTTGGCAAAGAATGTTAATTTTGTCTTCCCATTAACTATTCTTACTTCTTTTTTTTCTGTCTTGTTATAGCTAAACTTTCTAGTACAATATTGAATAATAATGGTGATAGTGAACCTCCTTGCTTCACTCATGATCTTATTGGGAAACCTTCTGGTTTGTCTCCATCATAAGTAATTCTTGCTCTTAGCTTTAGATGAATACATCAACTTTAAGAAAAATTCCTTTTATCTCTTTGTTTTCTAGTATTTTTGACGGTAATGGATGCTGCAATTGTCAAAAGCTTTTTCTGAATTTTTTGAGATAATTGTGATTTTTGGTGCTTTTATTATTGATATGGTCAACTATGCTTATAGTTTTCCTAATATTGAGCCAGCCTTGCATTTGTAATATAAATTCTACCTAGTCATAGTGTTTGATCTTTGTGATATACTTCTGTAGTCTCTTTGCTGGAATTTTATTTAAAATTTTTGCATCATAAAAATTGGTCTATAGTTTTCTTTCTCTGTTTTAGATCTTTCTGCTTTCAGTATCAAAGCCACATTTATATCACTGAACATATTTGGTAAGACTCATTTTTTATCTATTTTTTTTTAGACAGCTTACATATTACTGGAATTAATTGTTCTTTAAATATTTGGTAGAATTTACTCATAAACCCATCTGGTCTTGGGGACAGTTCCTTAGGGAGTTCATTTATGGTTTGTTCAGTTTTTTTCCCCCTAAGATAAGGTTATTTAAGAATTCTCTTTCATCTTCTATTAATCTGGGCAATTGATATTTTTGTAAACAATCATCTGTTTTCACTTATATTGCCAGTTTTATTGGCAAAATAATGGACAAAATAGCTCTTATTAATTGCTTTAATTTCATCCTCACTAATGATGCAATCACTCTTTTCATTTTTGATATTTTTAATTCGGTTTTCTTTTTTAAATCAAATTAATGAATGGGTTGTTCTTTTTTTATATAAAACCAGATAGCTTTATTAGTTCAATGTTTTTTCTAACTTTCAATTTTAGTAATCTCTTTTGATTTTTAAGATTTTTATTTTGCTATTTAATTGGGGTTTTTAATTTTTAGCTGCATTTCCAGTTCATTTATCTAATCTTTTATTGATTTCAAATATTTAAAAATATAAATTTGGTATGCTGTTTCATCATTGTTATCTTTAGTGAAATTTTTGATTTTCTATGATCTGTCCTTTTTACTCAGTCATTCTTTAGGGTTAAATTATTTATTTCCAACTAATTTTTTAATCTATACTTCCAAGGCCCTTTTTTGAATATAATTTTGTATTTACAATTGAATATAATTTTGAATTTAATTATGATCTCAAAGGGGTGAATTTAAGATTTCCCTTTTTTCCCTGCATTTGTTTGTGAGGTTTCAATGCCCTAATAAATGGTCAATTTTTGAAACAGTTCCATGTACACCTTCAATAAAGGTATACTCTTCTCTAATTTCATTCAATTTTGTCCAGAGGTACAGCATATCTAAATTTTTATATTTCTGTTCACCTTTTTAACTACTTTCTTAATTGTTTTATGGTTAGATATATCTTATTCTGAGAGTGACAGATTCAGGTTTCCTATTCATATCTTTTACTCCTGTAACTCAATTAAGTTTTCCTTTAAAAATGTGGATGCTTGTTCTATTTGGTACACATATTTTTAATATTGTTATTACTTCATTGTCTATGGTACTTTATTTTTAGCAAAATGTAGTTTCTCTAATTACCCCTTTTAATTAGGCCTGCATTTACTTTTGCTATGTTTGAGATCATGATTACTACCCCTGTCTTTTTTATTTCAACTGAAGCATAATAGATTCTGCTCCAGCCTCTTATTTTAGTTTCTTTTGTATCTTTTATTTCAAATGTGTCTCTTGTAAACAACTTATTGTTCATTTTGCTTTTTGCTTTCATTTTATTTATGAGTTCATCACATTCACACTCAGAGTTATGATTTCTTCCTGTGTATTTCCCTACAACCTATTTTCGTTTGTTTCATCCTTCTCCCTCCTACTTCTCTTCTCTTCTTCAGAAGTCTGTTTTGCTTCTGACCATTGTCTCCCTCAATCCACCCTACCTCTTATCACCACTTACACACATACATACAGATGTAGAAATCCATCTTGACAAATAGGGAAATAAGAAGGGAAGGGGCTAAGAGAAAGGGGGGGATGGTAAGAGTATATACACACACAAGCATACACACAGACATATATATATATATAATATAAAAATATAATATATATATATATATAAAATATATACATGTGTATATATACATATACATACACATATATATGTACACACACATAAATAGCATTGCCTTATCTCCTCATTTTCCTCTATGATATAACAACACTTCATCATGTGCCACTTTTAAATGAGATAATTGTCTCAATTATTCACCCTCCTTTCACTTCTCCCAGTGCACCACTTATTATCAGCCTTCTATTCTCCTTTTTTTTTGAGATTATACTTACAAAATTTACTTACATGTATGTCCTGTTTCTTTATAGACTTTTTCTAATTGCCTAAGAATGATAAAGTTCTCAAAAGTTACATATAATATTTTCCCTTATAACAATGTAAATGGTTTAACCTTATTAAGTCCCTTTTTCCCTCTATGGTAGTTCTATGGTATTTGATTGGTTTCTTTCTGACTGCTTGCACTATTTTCTGCTTGATCTTGGAGTTTTGGAATTTGGCTGTAACATTTCTAGGAGTTGTGATTTTGAGATCCTTTTCAAGGGTAGATCCTTTCTATTTTTATTGCCTTGTGGTTCTAAACTTTTATGGCAGTTTTTCTTTAGTTTCCTGAAATATGATGTCTAGACTCTTTTTTTTTTGATGACTTTCAGTAAGTCCAATAGTTCTTAAATTATCTCTTCAATCTGTTTTCCAGGTAAGTTTTTTTTTGGGGGGTAGGCAAGTGACTTGCAAAGAGTCACACAGCTTGTAAGTGTTATGTGTCTGAGGTCAAACTTGAACTTAGGTCCTCCGGAATCCAGGGCTGGTTCTCTATCTCCTGCATCACCTAGCTGCTCCCAAGTTGTTTTTTTCTCATGAAATATTTCACATTTTCTATTTTTTTTTATTCTTTTGAGTTTGTTTTTATTGTTAATGTCCACTTCCATTTGACCAATTCTAATTTTTAAAGAATTATTTTCTTCGGTGAGGTTTTGTAACTCATTTTCCAGTTTGCCAATTTTGCCTTTTAAGTAGTTATTTTCTTCAATAATTTTGGAGCTCTTTTGTCAAATTGTTAATTTTCTATTCATAATTTTCTTACATTGCTCTGATTTCTTTTCCTAATTTTCTTTGTACCTATGTTGTTTGATTTTTAAAACCATTTTTATATTTTTCTTTAGCTTTTATATGAATTTGGAAAGCTTGTGTCCTGTCTGAATTTTTCTTTGAGGTTTTGCTAGTAGATGTTTTTGCATATTGTTATCTTCTTCTCTGTTTATTTTTTAGTTCCCCTGTCACTACAGCAGTTTTTCCATAGTCCAGTTCTTTTGCTGTTGTTATTTGCTCATTATTCCAGCCTATATCTTAATTTTGAACTTTATATTAGAGTTGGACTCTGTCCACCTCTGGGTTAGGTGGTAGGAGCCCTGTACCAAACTTTAACCTTTTTTTTTTCCTTTTTTAAAAAATTTATTTATTTTTAGTTTTCAACATTCACCTCCACAAGATTTTGAGTTCCAAATTTTCTCCACTCCTCCCTTCAATCAACCCCCCCTTCTCTTATCCTCTTCCCTTTCTTTTTTCTTGTAGGGCAGGATAGTTTTCTATACCCCATTGCCTGTATATCTTATTTCCCACTTATATGTGAAAGAAAAATTTAACATTTGTTTTTAAATCTTTGGGCTCCAAATTCTCTCCCTTCCTCTCTCCCTACCCACCTTCATTGAGAAGGCAAGCAATTTGATACAGGTTATACATGTGTAGTCATGTAAAACACTTCCATGGTCATGTTGTGAAAAACTAACTATATTTCCCTTCATTCTATCTTGCCTGTGGTTTTTTCTATTCTCTCTTTTGACCCTGTCCCTCCTCAGAAGTGTTTGCTTCTGATTAGCCCCTTCTCCAATCTGCCCTCACTTCTATCATCCCCCTGCTCTCTTATCCCCTTCCTCCCTATTTTCCTGTAGGGTAAGATAGATTTCCATACCCAATTGAGTGTGTATGTTATTCCCTCCTGAAGTCAAATTCAATGAGAATAAGATTCACTCATTCCCTCTCACCTTCCCTCCACTTCCCCTCCACTGTAAAAGCTTTTTCTTGTCTGTTTTATGTGAAATATTTTAGCCCATACTCCCTCTCCCTTTCTCCTTCTCCTAGTTCGATCTTCTCTCAACTCTTAATTTTATTTTCCAGATATCACCCTTTCATTTTAAACTCACCCTGCGCCATCTACCTACCTATCTATCTATCTATCTATCTTTTTCCCCTCTCCAATACCCTAATATTGAGAAAGGTCTCATGAGTTACAAATATCATCTTTCCATATAGGATGCAAACAGTTCAATTATAGTAAGTCCCTTATGATTTCTCTTTCCTGTTTATCTTTTCCGGCTTTTCTTGAGTCTTATATTTGACAATCAAATTGTCTATTCAGTTCTGGTGTTTTCATCAAGAATACTTGAAAGTCCTCTATTTCACTGAAATGTCCATTTCTTCCCCTGAAGGACTACACTCAGTTTTGCTGGGTAGGTGATTCTTGGTTGTAATCCTATCTCCTTTGCCCTCCAGAATATCATATTCCAAGCCCTCTGGTCCCTTAATGTAGAAGCTGCTAAATCTTGTATTATCCTGATTATGTTTCCACAGTACTTGAATTGTTTCTTTCTGGCTGCTTGCAATATTTTCTCCTTGTCCTGAGAACTCTGTAATTTCACTATAATATTCCTAGGAGTTTTCCTTCGGGGATCTCTTTCAGGAAGTGATTGGTAGATTCTTTCCATTTCTATTTCGCCCTCTGGTTCTAGAATATCAGGGCAGTTTTCCTTGATAATTTCTTGAAAGATGATGTCTAAGACTTTTTTTGGTCATGGCTTTCAGGTAGGTCAATGATTTTTAAATTATCTCTCCTGGATCTATTTTCCAGGTCAGTTGTTTTGAGATATTTTAAGTTGTCTTCTATTTTTTCATTCTTTTGGTTTCATTTTACAATGTCTTGATTTCTCATAAAGTCACTAGCTTCTAATTCCTCCATTCTAATTTTTAAGGAAGTATTTTCTTTAGTGAGCTTTTGGACTACCTTTTCCATTTGGCCAGTTCTGCTTTTTAAGGCATTCTTCTCCTCATTGACTTTTTGGACCTCTTTTGCCATTTGGGTTAGGCTATTTTTTCAAGGTGTTATTTTCTTCAGTATTTTTTTGGGGTCTCCTTTAGTAAGGTGTTGACTTGCTTTTCATGATTTTCTTGCATCACTCTCATTTCTCTTCCCAGTTTTCCCCTCTACTTCTCTTACTTGCTTCTCAAAATCTTCTTTGAGCTCTTCCATGGCCTGGGACTGATTCTTGGAGGTTTTGGATATAGGAGCTTTGACTTGTTGTCTTCCTATGGTTGTATGTTTTGATACGCTTTGTCACCAAAGAAAGATTCTATGATCTAATTTTTTTATTTGGGGGGGAGGTTTACTTATGTTCCCAGCCAATTACTTGGGTTTTTTAACTCTTTGTTAAGGTAGGGGTCTGCTTCCAGTGTGGAGGGTGTACTGTTCCAAGCTTTAGGGGTTTTCTGCAGTTGTTTTCAGAGATACTTCTAAGGACCTGTAAGTTTTCAGTTTTTCCAAGGTGGTATGATCAAGGGTGTGGGGTTTCCTCCTTTCCTGGCCTGTGTTCTGTTCTATGAGTGACCACAAGCACTCTTTTCTGCCTTGGATCTGTGAGGAGGATTCCTTCTCTATTGCTACCACAAGCCACCATGCCAGTGCTCCTCCTTATTCCAGGACCACCACCCAGAACTATGACCCAGATGCAAGCACGGGCAAAGCAAGAGAATCCTGCCTCAGCACCAGCAAAGAGATCCCTGCAGTGCCCCTCTGATCAGCCACTCAATTCCCCCTCACAGTCTGAGGGGGCTGGAAGCTCTTGAAGTAGCTGATGCCCAAGGAGCTGCAGCCAGGACAGGCAGGGACCGAGCTTCTCTCTCACTGTGGTCGCAGACTTTTTCTACTGACCTTCTAAGTTGTCTTTGGCATTTGTGGATTCAGAAGTCTGAAAACTGACACAGCTGCCAGTGATTCAGTCCTTTGAGGCCTGCTCTAGGTTTGCTGAGGCCTGGTCTTTGCTCGCCTACTCTGCACTGTGTTTCTCTCCCTGCCAGACATGACAGACCTTTCTAATCCAACATCCCTTTTGTCTTGGGCTGGAGATTTGTTTCACTCTGTCTTTTTGTGGGTTTTGCTGCTCTAGAAATTGTTTAGAGGCATTTTTTACAGGTATTTGGAGGGGTCTGGGGGAGAGCTTAAGCAAATCACTACTTTTACTACACCATCTTGGCTGCATCCCCTAGGCTGTTTTTTAAGGTGTTATTTTCTTCAGTATTTTTTTTTGGGGGTCTCCTTTAGCAAGCTGTTGACTTGTTTTTCATAATTTTCTTGCATCACTCTCATTTCTCTTCCTGGTTTTTCTTCTACTTCTCTTACTTGCTTCTCAAAATCCTTTTTAAGCTCTGCCAAGGCCTGGGACTGATTCAAATTTTTCTTGGAGGCTTTGGATGTAGGAGCTTTGACTTTGTTGTCTTCTTCTGGTTGTGTTTTGATTTTCTTTGTCACCAAAGAAAGATCCTATGGTCTGACTTTTTTTTGTGAGGTTTGCTCATATTCCCAGACAATTACTTGAGTTTTAAATTCTTTCTTAAAGTAGGGGTCTTCTTCCAGTATGGAGAACATACTGTCCCAAGCTTTAGGGGTTTTGTGCAGCTGTTTTCAGAGATACTTTTAGGGACCTGTAAGTTTTCAGTTTTTCAAGGTGGTTTGATCAAGTGTGAGGTGTTTACTCCTTTCTTGGCCTGTGCTGTGGTCTATGAGTGACCACAAGCACTCTTTTCTGCCTTGGAACTGTGAGGAGGATTTCTTCTTAACCGCTGCTACAAACTCCAAGATGCCAGTGCTCCTTCTTGCCCCAGGATTGCCACCTCGAACTGTGATCCAGATCCAAGCCCGGGCAAAGCAAGAGATTCCTACCTCAGTGTCAGCAAAGAGATATCCCTGTAATCCCCCTCTGATCAGCCACTCAATTCCCCCTCAGTCTGGGGGGTGAAAGCTCAGGAAGCAGCTGCCTCCCCGGGTCTGTACCAGGACTGGGGGCAGACTGACCCCCTTTCTCACTGCGGTCAGACAGACCTTTTGTCCTGACCTTCTAAGTTGTCTTTGGTGTTTGTGGGTTGAGAAGTCTGGAAACTGCCAGAGACTTGCTGAAGGTTTGCTGAGGTCTGGCCTTTGCCTGTGTAGCCTGTGTGGCTCATGCTGAACTGTGCTGCTCTCCCAACTCAGCACAACAGATCTTTCCAATCAACCATCCAGGTTGTCTTGGTCTGGAATTTTGTTCCACTCTGTCTTTTTGTGAATTCTTCTTCTCTAGAATTTGTTTAGAGCCATTTTGGAGAGGTTTGGGGGGCTGTGGCCTCACTTTAACTTTTTTTTTTGCCCTGTTGTTTTCATAGCTAGATCTAGTATTCTTTGTAAGTTTTCAGTGCATCCAATATTGTGGGATCTGGGTAGATATGTGATCACTTCTCTCCTTATCTGCATTCTGTTCCTTATTCAGAAAAGACCCTTGTTCCCTTGCTACCTCAAGGGATAGTGCTCCTTTCCACCTTGGAACTGTAACTGGGAACTAGGGCCCCTGTTCTTTTGCTTTCTTTCCACTCTGGAATGGTGACAAAGATTCCTAGTCCATTGCGAGTACAAATCTCCTCTTATACTCTGGAACTGTGACCTGGTACTGGGAAATGGGCAATGGAGTTGCCAAATGGCACCTGGTCCTCTGCTCAGTGCCTACACAGAGATCCCCTGTAATCTCTTTCTGACTTGGCTTTAGTGCCCAATTCTCTTACCTGATCTGGGTAATGAGATCTTTCAGAATTGCTGCTGTTGATGCTGCTGCTTCAAGTTCCAGAGCTAGTGTTGCCTCAAACTGTATTCTGGGCTATCCCCAACCCCAGTGTCAGAGACCTCTTCAAACCTTCTAAGTTGCCTTGGGCTGAAAATATGTTTCACCCTGACCTTTCATTGGCTATGCTCTTCCTGGATTCAATTTGATGCATTATTTTAAAATTGTTTGGAGGGGAATACAGGGAGAGTTTAGCCATAATGCTCCCTCTACGCACTATCTTGTCTCTGCTCACATATTTTATTTCTTATAATTTTGCCTTGCATTCTAACCACATTTCAATTCTACCTACCTGAAAGACAGAGAATTAATTTCTCTCATACCTCAAGACTTGTTTCTTACTAGGTAAATTTATATCACTCTTTGGATAACCATGCCACCCAAGGCCAAATTCTTTGATTTATTATTAGCCCCTGAATTCACTATGACTTCCATTGTTAATTGCTATATAAGAACATGCAATTTCTCCTTTCTACCCCTCTTCCCTCCCAGGATTGTTTAAGGTACAGTTCAGGGGTATTTCATTTCACTATGAAAAAAAATGATATGATGACATACTGACTCTCAAAGTATATACTTATAAGATATAATATTATTCTTGGTTTTCTCTTAAACTCAATGCACATTTACAGTTCTTTGCATCTATATACATTGCACACAGACTCAGTAAACTACAAAGATCCTCCCCCTCTTTCCTCCAACTATATCAGTTATGAAGCTGTAGAAAATTGTACAGAATTAAAGATGACAGCTAAAATGAATACCAACTTTCATGATGTACAAAAATGAAATTTTTCTTAGCGTGTGAAATAGCAGGACAAACACATCATTCTCTCAGCTATCACCTGAGAAACACCTACAAAGCAGCTGACATGTTTATTTGGTTGCCAAAGGTGATGTATGTGTGGGAAGAACTTATTTCCCCCCACTCCCATTTTTTCTTCATGTTAAAATTTTAAACCATTTATGTGAGAGAAATAGAAGTACTTATATATTCCCATCACTTTTCATCAGAGTTTTTACTTCTTTCTACTTTCAAGCATTGTTTTCTCTCTTATTTTTTTTTTTAATGACAAGCTCAGAGGATTGCAGATTTACAGCTGGTAGTCACCTTATAATTCCAATCCCCCTATTTTAAAAATTAGGTAACTGAGACCCATGGAAGTTAATTGATTTGCCAAAATTAAACTGACTTGAAGTTTTCTTTTTTGAATTGTAAATGTTAGTAAGTGGTAATGTCAGAATTCAAATCCACTTTGAGTATAAATAAATATCAGATTCTAGTGACCCACATTGCCTCATCTTACCTTCATATTTATGTCTGACTCCTCATGCCTTCTGACATCAGTCAACATTTTATTATATATATGACTATATGTGTATTTAACACTTTATTTATTTTACCTTTTCATTCATTTCATCCATTATTGAGAGTCTCTGTGTTTGTTACGTATTTATATGTGCATGTATATGTGTTTATGTATGTATGTGTGTGTAGGTTTGGAGAAAGATTTTTTTAAGTCATCATTTTTGCCCTTAAAGACTTCACAAAATCCCCTGACAGAAAATAATTTGCCTTAAATTTTAGGATAAAAGCAAAATGTGCAGATAAAACAATCTAAAAACAGGACAGGACAACAGGTCTATAAGCGCAAAGTGGAACTGGATGAAGCAAAAATATAAAACCTGAGGAGGCTCTAATGGAAGTTGATGAGGTGAGGTTAGTCAAGGAATACTTACTCCAATCATCCTACATTTTCACATTTGTAATATTTTCAGTCCAATTTATATCCCTCCTTTTCCCCTTTTTCTTTTCATTTCTCTCTCCTTTCTTTCTAAGGAATTGGGATTAAGTGACTTGCTTAGGGTCATACAGCTAGTAAATGTTTGAGGCTGGATTTGAACACAGGTCCTCCTGACTGCAGGTGTTTTATGCATTGCACCACCTAGCTGCTTAGAAGATTTTTAAAATCTTATGTTCTACTCTCCCATCTTGTTATGCCTATATCTATCTGTTCTAAACAATAAACACTTATTTTGTATTTATTTTCTGGTTGGCTCTGTGCTAAATGCTGAGGAAAACAAATATAAAAATAGGCCAGCTCTTACCCTTAGGAAGATTACATTCTGTCCATGAATTCTATCTATTTATTCTACCCAATTGGAGCCCTTTTTAATCTGTTTTCCATCTTTCTACTACTTAATCCTAGAGGTATATATGTTAAAGTTCACCGCCCCCCCCCAAATAAAGATGGAGCAATTACATATAAACTACTGAGGGGAAATGACTATAGTGCCACACAATAATTTTGAGTCCCTTTTCCTAGCATTTTTCATTTGCCCTCTTGCTAACAAGGTATGTAGTAAGGTATTTGAAAGGTAGTGTGAGGGCAGTGATGGGAAGATGTGACTCATTTAGGCTTATTGGCAAGTAATGTTAAAAGCTGGGGAATCCAGAAAATAGACTCTCAAAGCCTGAAGGAAGTTTGGAAAAAGGAATTTAGACCAGCATTGAGGTCATCTAGATCAGAGGTGTCAAACATGCCTCAGAACTCTCTAGTGTGGCCTGAGTCAGATTAAAATGTAATTGGGACACAATATAAATAAAAATGCAATATAGCAGAGACAATATTAACATGCAGTTTTCTAAGTTACTGTACAACCTACTGATATCCTTATGCATAGTTTAGTGGCCTTTATTTCTATTTGAGGCTGACACCACTGATCTAGACCAAACCATTCCTAGACGGTAACCCCCTCTATAGCATACCTAGAAAGTAGTTGCTTAGCATCTGTTTAAAGTCTTCCATGGTGACAAGTTCATTATTTCCAAGGCAAGCTGCTTCACTTTTGAACAATTCTACCTATTAGGAATTTGTTTTCTCTCTACTGAGCTGAAATCTCTCTTCCTTCTCCCTTTTCTCTGTCTCTCTCTGTCTCTGTCTATCTGTCTCTTTATTTGAGTCAATGTTAACACCACTGCCCTCCCGGGGCCAAGAAAAAAGAAGTATAATTGTTTTGTTAATGATAGCTTTTAATTGAAGACCATTCTCGTGTTCCCCTGGAGGTTTTCCTCCATTCTAAGCAACCCGAGTTGCTTCTAGTTTGAATCTCGTTATCATAGTTATGATGAAATTTGCTGCCATGCTAAAATCCATCATTTATTATTAAATACCTGGTATGTGCAAGGTACTGTGTTAAATGTTGCCACTAAAAAAAAAAAGCTTAAAAATCAGATTGAGTTGACAAACATATATCCAATATCTTCTCCCTGAAACTCATTGAATTAAGTGCTGAATAGGCAAAAAACAAGGAGCTCACAGACTAATGGAGAAACAAGTGACTATGTGTAGAAAATATACCTCCACAATCATGAAGATAAACTTGGAGATTAGGAGAACTAGGAAAGGCTTCTAAAAATGAGACTATGCATAGTGAATAGAGAACTGGTCTCAAAAAGACTAGGATATAAACTCCTGCCTCTAAGACACACAAGCCATGTGACCCTTTGCAAGGCCATTAACCTCTCATGGTCCTCAGCAACTCTGTGAGATCAGAAGTTATAGAGGAGATGTCAGGAGATAAGAGGTCATGCATAAATGAAATCATGGGCCCATTAAAAAACAAACAACAATAACAACAACAGCAGCACTGGAGAATCTTAAAAACATAATCTAATTCTCACATAGTAGAAATTTGGTGAAATGGAACAAGTGGATGGAGGCCATGGTGACTTTTTCTTAAGATCAACTCAAGTTTTCTGACAGAACTCAGTAAATAAAGTTTTGAGACACAAATCACTTGGGTGAGCCCTTGCTCTCAGCTGTATTGCTTTTACCTGGCTATTTTCTTTTTTCAACAGGTGAATTCAGTTTGAGGAAATGGTGAAATTCCCAAGGCATAAATATATAAATATATGTACATATACATGCATATATGTATGCATGTACATATAGATATACATGTGTATGTACGTATATGTATTTTGGGTATTGCATATATTGATACACATATATACAATTGTTGTTGTTTGTCCTTTGTTTTTAAAGATTGATGACCACACAGGAGATATCTTGACTCTGTATGAATTGGATTTAAGTGAGGCAGAATTGCAAAAAGTCATCAGTCTCTCCTCTCTTCGTTACTGAAGACCAACTGTCAAGACAAAAGTCAAGATTACTGAAGGTGGCCCAGGATGCAGTGGATGACTTTGGCATCCTATTTTCAATGTCAGACAAAGCTCTGAGCATCCCATAGCACCTGTTTCAGCCACCTTAATGGTCACTGGAAGAAATTCTTCTCATTCTTCTATTCTGAAAGGGAAAACGTTCACATGCTTGGAGTAGACATTCCTCTAGGTCACTGAAAGGTTTAATGCCTGTGGGTTACTCTCAACATGGTTTAGCCCATTTACCAAGATGATTTTATCAGGGTGTGGCCACTTCATATGCCACAGCTTCTTGGAGGTAGACACCAAAGGTGGATGAACATTCCTGAAAAGGGCTTGGCAGGCCCTCACACTAGAGGTGCTAGTATTTCGTGAATACACTCCACATATAGTATAGTTGCTTAATAAACCGTGATATTTCTACAAGACTGTGAAAGGTGTTAAATGCAATTTTAAAATAACAATTAAGGTATTCCTTAATTATCATATATACGTACAATGTTTTAGGTTAGTTAGAAATTAGTGGTACAGTACGATATTGGAAAATATGTGTCTTTGGAATTGATAATGCCAAACTTGACCTTTGTTTGTCATATACTGCTTACTTTCACATCTAGCCATTAAAAGGTAAATTGTTTAAAAGCCATAGAGAGTAGGAAAAAAAGTCAGTTATTCTGCGTGGAATGCCAGCATGGTTTGGTCTGGGAAATAATATCAAACATTCTAAGAAAAATACATATTGGTGACAGAGGAATTCATATAGTAAATAACTTTCCACTTATTTTTTGCAAGTAAATTATTGTGTAGGTGACAGCAATATGGGAAAGGTCAAACTATTCCTTCAGTTTTCCCTGCTTGTATTGCATGCTGCTTTGTTGATAACGTCACTGAAGACCCACCTCATTGGAATCATTTAGTAATTCCTATTCTGTATACTTGTATTTGAATTTAACAATTGGCCACCATTCTGTTACCTGTTCTATTACTAATATCCCAACTGTCTCTGGGAGCAGGGTTGATTAAACTGAACTGTGAAGACAAATGGCCCTTCTCCTCTCCCTCTCCTCTCAGTATCTTTTCCCCAGTTTTTGCTCAACATATCTTTTTAGCACAGGCCTTACCTCCCTCTCTGGCTGGTATCACCATGCTATGGGCCCTTTCAGGCTCCCTTATCAAAACCTGTATGTCCACTGTGCTATTTCCTTAAGGCTCTGCTTTCACTAAGTTTCATTCATGTAAATGGAAAGCAAACAAAATTGAAAAAAAAAAACACCACCACAAAAGCAAAACAAAAACCTCTAATCCAAGCTAATGCATTAATGGATACAAGACCGTTCCACATTAGTCCAACTCTGTCCTGAACACACTATGCATTTTCTCAACTTTGCCATTTGAAATCTGGCAGTCCTATTGCCTGTAGCAGACAGTGATTAGGTACTTCACTGTATTGTAACTTATCGTGGATGATATCTCATTCCAGGGAGGCAGGGGGAACAAAAACTTATCCTGAAATGCTTTGCATGGTGTCTGGTCACTTTATTTCTATATCCTGACTGATTAAGTGTATTAAGATATATGTTGTTTCTTATAATTAACAGCGAATACTATCCTTCCTTAATCTGAGCAATGCAAATGAATAAATATTATTTGCTATAAAATATATACATGTATAGAAAGCTAGTTATAAATCATTCTCTTTAGGTTTACAAACACTTTCATTACTCCTCAAGTTTCCCACAGCATGTTTTCTCCTATGTTCTTATCTGAGGACCTCAGATTTACCTAAAACAACTGAGACCAATCAAGACATTCTTCCTTTCCCTTCCTCCCCATCTTATATCACTCAGTCACCTTCTTTCTATCTACACATTCACTCTGGTCTAAATGAAGAGGTGTTCCTCCTTATCAAGACAGACTAAGTGCAATCATTATTCAGGATCATGTGGTATGAATGTTAAAACTGTTCCTCGTTTAAAGGATTCCTCCATGCAACCATCTATGAAGGCCCTACTATGCAATCATTTAAAGAGGAAAGCATAGTGCCCTGCACATTGTGGATGTTTGATAAATTTTCCATTGAAAATTTATTCAGGTGTGTTAGGTCCTAGGATAGGTCCCACTGAAACAAAATCAGCCTTGCTCTTCATTTTACTGGGTATGGTCTTTTCTCTAAAAGAATAGCCAGTTACTTAAAACAAAAACAAAAACAAAATGCTAGAATGTACTTATTGTTTGCTAAAAAGAACCTCTCCTGTAAGGCAGCTAGGTGGCAGTGAATAGAGCACTGGCCCTGAAGTCACGCTGGCCTCAGAACAAACACTTGACACTAGCTGTGTGACCCTGGGCAAGTCACTTAACCCAAATTGCCTAAGAATAATAATAAAAAAAAGAACCCCTCTTGTACTGTAAGGGGCTGTGAACTTACCTCAGAAAATACAGGTTGTGTTCATTGGCAAATCATAAACTCAATTGTCAAGTACTGTTTACCCATAGGGAAAATGAAGTTCTTTTGTGAAAAACCTTCTTTAACAGAAACATGAGGAAGGAAGCAGTAACTTAGACAGGTTCCTTAGTTATGTATGTCTCATTATGTATAAAAGTTTTTGAGTCACCTTCCCCTAAAGTTGGAATTGATTTTTCTTCTTTAATATAACATTTTTTTTTCATACAACATGAGTACCATGGGGAAAATGACTGTCAATTTAATGAAATTTAGATACATATTTTCCCCAAATTAATCATTTTCAGCTAGTGTTCATTAAGCAATAATACAACCCTAACCTCTTTAACATCTTACCATTTTTAACTTATGCTTTTGATGTTAGATTTTTTTAGACTTAAAAAAAATGCCAGGTAAGGTTTATCTTTGTGATTTAGCAGGAGGTATTAGCAGGAGAGTAAAGGAGTATTATTTTTACATTCATACTTCTTAATAAATTAACTGGTTGCTCCTTTGAAAGAAAACATTGTTTCATGTGCTCTGTTTTAGTAAACAGGTGGTGTGTTTTCCCCAGTGTCAAAGTGACAAACATCTGATTGGAGCCATTTCCCAAGAAGTATATAGTGCTAGAATAACATCTGCACATTAACTCAAATGATCTTGATAAAATGAAGCAGGTGTTCCTATTAGCATTTCTAAAGCTAGAGAATAATTCATTTACAGAAACTTGATTTACTGTAATTTTAACCTGATTTATACTTCATTAAAAGTAAGCATATTACCCAGGAGATGTATGCATCAAAGTACTTATTGAAAGAAACATATTTAGAAAATTATGGTCTTCCAGAAAAGTCTGCTTTTAACAATCTTTTCAACAAAGATCTTGTGGAAGTAGTTTCTTCTTTGTTTCGGCTTTAAAAATATTTATGTGTTTGTGAAGTAATAAAATTTTCCACAGATCATCTAAAACCATTTTTCTTTACTTTAATAGGCCATTGGAGATGAAATTCAAGTAAACTTTCTATAACCAATGTAGAAGGGACCACGTAAGTATTCTTTGACCTATGAGGTGTGACTAAGATAATGGAGCATGTTTTCCTAAACCATACAAGCAAATATAATGGCTTTATGATTATGTCTTTTTTGTTGTGCCAGCTAATGTAAGAAAACTGGCTTATTTTTAAATGGGATGATGAATTTTGTAAATGTGCATAAATACTATAACCTGTGAATGGAATGAATTTAAATCCGTAATCTGAGAAGTAGTATTTAGGCTATTCTTCTTTTAAAAAATGGGAATGTTTTGTCTTATTCTAAAATAACTGTTTCTAACAGAGAAAGTTTCTCTGACAGATCTAAAGACTTAGATTGTCATCACAATGACAAAAGGAGTGCTATTATGTTTTCAGCTCTTCTAATTTCTACTCATTGATTACTGACATCAAACTTGTATACTCATAATTAGATACATGCAGCTATACATAATATTATGTATATAACATAATATGTGAAACCAGATTCCTGGTTTCACAAAATCTCTTTTTCTGTTCTACATTATAAATTTAATGTTCTCTTTTTGGGTGGTGAGACATTTGTTAAATCTAGAATGAAAAAAAATATGTGTATTCCATTCCCTTTTAAACTTAGTTTTAGTCTTGTACATTTTTATTCTATTTTAAAACTTGCATTTTAATGCAAAAATCCTACTTTGTTAAAAATTAGGGGGAAGGAATTTCAAGACAAATATTCTTTAATTGATCATTAGTATCAAGAAAAGTTGAAATAGTTCTTATCACAATTACTAGTGTTAGGTACAAATTAAAATCCATAGTTTTTTCAAACAATATTGAGCTTGGTTTGACAGCCATGATGACCTTTGGACAGACCAGCGTTTCTACTGGGATTTGTGGTCTCAATTTGAAATCCATATCGTTAGATCTGGTAAGACAGTGCAGACCAATGGTAAAGGTTGCTTTGGGTTTAGTATTCTGACATGGACATTTGCCACATATTAATTTATTTAGATATTATAAACAAAAGAATTTCTTTAACAACGATGATACAGCTTGTCTCTGAGAGTTATAAGCAAAAGAAATTTTATTAGAAGGAAGACTTAAAGAAATTGAGATCTAAAGGCTATGCTGTGCAATCAAGGTTGATGTATTCTGCTTCTAGTAAACATTTGCTTTGATGTTCAATCTGCAGATATTTTATTATAATTTAAAAAGAGTATGGTTTGCCCTAGATTACTCCCCTAATTTAAGAAGAGTTAAGAGAACAAATCAGACAGTAAATTACATTATCCATCAAACACAAATTGAAATGAAAAGACATGGCAGTCAAAGACATCACCAATTTAGGATATAAGACTATTTGTAAAATATTATGAAGATGTTGGAAGATTCTCAGTAGTATCACATCATAGAACAAGAAAATGGAGCATAGGGAAAAGCAGAAAAGCTTGATAAACAACCTAAGTAAAAACACCCTGAATGTATTGATGAAACAAGGATAAAAACAAACAAGAAATAGAAAATATGTCAAGATTTCTCTAATAAATTCATTTCTTCATCTGTTACAGGGTAGCCATAGCATTTAGATTTTAACATCACATTTCCTGAAATGCTTCATGCATATGTAAAAATGGCACTAAAAATTGAGTGGGGTGAAAGTCACACAGCTTTGAGGGCATTGAAGAATCAAGTCTTAAAATGTCTGAAAGAGGAGAGGGTATAAGCATAATAGAAAAATCATTGGGCATTATGATCACCTAACAATGATCAAGAAAATACTAATAACTAGAAATCCATATAACTACTTACATCAATAAAAATCTTCATAAAAATAATCTACACACAAATTGAGTGCATCCTTGACAAGGATACTGGAAGACAATGGGTAGGTTTTCACAAACAATATTACACAGTAGGCCACAGTTTCACAATCATATAATTGACTAAAAAATATACATATGATATGCAGGATCCTATTGTGTTTATTATTCATTGTCTTTAGAAAATCATTTATTTATGTTAGGAAAAAAAACACTTTATTATTCTATAATAAGGTGCATATTTGGCATAATATGTATGCCAAACTCATGCAAGATTCCTTGATAAATAGAAAAGAGACAATTTTTAAGATAATCTTATCATTAATGTCTGGCAAAGCATAAAGCAGGGACATTTTTGCTGTCAAAGGGGTTTGACACTATTATAAAGGATGTTTGGGGCAATGTACAAATGGAAGAATAATTCACTATAAATGATTTTTTAAAAAAAATTGCTCCTGTTTTGGGTGATATTGTATTATTGTATTAAGATCCAGAACATTATAGAATCTCTTAAATAATATACCATGAGATTAGTTTAACCATCTGCATAGGAAAACACAAAACAATCCCAAAACAAATGGATGAAGAAGAATGCCTATTTTTCTTACTAGGTGCGGGCAAACCCATAACACTTCTCTGTTTCTCTGTCTCTGCTTCTTTCTGTTTGTCCTTCTCTCTATATAATATATGTATATGTGATTCACATGTGTATATATGACATATGCAGTGTATAGACAATGAGCTGAACTCAAAAGAAAACTGAATTATATCTGGGTGATTACACTTGGGTAACTAGTGGATAGAGTGGCAGGCCTGGAGTCAAGAAAGCTCATATCTGTGAGTTCAAATCTAGCATCAAACACTTATTAGCTGTGTGACCCTGTTTGCCTCAGTTCCTCCTCTGTGCAGCAAACCATTCCAGTATCTTTGCAAAAAAAAAAAACCTAATTGGAGTCAGAGACAATTGAACATAACTGAAGTGATGGAACAACAACAAAATTGCATAGTACTACTAATGACCTGACACTTTTCTCAGCAACATAGACTCATCTTTTTAAAGGACAATGTTCTTCAAGTGATGCTGTATGAATAAGGGCTGTAGAACACTATAGTTTTCAAAAAAAGAAATCAAAGTTGACATGACCTAAATTACCATGGAGCTGCTTTCTTGAGTAGAATGCAACAAATTTCCAGTGAAACAATACTCATGAGAAGTTGTGTAGAGGGTATATTCAAAGAAATGTATGTACAGAAAAGAAAGAGGTATGGTCATGTGGTGAGAACTGAGGAATGATCAATGGACAGCCTGCATGATCCATTGTTATCTACACAATGTTAAAAGAAATCGACAGCAAATCATAGAATATTAAGAAGATTTCCACACTATGTTATAGTTGGCAGGAATGAGTAAGAATCACATAGCATAAAATGTTATAGACGACTGGCTATCTGCATCACTGGAAAGAGATGTCATATTAAGTAGATTGCAAATCCATGTTTGCTTTATACTTAGTTGTGTGAATAAATTTTAGTTTAATTTTGAATACAATAGATTATTTGCTCTTATATATGTGCATATATATGAGTGTATGTATGTATGTATGTATGTATGTGTGTGCATGTGTGTATTCCCCTCCAAGGAAAGTGATACATTGACAAACTCTAGTTTCTTTTGCAGTTCTGAGTTTATATCTAAAGGATTTAAGCTATTTTGAAACAATTTTTAAAATTTTGACTTGGACCTAATATGTATCATTTTGAACAGTAAGCCATATTTACGCATTTATTTGCAGCCATTCTTCCACTACAATACTCCTACAAGAATCCATCTTACAAACACACTGAATAAGATTTGATTATGACCAAGGGAAGAATAGATGAGAGATCTTCAAAATGAAGTTCTGGTAAATAGACGAAAAGGGACATTTTCAAAGATAGTACAGAGTATGTAAGGACCTGTGGGTCAGAACTTAAATATATTGATTCTTGGGGCACTGAAGGATAGAAGTACAATAAGATTGATGTGATGGATGTAGGGAGTTATTTACTACTTTACTAAGCCCACATTTCAGACTAGCCAAATCCCATGAAAATGCCAGAGGTGAGGAACATAATTCTGAAGGAGTAAACTGTTAATACATACAACTACATTTTTGTTTTAAGGCAAAAATTTCCACTATTTAATACTATTTTAAATTGATGGAAAACTGAATGCACTTCAAGTATGTGTATATTTTGTTTGGGCATTGCTGTGACTTATATGTATGTAATCTTATGGCATGATTTATTATAGGAGAAGTCAACTAGACCTTGATTTCAGCAATCTGAGACGGCCTGTGTTAATGCATACAATTTTTCATGAGCCTTCCAGAAACCAGAGTTCACTTAGGAAACGTGTTCATGTATATTTTGTAATGTGAGGCAAACCATCACAGGGTTAGATGACTGACCCAAATTTCAATAACACCTCACTAGCACAGTGAGAATTGTCAACTTTTACTTACCAGACTAAGTTATAGAAATCATGTATGAAATCCAGGTATGAAGCAAAAATCATGTAGCTAAGTTGAAATCATGCTATACTTTTTAAAAATATGGCTTTGGTGATACATAAAACAATAAAATGATTAGAAGAAAGAGACTTGCTAGGAGGAATATAGAAGAATATACTCTTACTATTATACATGATGTGTCAGAGTCACAATTAAAGAAGACCAAGGCTTTTGCTAAGTGTGCCAATTCTATTTGATTTACATTTACTAGATGCCTACTTTATACCAGGCCATCATTCCAGTCACAGAGAAACAAAAATAACAATGAAATAGTTCTTGCTAGAAAACAGAACAAAACAAATAAAAAATACCCACATCCTGTTGAGTAGGTGTGTATAGGCTGGATTGGAAAGTGAGGGAGGCTGTTGTAATAGTACAGCCAGGATGTCATGAGGACCTGAATTAGAGAGGTAGCTCTGTGACAGAGGATACAGGGACAAATGTAAAATGGATTTTGGAGATGGATTTGGCAAAATTGGCAACAAACTGGATGTGAGTGGTGAGACAGAGGGAAGAATTTATGTGACTCTAAGATTACAAATCTAGGTGATTGGAAGAATGTTAGTATACTCAAAAGTAATAAAAAAAATGTTAAGAAGAAGAGATGATTTGGAGGAAAAAAAACCTGAGTTCTGTTGATCATGTTGAATTTGAGTTACTGAAGGGACATAGAGTTAGATTTGTGCAACAGTTAATAGGTGATGTGGGATTGGCATTCAAAAGTGAGTTTGGTTGGATGTATAGGTCTCAGAATCATCTGCATGGACGTGAAACTGAGCTGAAGAGATATTTTATAGAGTAGTGAGTACCCACTTATTTGGAGTAGGTTGAGAATGATGATTTGGCAAAATTGGCTAAAAAGTTGTTAGGAGGAAAAACAGATGAGAACAGCATTATGAAAAACCAAAGGAGAGAGTATCCAGTCAGGAAAGGTGGTTAAAAGTATTTCTAAAAGTCATGGAGGATGAAGAACAAGAAAATTATTAAACATAGCAAGAGATAATCAGGGTTTCTAATTCGTTCAACGTTGTTGTCTTTACAATATTGTCATTGTACGAATGATTCTCCCGATTCTGCTCACACATACACTCACATTCTTACCTATTTGAACCCATTTCAAGCATTGCCTGTCACTCCCTCCCCCCATTTTTTCCTCTATTGTAAAAGCTCTTCCTTGCATTCCTCTTTGCCGTGAGAAAATTTACTACATTCTACCTCTCCCTACCCCGCTCTCCCAGTACATCCCTCTTTCTCACCCCTTTATTTTTTTGAAGCTTATTCCAACATAATGGACTCATACTCTTGCCCTCTATCTATGCAAACTCCTTTTAATCACTTTGATAAAGTTCTTAAGAGTTACATGTATCTTCCCTTATAGGAATGCAAAGAGTTTAATATTATTGAGTTGCTTTGGCTTTTTGATCAGGAATGCTTAAAGTCCTCTATTTCATTAAATATACATTTTTTCCAGTGAAAGATTACACTCAATTTTTCTGGATAAGTTATTCTTGGTAATAATCCTAGCTCTTTTGTCTTCTGGAGCATCACGTTCAAGCCCTTTAATTTCTCCTTTAATAAAGAAGATACTAAATCTCATGTGATCTGATTGTGGCTTCATGACATTTGAATTGTTTCTTTCTGGCTACTTGAAATATTTTCTCTTTGACTGGGGAGTTTTGGAATTTGGCTATAATATTCTTGGGATTTTATAAATGAAGATCTTTTGGGAGATGAACAGTGGATTCTTTCAACTTCCATTTTACCTCTACAGCTAAGATATGAGGACAATTTTCCTTGATAATTGATAATGAAAGATTATTTCTAAGCTCTTGCTTTGATCATGGTTTTCAGGTAGTTTTATAATTTTTAAAGGATCTTTCCTCAATTTATTTTACAGTTCAGTTTTATTCTGATGAAATATTTCACATTTTCTTTAATTTTTCATTCTTTTGACTTTGTTTTATTATTTCTTGATGTCTCATGGAGTCAGTTTCCAATTGTCCAATTCTTATTTTTTTTTTTTTGCTAGGCAATGGGGTTAAATGACTTGCTCAGGGTCACACAGCTAGTAAGTGTTACATGTCTGGGGCTGGATTTGAACTCAGATCCTCCTGAATCCAGGGCTGGTGCTCTACCTACTGTGCCACCTAGCTACCCCCCAATTCTAAAAATGTTTAAGGAACTATTTTCTTCAATTAGATTTTTGTACCACTTTTTCCATTTGGCCAATTGTACTTTTTTTAGTAATTCTTTTCTTCAGTGGATTTTTGTGCCTCTTTTGCCATTTGGCCAATTGTTTTTTTAAAGGTGTTATTTTCTTCTCTATTTTTTGTGCCTCTTTTACAAATCTAATTTTACAAAGTTAATTTATTAAACTAATTTACCAAATTCTCTTTCCATATTTTTTTACCTCTAATTTCTTTTTCCAATTTTTCTTCTGTCACTCATCTCTTTTTTTAAAAGTCTTTCAGGAATTCTTGTTGGGTTTGAGTCCAATTATCATTTTTCGCTGACACTTTTTATTGACAGCTGTTTTACCATTGTTGTTTTCTATTGAGTTTGTGTCTTGGTTTCCCTGCAATATACTAGCTTTTCAGAGTCAAATTCTTGTTGTTGTTATTGTTGTTTGCTCATTTCTTCAGCCTATTTCTTGACTTTGAACTTTATCTTAAAGTAGGTAGGGCTCTGTTCACCTAGGGGTGGGAATGCTCTTTCCCAAGCTTCAGGCTTTTTCATGCTGCTATTTTCAGAGCTAGTTCTAGGGGTCTGCAAGTTTTTGTTGCCTCCAAGGTGTTGTGATCCTGGGGGAGGTATGGTCATTGCTGTCCTGATCTGTGCTCTGGTCTTTACTCAAGAAGGACCCTTGGTTCCCTGTAAACACAAGCACTGATGTTTCTCTTTGCTTTGAAACTGTGACCAGGGCCTCTGTTTCCCAGTGATTGATTACCACACTCCTTTCTGCTATGGAACTGTAACACAGAAGAGTGTATGGGCAATAGAGTTGCCAATCAGTCCAGCTATTCCACGTGCTAGCAAGGAGCCTTGTGTAAACTCTTTCTGATAAGTTATCCCACCCCCTTACTACCTTTTGGCTGTAAACTTCTGCTGATGCTGTTTTTGTTGCCCTTATTTGTGTAGGCTCCTGATAGGCCTCTCTACCCATCTGTCAGAGACTTTACCTGTTGTCCTCTTCAGTTGTTTTTTCAGACTGGAGAAATTTCTCACCCCAAACTTTTGTTGTCTCTACCCCTCCAAAATTTGATTTGAGACACTATTTTAAAGATTTTTTGAGGGGAATTTTGGAAAAGCTCATTGGGTGTCTGTCCCTAATCCACCATTTTGGCTCCTCAATCAACAACCATTCATTCAGCAAGTGTCATATATCAGGCACTGTATTAAGCACAGGGGATACAAAGACAAAATTGAAACAGTTCTTGCCTTCAAAAAGATTAAATTTTATCGGGGTTTGATAAAAAATATATGAATATATACAAAATATACACAAAATGAATATATGATCATTTGAGCAGAGGGAGACACTAGAATCTGGGGAAGATAAGCAAAGGCAATACATAGAAGAGCATCCATAAGTTTTGAAAGAAACCTGGGGTTTTGAGCTGGACAGTTAAAAGAGAGAATACAGTCCATGAGCACTGGACAACCTATGAAAATACATGGACATTAGATCTGCAATGTCATGTGTAAATAAGAAAGAAGGCCAGGTTGCTCGAAACTAAAGTCTAGGATGGGGAGTAATGTACAATAGTTCTGGAAAGGTATGTTGAAGTTAGTTTTTAAAGTTTTATTTTTTAATTAAACTGCTATAGATATTTATATTTAATCCTAGAGGTGACATGGAGTCACTAGTACTTTTTGAGCAAGGGAGTGATGTGGTTAGATCTGTTGTTAAGATTCATTTTGGCAGCTATATGAAGGAGAGATTGGAGATAGGAAAAGTCAGAAAGAAAAATTAAGAGGTAAATACAATAGTCTAGTCATGGTAGGATCTGAATCTACTGTTTTTTATATGTGGGAACTTCAAAATAAATGTGTTCCCTCAAACATCTTATCTTCATAGCTCATTAACCTCCTCAACTTCTCTCTCTGTGGCTGAATTATTTCAATCATGTCTGACTCTTCATGGCCCCAATTGGGGTTTTCTTGGCAAAGATATTGGAATGGTTTGCTACTTTCTTTTCCAGCTCATTTTACAGATCATGAACTAAAGCAAACAGGGTTGAGTGACTTGCCCAGGTTCATATAGCTAGTAAGTGACTGTGGTTGTGGATCCTTCATTCTTGAAGAGGACCATGACAACAGGGAGATGATGACATAACTTGCATTGACTTTGATTTGAGTGAGGAAGGGCTGTGCAAAGTCACCAGCCTCACTTTTTCCTCCAGAACCCACTAGATCCAATGGCCAGATAAGTTAAGTAGGTAGTATTGGATTTAAACTCGCAAAGAGGAATCTTCCTGTCTCTAGGCCCAGGACTCTACCCACTGCACCATCTAGCTGCCTTTTCTGTCTGTGCTTTATCTTATTCATAGATAGGGATGGCTATAACCTTGACCTCACCTTAATTCCTTCATTTCCATGATTCAGAACTTTGAAATTCTCCTTATCTCCATATCTTCTTCTGCCTCACTTCTAAGCTTCTTTATTATTACCTTTGATTTTTATTTTCTTTTTTTTGGCAATCTATCAACTCTCCCCTGAAGTCACCTTTATTCCATTCACAATTGACCCTATTGTTCATAATTTCAAATATTCACTGTTATTACATTTGTTTTTCAGTCTTTTCTTATTTCTACCACACCTTGCCAAAGCCTAACTTTAAGCTAACCTCAACACTTGCTACCAAGAAGGCACTTGATTGTCCTTGGTGAATACAATTCATCTGACCCAAATGAACTGCATTACAGGTACTAAAAGCAACTGGCAGATTTGATTGTGGAGCAGATAATCATATATGGAAGATTGTGGAGAATGAGAGAGGTAGGAAAGTCCTGGAAAAGAGTAAATATCCTAATTTTGCAAAAAAAAAGAAAAAAAAGAATAGAGTCTGAGAATTATAGGCCAGTGACTTTAAATTTAATTCCTGGCAAAGTTCTAGAACTTATGTAAGAGATGGTTAATAAATTTTAGAAGACAGAGATAATTAAAAACAAGTAAGCAAAAGCAGTTCATTTTAGTCTAACTTCATTTTCTTTTTTTAAAGTAAGAATTACTAAACAAATATATCAGAAAGATGTTGTAAATATAGTTCAGCTAGATTTTAGCAAATATTTCATAAAGTATCTTGTAATTTTTGTAGAGAGAATGGAGAATTGTGAAGTTGGGAAGTTAAGAAGGGAAGAAAACTTAAGAGGAAAGCTAATGAGTTCTGTCTTGAATTTTAAATACTTATGGGACATATAATTAATAGTGAAATATATCAAATAGTTAGCAATAATACAATTAGATTGATTCAGAGCTTTTCAGATATATGGACTCAAAGAATCATTGTTAATGGTTTATTGTCTCTGTGACAAGAGGTCTCCACTGGAGTATCTCAGGCATTACTGCTTGGCCAGATGCTGTTTAAAAATCTTTATCAATGACTTGGATAATGGCATAGATGACATGCTTATTAAATTGGTGGTTGATGCTGTGATTGAGTGATAGCTAACGCATTGGCTGAAATAATATGGATTCAGCTTCCTTTCACTCTCCAGAGCCAACATGGGTCATGTTCCAACCAAGACCATGAAGAAGGCAGTGCGAGTCATCATTGAAAAGTACTACACCCACCTGATGAATGACTTCCACACCAACAAACGTGTGTGCGAGGAGATTGACATCATCCCCAGAAAGAAGCACCGCAATAAGATCACGGGCTATGTTACTTATCTGATGAAGCAGATCCAGAGAGGCCCTGTGAGAGGTATCTCCATCAAATTGCAGGAAGAGGAAAGAGAAAGGAGGGACGACTACATCCCTGAGGTCTCTGCTTTGGATCAGAAAATCATTGAAGTGGACCCTGATACCAAAGAAATGTTGAAACTCCTGGACTTTGGCAGCTTGTCCAACCTGCATGGTTGGGATGAACTTCAAAACACCAAGAGGAACTGTTTAATATTTACTTTTGCCTTCTTTCCAATAAACTTGGGAACCCCCCAAAAAAACAAAAACAAAAAAATCTGGATTCAAAAAGTTCATGAGAGGCTAAAGCACTGGACTAATTTTAACTCTCATTAATAACAACCAGGTGCTCTCCACATATGTTCTAGTAGATAGCCCTTGAGGAAGTCAGACCATTTGAGTCCAATGTAAATTTTTCTTATCTCAACTGCAGCCATATTGCTCCATGACCCTAATTTTATTCTTCTCTAATTGAATCTATGTTGCAATGGCTATTCAAAACTTTCTCCCCTCTTGGTGAACTTCCTTATCCATATTCTTCCCTTTTCTTGTAAAAGGATTTCGTCTCCTACTTTACCCAAAGAAGAGAGATACTCTGTCATTAGTTCTGTCTTCTCTTGAATTTGTCTCTTTGATCACTTTCACATCTATCCCGATCCAGTGGATCCTCTCTAATGCATACAAATATGTTGAGATCTATTAAAAGAAAAAGTCTTCATTACCATTCTTGCAAGACATTGTCCTATATCATTCTTCTCAATTAAAAAAAACACTTGTATATCGTGCTTTCTTTTTTCCTCTGACACTTCTCAACTATTTGAAACTATCTTCTGACTCCAGCCACATGGTGGAAATTACTATCTTAGTTGCTAAATCTTATGGACTTTTCTCAGTTTCCATTTAACTCTTTTATTTTCTAATCCAAAGCAGAGACTTCAGGGACATAGTTGTCCCTCCTTTTTCTTTTTGCTTCCTGAAGTTTGATGGAGATACCTCTCACAGAGCCTCTCTGGATCTGCTTCATCAGATGAGTAACATAGCCCGTGATCTTATTGCGGAGCTTCTCTCTGGGGATGATGGCAATCTCCTCTTCTATCAAATTTGACACTGTTGATTCTCTGCAACTGGAGGCTTCCCCCCCTCCTTAGGGATTTAGTGATGCTTAACTGCCTTTGGTTTTCCTACCAGCTGTATTTTGAAGTTACTTCATCATGGCTTGTGGGAGTCAATAATTAAAATTTCAGTGTAAGCATTTATAAATCAGCAAACACTACAAATCAGAACTTAATTCATTGTTTTGTAGATTGTCTAGAGTTAAGAAACTGATAGGGAAAACATTAATAAAGCAGATTAAATTTAAAATTGTGCCAGTATAATTTTTTTTTCAAAGAGTTAATTGCTAAACATTCACAAGCTCACAGCTGTTCCTGTCTAAGCAATAAAGTTAACTTTACAGGATTATCATCCATCATCATCCCCAAAATTAAGGGATCCTACCCTCTAAACATAGTTGTTACTCAAAGGCTTTGTCCTGGGTCTTCTTTTTATAGTGTCTCTTGGTGATCTCATCAGTTCCCATGGTTTTATGTATCATTTATACTCAGATGACTTTAGAGCTAAATATCTGGTACTTATCTTTCTTCTGTATTCTAATTCCATGTCCCAGATGGAAGAACTATCTGTTGTATACCTTCACCTGAATGTCAGATGTAAATCAAAAACTCCATATGTACAAAGTAGAGAATAATGTTTGTCTTTCAGTCTTCCATATTTCTTTCGTGGGAGCAACCATACTTTGAGTTGACCAAATTCATTCTCTTTTGTCTAGAAGTACATTCTACTCCAGCAACTCTTCATTCTTCTCCGTGTGTGCTCCTAACTCTCTAGACTTTTCCAACCATGCTCTTGTGCAGATTTTTTTCCTCCCCTTTATGTACTTTTTTCCAACTTACTTTTTTATTGTTTTTCCTTATTAGGACATAGGCTCCTTGAGAGAAGGGGTTATATTTCTGTTTGTATTTGTATTCAGAGCACTTAGCAGAGCATATGGCACATGGTAAGCACTTAATAAATGCTTATTGACTTGTTCTTGAATTCTATGGCCCTCTTATTTTTAAGTGTCTTCTCTCATTAAATAAGTAAGTATGTACTAATCTGGTTTTCTAATTTATCTCCCTAGGGTAATGTGAGTGCCTTGACAGCATTGACATATTTTTATTCTG
Source organism: Phascolarctos cinereus (assembly GCF_003287225.1). Taxonomy (NCBI): domain Eukaryota; kingdom Metazoa; phylum Chordata; class Mammalia; order Diprotodontia; family Phascolarctidae; genus Phascolarctos; species Phascolarctos cinereus. The sequence goes on from NW_027555847.1 coordinate 303,689,763, forward strand.
TCTTTATATCACCAATGTCAATGTGATGCCTTGCAAAAGGTGGCTATTTAATATATGCAATATGGGGTTAGATTAAGTTGGTTTCAAACTTGTTACTGCTTCTATATCAGTGGTCTCATTGTTATTTAGTTTCATTATTTTAAAAGTATTTTCATGGTAGAGAAAATAAATCAGAAAATTAGAAATAAACTCTTGCTAGAAACCGATGTTATATGGAATGAGATTGGGATTTTGATCATTTCCATCTGAATCATCAAGTGATTTTTATCTCCAATTTAGGGAATTTTAGATATGCAAGTCAGCTATGCCTACTTCCAGTATTTTTTCTTCCATTCTGAAATATTTGAATAAAATTAATCTGCTTAAATTGTTTCCTTTGAAGATATAGGAATGAAAGAGGAAAATCAGAAAAATGAAATGATTCATAACTTTTGAAAAAAATGTCTAAATAGTATTTTTTTTTTGCCGTGGTTTGCTACTTTCTCATTGCAACATTCTTCAGATTGTTTATTGATTCTTTTATGGAGCTGGAAAGTTGACTCCTTTAGTTTTAATAGGATGTTTCCATTTGGATCTTTTATGTGTTACCAATGAAATCACAGAGCATGTAATACTAGTAAAAATGTGCAAAGTAGTAATGACCTGATAAGGTCCTGAATGCATAAGATTTAGAAATTAGTTTTCCTGTTAAATAAAATTACAAAATGGACATTTTTTTCCCTGTCTTGTAAGGATGCTACAACCTTATTTTCTTCGATCCTAAACTGATACCGAAGTAAGCCCATTTAATTGCAACTAACTAGACTTTCCATTGTCATACTTAACCTGGAAAACTAGAATCCATGAACAATCCCGTTGATGGTAATGAGGAAAGGGAGGGGCATCAAGGATCTCTTGCCACTTTCACCCTTTTAACAGAACACTTGACCTGGATTGATTTTTCTTTTCCTTTTTTCTTTTATTGACAAATATGATGTAATTGTTCAGCAGCCAGATCATTTGAAGCCTGACTCTATCACCTTGATCATTTTTTGCAGCTCTGTTTTCAAGAATCATATGCCAGAATCTCAGAACTGGAAAGGACTTCAGTGGTCACCTAGTTCAAAATACACCCCACAATTGGCTATGAATCCATTATTACTAAAGGTAGCTATCCTTGTTTAGGAAAGTGTATATTATTACATTTCCCCCCTGGCATTAAGCTTAAACTTGTACCTTTGTAACTTCCACCCATTATTCCCAGTTTTGCTTTCTGGGGTCTAACAGAATGAGTTTAATCTCTCTTCCACAAGACTGTTCTTCAAATACTTGAACACAGCTATCATAATTCTCTTGAGTCTTAATTTTTTTATACCTCCTGGATGCCTTGGTTTCCTTTAAGGCTCAGCTCAGATAATCTCTTCTGCAATGGTACATACCAGATAGTACCTTCCCTCTGAGATTGCCTTCAGTTTATACTTTAAGCATCTAGAGGCAGCTAGATGGCTCATTGGTACTGGAGTCAGGGAGATCTGAGTTAAAATATGGCCTCAAATACTTGCCCTGGGCAATTTACTTAACTGCTCTTTGCCTCAGTTTCCTCTTCTGTAAAATGGGATTAATAATAACACCTACCTCTCAGTGTTTAGGTGAGGATCAAATAAGATAATAATCATAAAGCACTTAGCCTAGCACCTGCCACAAAGTAAGTGCTCTACAAATGTTAGCTATTATTGTACATTCGTAGTTACTTAATTGGTGCCTCCCCCATGAGAATGTATGGTCATTGAAGAGAAGGCCATTTCCCTCCGTTCTTTATAGTCTCAGGGCAGTTCCTGGCACATATTTAATAAATGCATTACTGTCTGACTGATGGATATAGGTGATGCCTATATATTGGCTGTCTAGAAGTTAGACTTCTAATTACTCTCATCTTGTAATGAGGAACGGGCTATCAAGTAGTACTTGGGGGATCTTTCATTGCTGTCTTCTACAGAAAGCCTTTCCCAAATCCTCTTATTTCTAGTCCTTTCCCTGTTTTAATTATTTCTTATTTATCTTACATTTAGCTTGTTTGAACATATTTGTTTGTTTGTTGTCTCCCCCATTAGAATGTAAACTGTTTGAGGGAGGGAACTGATTTTTTGTCTCTTTTTATATCCTTAGCTCTAAGATCACTGCCTGCGCATAGTTTGTGCTTAATTAATGTATATTGACTATTTAAATATGAACTGAACTAGCAGTTGGTTTTTTCCCCCATGGCACATTTATCTCCTGGTGATAGATTTTATTTCCCTCTCACTGCTGGGCCTCTTCCTTCTGGAAGGACACTTTTTATTCTTGATGACCATAATAACATTGGCTCCTCTTTAATGCTCAGAGTAACTATCTGATTTTGGTGATGTAGTTATCCTTGCAAGTAAATAAATTATGGTGTAAGTGGAGTACAGTTTTCTCCAGAAACCTCCTGTCCTAGCAGGAATAGGACTTTAATTCTTTACTACCTTCGGTTATGATGGATTTCTGTGGAATTTCCTCACATATTTCATTTGGAGGAAGACAGAGCCACGCTGTTCTTTGAAGGTTCATTTAATATTAATTTTTTTAAATTCCATGCTTATGTGCTCTGACTCTTACTGTAAGTACATAATTTGCAAAAAGAAAAAAATAGAAAAGAAAGCCATGGCACATGTAATTACACTACAATAATATATTACATAAATTGCAGCATGTTAGTCTCTGATTAATATAAAGTGTTACAAGATGTTTTTAATATAATTAAATAGAAATGTTCCTTTTCCCTTTAGTGCTTTACAAATATTGTTTTCTCATATCTTTCTTGTTGTCAGGGGATTTCATTATTTGCTCTTCCTCCTTTAATTCAATTTTTGAAAATTAAAATTTTGCACTGTTTTAAAGTTTCAAACTACTCCCAAACTAGGGAAAAGAATATAAACCCTGATAGGATGTATTTGAGAATGTAATTTAAACATTTTCCTTTACTTAATTCTTAATCAATAGTTGAAGTCAATATAGAGCTTCCTGAAAAATAATTTTCTTTACAGTTTTAAAAATTAAGAACATACAAAGACAACATTTTTAATGATTCTCTGAGGTCCAGCTATTAGAAACATTCAATATACTTCTTACTAAATTACTTGTTCAAGCAAATTCATTACTCTTTACTAATCTATAATAAATATTCATCATCCTAATGATCAATTACCATGTATTGGAAGTCTCTGGGTCTTTGGTACTGTTCCAGGAAATTTCTATTCAATGTATTAATAATGATAATGATAGCTATTTAAATGACAGCAACAACTAAAAACCCATTCTTATCATCATCTGTTGTTCAGTTGTTCAGTTGTGTCTGACTCTTGGTGACTCCATGGACCATAACACATAAGGCCATTCTATCCTCCACTAGCTCTTGAAGTCTGTCCAAGCTCATGTTCCTTGGTTCCATGACACTATCTCTCCATTTCATCCTCTGCCATCCCCTTCTCATTTTGCCTTCAATCTTTCCCAATATCGGGGTCTTTTCCAATGAGTCCCATCTTCTCATCATGTGGCCAAAGTGTTTAAACTTCAGATTCAGTGATTAACCTTCCAATGAATAGTAAGAATTAATTTCTTTGGGTATTGACTAATTTGATCTTGTTGCTGTCCAAGGGACTCTCAAAAGTCTTCTCTAAAACAACAGTTTGAAAGCATCAGTTCTGAGGCACTCAGCTTCCCTTATACTCCAGCTCTAATGGTGATACACTGCTACTGAAACAACAACAACAACAACAGCATAGCTTTGACCATTCAGTCCTTTGCCTGCAAGATGATATCTCTGCTTTATTGTATGCTATCCAGATTTGTCATGGCTTTTCTTCTCAGGGGCAAGCATCTGTTGATTTCATGACTGTAGTCACCATCTACAGTGATCTTTGAGTTCAAGATATAAAATCTGACAAGAATATAAAATCTGAATATTAAAGTATTCTTCTCTTTGCCAGAAAGAAATGAGACAAGTTGCCAAAATCCTAGGTATTTTGATGGTCAGCTTCAAGGCAGCTTTTTTCATCCTGATCAAGAGGTTTCTTAGTTCTTCTTTAGTTCTTCCATTACAGTAGCATCATCTTCATATTGGAGATTGCTGATATTTCTCCTAGCAACCCTAATTCTAGCTTTTGATAACCTCCAGCCCAGCATATTGCATGATAACTCTGTATATAAGTTAAATAAATAAGGTGACAATATACAGCCTTGTTGTACTCCTTTTCCAATCTTAAACCAGTCAGTTGTTCCATATTTGGTTCTACATGTTACTTCTTGACCCACATACAGCTTTGTCAGGAGATAAATAAGATGATCTGGTTGTCTTTGAGAACTTGCCACATTTTGTTGTGATCAGCATAGTCAAAGGCTTTAGTATAGTCAATGAAGTAGAAGTAGATGTTTTTCTGGAACCCTGTTGCTTCCTCCATAATCCAGGAAATTGGCAATTTGGTCCCTAGTTCCTCTGCCTTTTTGAAAATTAGCCTACTCTACAGGTAATTCTCAATTTCACATATTCCTGATGTATAGCTTGCAAAATCTTAAGCCTGATCTTACTGGCATATGAAATGAGTGCAAGTGTTTGTGATTGAACATTCTTTGACATTGCCCTTATTTAAGATAGGGATGTAAACTGAACTTTTCCTATTCGGTGGCCACTGTTGAGGTTTCCAAATTTGACGGCATATTAATACAGTACTAAAAGAAGTATAATCTTTTAGGGTTTTAAATACCTCAGCTGAAATTCTATCACCTCTACTAACTTTATTGTTAGCAATACATCCTAAGGCCCTCTTGACTTCATTCTCCAGGATGTCTGGCTCTGGAGGAGTAACCACACTATTATGGTTATCAGTGATGTTAAGATCTTTCTTGTATAGTAATTGATATATAATTTTATGTATTCTTTTTCTTTTATATATATGTATATATACATATACATATATATGTATATATATACATATATATGTATATGTATATATACATATATATGCATATATATATATTTAGTTAGTTTTCAACATTTACTTCCACAAGATTTTGAATTCCATATTTTCACCCCATCTTGCCCCTCCCCCCACCCCAAGATGGCATGCATTCTGAATACCCCTTTCCCTAGTCTGTCCTCCCTTCTATCTCTCCCCACCCTTCTCTTATCCCCTTCCCCTTCTATTTTCCTGTAGGGCAATATAGATTTCTATACCTCATTTCCTGTATTTCTTATTTTCCAGTTGCATGTGGAAACATTTTGTTTAAACATGTATTTTTAAAACTTTGGGTTCCAAATTTTCTCCCTTCTTCCCACCCCACCTACCCTCATTGAAAAGGCAAGCAAGTCAATACAGGCCATACATGTGCAGTTATGCAAAACATTTCCATAATACACATGTTGTGAAAAACTAACTTTATTTCCCTTAATCCTATCCTGCCACCCCCATTTATTCTATTCTTTCTTTTGTCCCTGTCTCTCCTCAGAAGTACTTCCTTCTGATTACCCCTTTCCCAATCTGCCTTTCTCTCTATCATCCCCCTCTTGCTCTCTTGTCCCCTTCCTCCCCTATTTTCCTGTAGGGAAAGATAGATTTCCATACCCAATAGAGTATGTATGTTATTCCCTCCTTAAGCCAAATCCTACGAGAATAAGATTCTATCATTTCCTCTCATCTTCTCCTGTTTCCCCTCCACTGTAAGAACCTTTTCTTGTCTGTTCTGTGCAAGATTATGTGCCCCATTCTACCTCTTTCTTTCTCCTTCTCCTAATATAATCCTCTCTCATCCTTTAATTTTATTCTCCAAATATCACCCCTTCATCTTCAACTCACCCTGGGAGTTGACAAAGGTCTCATGAGTTATAGATATCATTTTTCCATGCAGGAATGTAAACAGTTCAGCCTTAATAAGTCTCTCATAATTTCTCTTTCCTGTTTACCTCTTCATGTTCCACTTGACTCTTGTATCTGAAAGTCAAATTTTGTATTCAGCTCTGTTCTTTTCATCAAGAATGCTTGAAAGTCCTCTATTTCACTGAATGACCATTTTTTCCCCCTGAAGAATTATACTCAGTTTTGCTGGGTAGGTGATTCTTGGTTGCAATCCTATCTCCTTTGCCCTCCGGAATATTATATTCCATGCCCTTCTGTCCCTTAATGTAGAAGCTGCTAAATCTTGTGTTATCTGATTGTGTTTCCACCATACTTGAATTGTTTCTTTCTGGCTGCTTGCAATATTTTATCCTTGACCTGGAAACTCTTGAATTTGGCTACAATATTCCTAGGAGTTTCCCTTTGGGGATCTCTTTAGGGGGGAGATCGGTGGATTCTTTCAATTTCTATTTCGCCCTCTGGTTCTAATATATCAGGGCAGTTTTCCTTGATAATTTCTTGAAAGATGATGTCTAGGCTCTTTTTTTGATCATGGCTTTCAGATAGCCCAATAATTTTTAAATTCTTTCTCCTGGATCTATTTTCCAATGAGATATTTCATATTGTTTTCTAATTTTTCATTCTTTTGGATTTGTTCTACTGTGTTGTGATTTCTCATAAAGTCACTAGCTTCCAATTGCTCTATTCTAATTTTTAAGGAAGTGTTTTCTCCAGTAAGCTTTTGGACTTTCTTTTCCATTTGGTCAATTTTGCTTTTTAGGGCATTTTTCTCCTCATTGTCTTTTTAGACCTCTTTTGCCATTTGGGTTAGGTTATTTTTTAAGGTGTTATTTTCTTCAGTATTTTTTTTTGGGTCTCATTTAGCAAGCTGTTTACTTGTTTTTCATGATTTTCTTGCATCACTTTCATTTCTCTTCCCAGTTTGTCCTCTACTTCTCTTACTTGCTTCTCAAAATCTCTTTTAAGATATGGTAATTTGGTATTGTACTAATAAGTAAATTCATTTAGGTAGTTACATCATTTTTACTCTGTTAGCTTGGCCGATGTATGAGCAATTAATATTTCTCTACTTATTTTTTATTCCCAAGTATCTTATATATTTGTATGCCTTAAATAGAATTTCTCTTTCTAACTCTGAAAAGTATTTCTCAGTGCTCGTTATTTGTGTAGATTTATATTCTGCAAGCTTGATCATTTTATTTGTTTCAATTACTGTAGTTGACTCTAGAATTCTTTAAGAATGCTATTGTATCATCTGCAAAAGTAATAATTTTATTTTTTAAAACAATGTTTATTCCCATAATTATTTTTTCATGTCACATAACCACAGACAGCATTCCTAGTATGGTCTCAAATAAAAGGAGTAAAAATGGGCATTCTTACTTCTCCCCTTATTTTGTTGGGAAGGATTCTAGCTTTTCTACATTACATATAATGCTGACTCTTACGTCTGGATATATACTATTGATTTTGCTAAGAAAAAGTCAATTCATTCTTATAGGTTTGTTTTTTAGAATTGTGGCAAAAATGAGCATGATGTGGTATCAAAAATTTTTGGTATTTATTGATATAGTAATATTATTTTGTTATTTTAAATATTTTTTGCCTGAACAAATAAAATTCAAGTAAAATTAGAAGGGAAATAGTTAAGTTGGAAAAAAAATCTTGGCAGCAAATTTCTTTGATAAAGGCCTAATTTCCAAAATATATATATTGAATTGATTTAAATGGATAAGAATAAAAGACATTCCTCAGTCAGAAAATGATTTAAGGATATAAAAAATTAGTTCTCAGGAGAAGAAGCCCAAGCTATCTATAGCCTTATGAAAAAAAAGTCCCAAATCAATACTAATTAGAGAAATGAAAATTAAACCTGGTTTAAAATTCTACTTCACATTTATTATTCTGACAAAGTGGACAAAAATGGAATATGAGAAATGATTGAAAAGGTACAAAACTGGTATAAACATTCAGTAAAATAACTTGGAACCATGCTCCCAAATTTATTAAATTGTTCCTACCTCTTGATTCAACCATACCTCTACTAGGTCTATATCCAAGGAGATCAGAGAAAGAGGAAAAGGTCCCATATGTACAAAAGTGCTTATAGCATTTCTTTTTATGTTGGGAAAGAACTGGAAATTAAAAGGGTAAATACCCATCAATTGTTGAATTGGTGAATGAATTATATTATGCAAATATAATGAAAAGTTATTGTGCTGTCAGAAATGTGTAGAGATGGATTCAAGAAAAACCTAGGAAGAGTTGTATGGATTAATACAGATTGAAGTCATCAGAAGGATGAAAATAGTTTGCACTATAATGTAAACATTGTAAAAATGAACAATTTTGAAAGGCTAATAATTTTTATAGATGCAATGAGTAATCATGATTTAAATACTAATTTAAAAATGACTACCTACCTCATGACAGAGATACAATGGACTAATATGAAAAATGAAGCTCAAGTTTTTATACAGGGCCAACTAACCAATGTGGAGGTGGGCATAGGTATAGTAAGCTTCCCTAACCAACTGCCCCACCCCCCTTCCCTAAAGAGGGTCTTTGGGCTATTTTCAAAATTGAACAGAAGGAAGTTTAGAAGGAAACAGAGATATATAACACTTTTGAAAGTAAATAAAATAAGTAAATGAAAATAAAAGACATTGCTGAATATTTATATAATTTTTAAAAATGCAAGTGATATGCATTGGGTATTTAGTTTCATATGTAATGTGCTTTTTTTGTTCTTTGCCTATGGAAATGTTAATTTTTATGGTATTTAAATTAAGTATTTTTGAATGAGAAGCAATATATGAGAGAAGAAAAGGAAAGACTGGATGAAACATAAATTATAACTGGTTGAAAATGGAGAAAAAGCAAAGAATAGCTCTGAGGTTTTGTGCTAAAGTGACTAGAAGAATGATAATATCCAAAACATGCAGTTTTGTTATCCTTATCATCAAAATAAAATGTCCAAATGGTCCATTAAATTTATTTAATCAAATTTTTCATTTCATAACAAAAGGCACAATGCCCTACCTCACAAATGTTGTTTACTTGATGCTTCTTAAATCAGAATAATCAATGAAATAAGAGTTTTATGTTATTTAGGTACAAGAAAACCAGCTCTGAAGATTTCAATCTCTGTGAGAACATGTAAGTTGGGTTTCTATTTAGCTGCAATGTCTTCACATCTTTAATTTTCAATTATAGTGAGAATGTCACTGTAGAGGTGCAGGTAGCTTAGTTCATCCAGAAATTGCTAGAAAACAAGCTCATATTTAAGAGTACCAGCAATTAGATCAGGAGGTACTTAACATTTTTTGTATCATGGGTACCTTTGGAATGTGGGGAAGTCTATAGACTCCATAACAAGTTTTTTAAATGCACAAAATAAAATGCAATTACAAGGAAAGCTATCAAAGTATTACCAAAAAAAGTTTATAGATCCCAAAGAATCCCTAAGTTAGAAGACTGTTTAGAGAAAGTCTAAAAGCTGCACTTTGTGCTCTTTTTTGCCAATCCAACAATCTCACCACAGAAGTTGAAGACGTCAATCCAGGATTGGGATCACTTTGTATAGTTATCTGTTACATGAGTCTCCAAAGAAAGAACCACTTGATGGTAACCTTCTAGTGATAAAATTCTCTATATTTAACAAGGCAGCAAAACATTTCCTTAGTCATTAGACCCAATATGCCTTTGGGACTATGCCTGAAATCTTACCAGCCTGGTAAATACTACCAGAACTTGTTTTGGTAAGTTTTTAAGAGCCTTTAAGAGCCTTTAAGAGCCAGTTTCTCCACAATACCACAATGAGGGTAGTTTTTTTTTTTAACAACTAGGGTAGCTCTTTCGATGAAAATCCTAGGAAGAATCAAGCAAATTTTCACAGACAGCTGCCTACAGTGGCCTACTTTCATAGTCACACATTCACCACAAATGGAGACATAAAAAATCTTGATATTTCTGTCTGCTATTATTTACTATGGATTGTAAAAATAAAATAATTTGGTAAAACAAATCATAGCATTGAAGACTTTCCTCTAACAAAATTTACATTGTGCATATTTTGTTAAATGATTTCATGATAGGTGAAATCTAGCATCCATTCAGCAATGAGTCATAAAGAGTTTGGGTGATTTGCCCATGGCCACACAAACTGCAAAGCTGAAATTCAAACACAAGTCCTCTAGTTCCAGATCCATGGTATTTTTAAGTGTCATAGAGATATTTAGCACAGACTCCAAATGGATGACAACTCTCTCTCTCTCTCTCTCTCTCTCTCTCTCTCTCTCTCTCTCTCTCTCTCTCTCTCTCTCTCTTTCATGTATTTATTCACACACACACACATATACATGCATACATATATACATACATGTGAAAGAAGACCAAAGCTTCAAAGACAAAAGAAAATCTTTTCAAAACAACAAGGCAAAATATTTCTTGAAGCTCCTCGAATGAATACTAATATTGCCACTTGGGAAAGGCTGGTGAGGAGAGCAACTCCTCTAGTAAATCATTCTGGCACCTTCAGCCCTCAGGTTACTAGGCCTGCAACAGTGCACATAGTTGATGTACATATTTTGGAACTAGAACCACCAACAAGCAACCCAACAGCAACCAAATTGGACTTTGAATTTGAACCAGGAGAATCTCCAGCCCTACTACATGCAACTTCCTTTAGAGAAATACATGAATTGCCCCAATATTCTAGAACCAGAAGACAAAATATAATTTGAAAGAATCCATTGATAACTTCCTGAAAGAGATCCCAAAATGCATATGCCCTGGAATATGATAGCTAAATTCCAGAGTTCCCAGGTCAAGGAGAAAATATTGGAAGCAGCCAGAAAGAAACAACTCAAGTATGCTGAAGCCACAGTCAGGATAACAAAAAATATTTAGCAGCTTCTACATTAAAGGATCAGAGGGCTTAAAATATGATATTCCAGATATCAAAGGAGGTAGGATTGCAAACAAGAATTACCTACCCAGCAAAACTGAATATAATCCTTCAGGGAAAAATGGACATTGAATGAGATATTGGACTTTCAAGCATTCTTGATGAAAAGATCACAGCTGAATAGAAAATTTGACTTTCAAATATAATACTCAGGTGAAGCATAAATACATAAACAGGAAAGTGAAATCATAAAGACTTAATAAGGTTAAACTGTTAACATTCCTGCATAGGAAGATATTTATAAGTTATAAGACCTTTTTCATTATTAGAGTTGTTAGATGGTATATTATATATAATATAATATCATATTATATATATATATATATATATAAAATCAACTGATCATTGATTGTACTATAAGAAATGATGAACAGGATGCTCTCAGGAAAACCCTGAAAGACTTGCACAGACTAAGGCAAAGTAAAATGTATTGCATACAAAGTAACAGCAATGTTGTAAGATGATCAGCTGTGAACGACTTAGGTATTCTGGGCAATACAATAATCCAAGACAGCTCTGATGGACTTATGATGAAAAATGCTGTCTACAGAATCCTCTGATCATTTCCTGAAAAAAAGATCCCAAAATGATCTCAGAAATAATATAACCAAAATACAGAGCTCCCAGATCAAGGAGAAAATTTTGCAAGCAGCCAGAAAGAAACAATAAATTCAAATATTGTGGAGCCACAATCAGGAAAGCAAAAGATTTAACAGATTCTACATTAAAGGGCTGGAAGTCTTGGAATATGATATCTGGAAGACAAAGGAGCTAATATTACAACCAAGAATCACCTACCTGGCAAAACTGAGTATAATCCAGATGGCAAAATGGACATTTAGTAAAACTGAGGACTTTCAAGAATTCCTGATTAAAAGACCAGAATTTAATAGAAAATTTGGCTTTTACATATAAAACTCAGGAGAAGCATGAAAAGGTAAACAGGAAAGGTAAATAATGGGGATTCAACAAGGTCAAACTACTTACATTCCAACATGGGAAACTGGTACTTATAATTCTTAGGAACTTTATCATTATTAGGGCAGTTAGAAATAGTATAAATAGAGGGACTGGATGTGAATTAATTATGATGGGATTATATCTAAAAATAAAATTAAAGGATAAGACAGAGAGATAACTATGATGGGGTATATAAAAATAAAATTAAGGAATGATAGATGGATCCAATGGGAGAAGAGGGGAGGGAGAGGTAGAATATGGTAAATTATTTTACAGGAAAGGGTCATGAAAGAGTTTTTGTAGTGGAGGGGAAGGTGGAAAGGGTTGGCAAACAATACTTGAATCTTACTGTCATAAGAATTGGCTCAAAGAGGGAATAATATACACATTCAGGTATTGAAATTTATCTTATTTTACAGAGAAATAGGAGAAAAAGGGGGCAAGAGAAAAGGTGAGGCATATAGAAGGGAGGGTGGATTGTAGAAGCAGAGGTAAGAAGCAAAACACTTTTGAAAAAGGACAATGTGAAAAGAGAGAAAGAAGTACAAATGAGAAAAATAGGATGGAGAGAAATACATAGTAATCATAACTTGAGAAAATATTTACAGCAAATTTCTCTGACAAAGGCCTCATTTCTCAAATATATACAGAATGGAGTCAAATTTATAAGAATACAAATCCTTCCACAATTGATAAATGATAAAAGGATATGAACAGGTAGTTTTCATATGAACAAATCCAAGTTATCTATAGTCATATGAAAAAAATATTCTAAGTCACTATTGATTAGAGAAATGAAAATTAAAAACTGCGAGGTATCACCTCAAAGCTACCAAATTGGTTAATATGACAGAAATGGAAAATGGCGAATACTGGATGGAATTTGAGAAAATAGAGACACTAAAGCACCACTGATGGTATTGTAAAGTGATTCAACCATTCTTTTATGTTTTTCTTTGTTTTTCTTTTCTTCTTCTTCTTTTCTTTTTGTGAAGCAATTGGGGTTAAGTAACTTGCCCAAAGTCACACAGCTAGTAACTGTTATGTGTCTGAGGTCAGATTTGAACTCAGGTCCTCCTGACTCCAAGGCTGGAGCTCTATCCACTGCACCACCTGGCTGCCCCTGATTCAACCATTCTGGAGAGCAATTTGGAACTATCCCCCAAAGGCACCTAGTTCTGTGTCGTAAAGAGATTAAAAAAATAGAAAAGGACCTATACATACAAACATATGCATAGTAGTTCTTTTTTTGTGCTGGCAAAGAATTGAAAATTGAGGGATTACCCATAAATTGGGAAGCGACTGAACAAGTTGTGATATAAGACTATGATAGAATTTTACTGCTGTTTTGAAATGATGATCAAGATGCTTTCAGAAAAACCTAGAAAAAACTTATATGAACTGATGCAAAGTGAAATGAGCAGAACCAGGAGAACCTTGTACACAAAACAGCAATATTGTATGATGATCAACTGTGAATGACTTAGTTATTCTCAGCAACAAAAAGACACAAGACAATTCGAATGAATTATAATGAAAAATGCTATCCAGGACTAGAGAAAGAACTGACAGAGTCTGAATACAGATTGAACAAAACTTAATTTATTTTCTTTTCCTTGTATTTTTCTGTTTTCTTTTACAACATGACTAAAATGGAGACAGGTTTCGAATCACTGCACATGCATAACTCACATTAAATTGTTTGCCTTATCAGGATGAGGGCGGGGTGAGAGGATAGGGAGAGAGTTTAGGATTCAAAATTTTAAAAACTGAATGCTAAAATTTTTTTACATGTAATTGGGAAAAATAAAACATTAAGAATGAGAAAAAATCATCAAGGACTTTTTTGATGAGAAAAGGATATGAGCCAATCATGTAGTAACCACTAGGGTTAGCAGAAGGATAAGACAGCTGAAATGTAGAATATGCCACACATTAATATAATTAAGGGGAAATGTTTCCTTTACATTCCAAAAATTCTGTATGGAGGATTTATGAAAGGATATGGAAAATATTGACAGAAGTTGAGAAGGCTTAGAAGAGCTGTGGTTGAGGGAACTAATCCACAAAATTATCTGTTGAGGCAATAATACTATATATTTTTCAGCAAATTAGGAAAACCATACAAATATCTAATTTGTTAAGAAAAAGTTCAACAAAATGAAACAAACCAATGGAATCCTCCCCTCCTCATAGATGGTGTCTATTTGTAATAATTAAGAGACAGAAAGTGATTCACTGATGACATAAAGTGAGTGCCATTTTGTCCTTGGTAAATAGTCACACTAGTTTCATTAAGACTTTTATTTTCTCTTCTGTCCAAATCACTCATTTCTTCTCCAGAATGCAGAATTTATTTTATCTATTTCATCTTCTAATTTTATCTTTGAATATGTACTCCAACAATGCAAATCTTTTAAAGGAAGGAAGGCCTAATGTATAGAGAGCCAGACTCAGTGGTCAGAAAGACCTGTGTGTAAATCCTGACTCTGATACTTAGTAGCTTGGTAACCTTTCATAGGTCTTTTACTATTTTTTAACCTCAGTTTCCTCAACTACAAAATGGTAATAATAATATTTGTAATGCTCTAACAAAGTTTTTATGAGCATCAAATGAAGTATTATATGGTGTTTGTGTACCTTTAAATGCTATAAATATGATCTTTACTATCATCATTTACTTGAAACTGAAGGAAAAATTTTACTTGGAAAAAAGTTTTCAATTATCTATTCAAAATCTTGTTTTTAATATTCTTAAATTTAATTCATTTAGAAACTATGGGGGAGAAAATAAACAGTCAACATTTATTAAGCTCTTAATGACTTAGTCTTACAGATACAAACTATTTAATAGAATCCAGTTAAACAACTGGCCATAGCTGTTTACAGAAAGCCAAACAACTAGTGTGAATGAATTTTTCTTGTTCTAACTAGATTGGTATCATACAGAGACAGCAATGTCATACAGACTGCTTTCAGAACACTCTACTATAGACCATAGGAGGAATATAATCAAAAGAGATATAGTTGTGGGCTAAAAGGAGTATAGTTACACTGAGGGATCAGAACACACATCCTAAGGAAACTAAAGTGCACCTTTATAGAGCCACATGCAAACTAATGCAGTACAAATTGAGGACAGACGTGCTGGGTCAATGTTGAATAAAAGAGTCAGCTGGGGTCAATATTTGAAGGTTTCTGGAGAGAGCGAATTTTGAGGTGTTTTTTTTTTTTTAAAGAGACAAGGTTTCTAGTAGAAAGGAAGGAGAAGGCATTTGGAAATTCAGAGCTCCCAGATCAAGGAGAAGATATTGTAAGCAACCATAAAGAAAGAATTAAATATCATTGAGCCACAGTCAGAATCACATATGATTTAGCAGCTACTACTATAAAGTACTATAAAGAGGGCTTGGGATAAAATATTCCAGAAAGCTAGTATTATAATCAATAATAGCTTACACAGGAAAAGCAAGTATAATCCTACAGCAGGAAAAAATGGATGTTTAATGAAATAGAGGACTTCCTGGTATTCTTAGTGAAAGAACAGAGGTAGAAGAAAAATTGACATTCAAATACAAGACTCAAGAGAATTATAAAATAGATAACGTGAAGAAGAAATCACAAAGCAGTTAACAAAAGTAAGGGTGAAAGGAGGGAGAAAAATTGAAATTTAAAATAAATAAATCAAATTTTAAAAGTACAAAAAAATGAGACCAGAAGCCAGATTGAAAAATTATGAAGACAGTGAGAGGAAAAAAAAAGTGAAAGCATCAGTTATAGATAGGAGTTTAGTCAGATAAGGGAGAAGAAATATAAGAGAGCTTACACATATGAATGGTAAGGGTTTTGAGGATATGTGAGACATTAGGTAACAGCAATAATATATATACATGTACATACACACACACACACACACACACACACACACACACACACACACACACATATATATCCAACAGTGATTAATGTGGGGAAGATTGTTGTAAGCTGTCCTGAATAATGATGGTGCTAGTTGGTATTTCTCTTTTAATAAACTCTAGGTAGAAATTTATGAAGAAATGACACATTCTTTTATTTCCTTTTTTCTCCAGTCCAACTAGGTTGAGGTAATGAAAAGTCTCAGAAAAGCATAATTTCACATGCTTATTTTCAACTTTTGCACACTTTTCTATACTAAATTTGTAGAGCTGAATCCCTGGGTGACATGGTGATATACCTACAACCTTTTCAAACAATGTACAGAAAACATGCATAAGAACTGTGAAGCAAATCATGGATTTTGTTCCAGGTATGAATCCAAGGGGCATTTTATAAATGGAACCTGTCTTATTCTGTTATGTTAGGCGACTCCAAGACAAAGTGAACCACTTCTATCAAGACATATGATGGGGATCCTTTTTTTTTCTTTTAACTAAACTAAGCTCTTTTCATTTACTCTCTATGTGTCACTTAGATGGCAGGCATATTCTTTGTGTGATTTTCTACTTATCAGATATTGTAACTTTAGTATTTGAGTATTTGCATTATAAAAATCATAATCTGAAATTTGGTATATTAAAAAAAATCCCTTAGTAAACCAACATAATTTTATATAACTTAGTGCTTTGAGAAACTAGCTCATCAAACTCAAAACTAATTTATTTAAAAAAGCATATCAACCTCTGGTATTCAGTTGTAACCACAGATACATTGACAAGATATAGACACGCATAATCTTATGAATCACATTTTTAATAAACATTTTTTCCTTCCCTTACCTAAAAACTGTAGAAATAATATTCAGAACAAAGCTTTCAATCATATGTGATCTTACTGTTGCTTTGAGATATGAATACCTAAAAAAGAATTACAATAAATAATAGGTTTAGTACTGTAGTGGAGGTTAGAGGCCATCTAGTCCAAGATCTTAATGTTACAGATAAGGAAACTGAAGCTTAAGGGGGATAAGACCTTTGTCAAGATTATACAGATGGCAAGTGATAAAGTTAGGATCTGAACCCAAATATTCTGATTCTGAAACCAGTGATCTTTCCACTATACTATGTTTCCTCTCTCAGAATTGCATTAGTACATACAAATTTAGTAAAAATTAAGTACCATTAAAATAATTGGAAAATATGAGAGATCTTAGAAGTTGGCAGAAGCCATTTAGACAAAAAAAGGATGGATTGGATAGTGATTGTTGTCGTTGCTGTTGTTGTTGTCTAGTCATTTCATTTGTGTCTGACTCCATTTGAGTATCTTCTTGGCAAAGAAATTTGTGATTTTCCATTTTTTTCCCCAGCACATTTTACAGACGAAGAACTGAGAAAAACAGGGGAAAATGACTTTCCCAGTGTCATAAAGCTAGTAAATGTCTGAGAGTGGATTTGAACTTATGAAGATGAATCTTCCTGATTTCAATCATGGTGCTCTATCCACTGCATCTCTAAACAAAACAAGAGCTCTTACATAGCATGATGATTATTTTTTTCTCATATCTACTGAAAAATAATCAAGTAGAATTGAGTTTCAATTGCAGTATGTAAGATTTAAGCTATTGAGAAGAAAGAACTGCCTCACATCACATTTTTATGGTCAGAGTTGTGAAAAATGGCAACAGATTACAGAAGGAGAACCAGGAGGAGCACCTGGAATATATTTGTCTAGGAGGTGTTTGATTTTTTATTTGAATGATTAGATTGTGGGCATTAAGGAAAATGGAATGAATAGCTGTAGTCCTTTCATTTTTATTCCAAATCACGAGATCCTATATAATTATCCTGTTCTTTTCTTTTTGAAATAAAAACAACTTTATTGATAATAAAATGTTAAAAATAAAATTCCTGGTTAAATTCAAATAAAACACTCCATTTCAGCAATGGCAATGGCAATCAGTAATGACGTCAGGAAAAATATTCCTACATGGCAGTAAGAATTGTGTCAATATCTTCAAAATTACCTCCCCATATAATGATACTTTTGCCTCAGGAAGAAAGAAAGCCAAACTGCTTTCTTGCTGCCCTGAAGGATCAGCTTAGCCTACATAAAACAGGTACCTATCTTACCAAATCTTGTCCCTTGGTGGCGAGGTCTTCTAAATATTCTAAGGGTACTTCTACCACTAAAATAGTGTTAAAACAATTCGGACCTCATAAGAATCACTGTATTAAAACATAATACATAAAAAGGCAAAACCAATAAAATATCCTGCAAAATGTGATATTTGTAAAGTGATTAGCTCAGTGCTTTTTGCATAGTTGTTTTCCAAGAGGACCAATGACATCACAGGATGATGCTTTCACTTGAGTGTCAATTGGATTTAAGAGAAATAGAGTTTCATAAAGTCTTCTGCCTAACTCTTTCTTTCATAGTCATAAAAATCCAGTGGCAAGGCAAAAGTAAGCATGCTTGGTGATGGCCCAGGAGGTTAGCTATGATAGACCCCTGGAGAAAATTGAATGGGCATAGAAAGAAATGTGCCTTTTCCTCAGTGGGTACATGGCAACTACACAAAAACTGCCCATGTATTAGAGCATAAAAATTTCATAATCCAATGTAGAAAGGGAGAAATATTAAATGCATCCTTTACAGATCATGACACAATAAAAATTACATGTGATAAAGGACCATGGAAAGATAGATGGAAAATTAATTGGAAACTAAATAATCTAATCCTGAAGGATTAGTGGGTCAAACAACAAATAAGAGAAACAATCAATAATTTCATCAAAGGGAATGATAATAATGAGACAACAATTTATGGGATGCAGCCAAAGCAGTACCCAGGGAAAAATTTTGTACATCAAAGTGCTTACATGAATAAAATAGAGAAAAACGAGATCAATGGCATGCAAGTAAAAAAGGTAGAAAAATAACAAATTAAAAATCTCCAACTAAATAGTAAATTAGAAAATCTGAAAATTAAAGAAGAGATTAATAAAATTGAAATTAGGAAAACTATTGAACTAATAAATAAAACTAAGAGCTGGCTTATGAAAAAAATATAAAATAGGCAAATCTTTGTTTAATTCAATTAAAAAAGAGAGAAAACCAAATTACTAGTATCAAAAATAATAGCAGTGAATTCACTGCTAATGAGGAGGAAATTAAAGCAAAATTTAGGAGCTATTTTACCTAACTGTATGTCAATAAATCAATCTAAATGAAATGGATGAATATTTGCAAAAATATAAATTGTCCAGATTAGCAGAAGAGGAAATAAAATGCTTAAATAACACCATTTTAGAAAAAAGAAATTGAACAAGCCATCAGTGAACTCACTAAGCAAAACCTCCAGGGCTAGAAGGATTTACATGTGAATTTTACCAAACAGCTAAAGAACAGCTAATTCCAATGCTCTATAAACTATTTGGAATAAGAGGTGAAGAAGGAGTCCTACCAAATTCCTTCATGACACAAATATGGTTCTGATACCTAAACCTGGTAAAGCCAAAACAGAGAAAGAAAATTATAGACCAATTTCCCTTATTAATATTAATAAAAAATTAAAATAAAATATTAGTAAACAGATTACTATAACTTATCAAAAGGATAATGCATTATGATCAAGTGGGACTTATATGAGAAAAGCAAGGCTCAATCAAAATTGGGAAAACTTCAACATAACTGAACATATCAATAACAAAACTAAGAGAAATCATCTGATTATCTCAATAGAGGCAGAAAAAACTTTTGACAAAATACATCACCCATTCCTGTTAAAAACATTAAAGAACATAGGAATAAATGGAGTTTTCCTTAAAATGATAGGTAGCTTTAATAATAAGAGAAGAAAAAGAAACTGAAGGAAGCAATGAGAAAACAGAATCATCACTCTTTGCAGATGATATGATGGTATACTTAGAGAATCCTAGAGAATCAACTGAAAAACTACTTCAAATAATTGATAACTTTAGCAAAGTTGCAGGATATAAAAAACCCCACACAAATTATTAGCATTTCTGTATATAACCAACAAAGCTCATCAAAAAAGAGATAAAAAGGGAAATTCCATTTCCCTGTAAACAATCTAAAAATTTGGGAGTCTGCCTGCCAAGACATACTCAAGAACTATATGAATGTGATTACAAAACGCTTTTTTTATAACAATTTCTATTTATTTATTTAGTATTTCATTTTTTCCCAGTTACATGTAAAAATAATTTTTAACCTTCATTCTAAAGCTTTGAGTTTTAAATTCTCTCCCTTGCTCCTTCCCTAACATCCCTTTATTGAGAAGGCAATCAATTTCATATAGGTTACACATGTGTAGTCATGCAAAACACTTCCATAATAGTTATATTGTTAAACAAAATGTAGGCCAAAAAACCTCAAGAAAAAAACAAGAAAGTAACAAAAAAGTGTGTTTCAATCTGCATCCAAACACCATCAGTTCTTTGTCTAGGTATGGATAACATTTTTTTATAAGTCCATCAGAGTATCTTGGATCATTGTATTGCTGAGAATAGCTAAGTCTTTCGCAGCTGGTCATATTATAATATTACTGTTATTTTGCAAACAGTGTATTTCACTTTTCATCAGCTTGTGCAAATTTTTCCAGGTTTTTCTGAGAGCATCCTGCTCATCATTTCTTATAGCAGAAAAGTATTCCATCATAATCACATGACACAATTTGTTCAGCTATTCCCCAATTGATGGGCATTCCCTCTATTTCTACTTTTTTGTCCCCAGAAAGCAGCTGCTATAAATATTTTTGTCCATATAAGGGCTTTCCCATTTTTAAATCTCTTTTGGGATACAGACCTAGTAGTGTATTGCTATTTCAAAGGGTATGCATGGTTTTTGTAGCCCTTTGGCAAAATTCCAAACTGTTCTACAGAATGGTCGAATCAGTTACAACTTCACCAACAGTACATTCATGTCTCATTTTTCCCACATCCCCTTCAACATTTCTCATTTACCTTAGCTGTCCTATTACCCGCGCTAATAGGTATGAAGTAGTACCTCAGAATTGTTTTAATTTGAAGTTCTTTAATCAATGATGAGTTAGAGCATTTCTTCCTATGGCTACAGGTAGCACTGATTACCCCATTAGAAAACTGATCACATCCCTAGATCATACATCAATTGGGGAATGGCTCTCATCTTTACAAATTTGATTCAGTTCCTTACATAGTTAAGAAATGGGGCCTTTGTCAGAGAAACTTGCTTCAATTTTTTTTCACAATTACTACTGCTAACTCTATTTCCCTCCATCCTACCCCCATTCTATTTATTATTCTATTCTCTCTCTCTTTTCACCCTGTCCCACCTCAAAAGTGTTTTGCTTCTGACCACTCTTTACCCCAATCTGTCCTCCATATACCATCATATCCTCTTGCCCTCTACTTTCCTGTAGGGTAAGATAGATTTCTATACCCAATTGAGTTTGTATATTACTCCCTCTTTGAGCCAATTCTGATGAGAGTAAGGTTGACTCACTCCCCCTCACCTCCTCCAGTTTCCCCGCCTCTGTAAAACCTTTTTCTTGCTTCTTTTATGTGAGGTAACTTACTGTATTCTTGATCTACTTTCTCCTTCTCCCAGCACATTCCTTTCTTACCCTTTAATTTAATTTTTAAAAATATTATCCCTTCATATTCAACTCACACCTGTGCCCTCTGCATACTCCTCCTAACAACCCTAATAATGAGAAAGGTCTTTTGAGTTACAAACATCAACTTCCCACGTAAACAGTTTAACTTTATTAAGTCTCTTCTCATTATACTTTCCTGTTTACCTTTTTATGCTTCTCTTGAGTCTTGTATTTGAAAGTCAAATTTTCTATTCAGCTCTGGTCTTTTCATCAAGAATGCTTGAAAGTTTTCTATTACACTGAATGTCCATATTCCCCCTGAAGGATTATGTTCAGTTTTGCTGGGTAGGTGATTCTTGGTTGTAATCCTAGCTTCTTTGCACTCTGAAATATCTATCTCATTGCAAACCCTCTAATCCTGTAATGTAGAAGTTGCTAAATCTTGTGTTATCCAGATTGTGGTTCCACAATACCTGAATTGTTTCTTTCTAGCTTGCAATATTTTCTCCTTGACTTGGAAACTCTGTAATTTGGCTATCACATTCCTGGGTGTTTTAATTTTGGGATTTCTTTGACAAGGTGATTGGAGGATTCTTTTGATTTTTATTTTACCCTATGGTTCTAGAATGTTGATAATTTCTTCAAAGATGATGTCTAGGCTATGTTTTTTTTTTATTATGTCTTTCAGGTAGTCCAATAATTTTTAAACTATCTCTCCTGGAACTGTTTTCTAGGTCACTTGAAATGCCTTGCATCATCTATTTTTTCATTCTTTTGGTTTTGTTTTATTGTTTCTTGATTTCTCATAAAGTCATTAACTTCCATTTGCTTCATTCTCACTTTAGGAAATTCTTTTCTTCATTGATCTTTTGGACCTCCTTTTCCATTTAGCCAATTCTGCTTTTTAAGACATTCTTCTCCTCATTGGCTTTTTGAGACTCTTTTTCCACTTGGCCTAGTCTGTTTTTAAGGTGTTATTTTCTTCAATATTGTGTCTCCTTTGGAATTTTTTTCATGATTTTCTTTCATCACCCTCATTTCTCTTCCCAATTTTGCTTCTATTTCTCTTACTTGCTTTTCATTTTTGAGCTCTTCCATGGCCAGAGATCAATTCATATTTTTCTTGGAAGCTTAATATGCAGGAGCTTTGACTTTGTTGTCTTCTGGTTGTATGTTTTGATCTTCCTTGTCCCATAGTAACTTTCTAGAGTCAGAGTTTTTTTCCATTGTCTCTGCATTTCCCCAGCCTATCAGTTGAATATTTAAATAAGATAGGGTTCTGCTTCCAGGGTGGATGGCACACTGTCCCAAGCTTCAGGGGTTTTGTGCAGCTGTTTTCAGAGATACTTCTAGGGACTTGTAAGTTTTCTGTTTTTACAAGGTAGTATGACCTAAGGAGAGGTGCTTACTACTCTTCTTGCCTGTGCTCTGGTCTGTGAGTGACCACAAGTACTCTTTTCTGCCTTGGAACTGTATGGAAAGTCCCCCCTTCACTGTGGCCTCAAGTTGTGATTTGCTAATGCTCCTCTTTGCCCTTGGACTACCACCCAGGATTGTGACCCAGATCTAAGTATGGGTGGGTAAAGCAATAGAGTACTGCCCCAGTGTTAGAAAAAAAAGCCTTTTGTAATCTCCTTCTGTTCAGTTGTTCTATCCTCTTACTTGAAGAAGCTGATGCTTCTGCTGCTTCTGATTCAGTCATTCCCAAGACCTGCTCCTACTTTGCTGGGACTGGGGCTGTGCTGATATGGGCTGCACTGGACTGCACTCCACTCCCCCCCCGGTGTGACAACCATTTCCTGCTGACCTTCCAAATTGTCTTGGGCTGGAAATTTGTTTCACTCCATCTTTTTGTGAGTTCTTCTGTTTATAATTTGTTTAGAGTCACTTTTAAAGGTATTTGGTGTGTTTTGAGGGATATCTCAGGTGAGTCCCTGACTTTACTCTGCCATTCTTGGCTCTGCCCTTTCAAAAAAACTTTTCACACAAATAAAGTCAGACACTGGAAAAATAGCTATTGCTGATGAGTAGGCTGAGCTAATATAATAAAAATGATAATTCTACCTAAATAAATTTACTTATTCAGCACCATACCAATCAAACCACCAAATAATTATGTTATATAGCTAGAAAAATAATACAATTTATCTGAAAGAAATAAAGGTCTATAATATCAAGGGAATTAATGAAAAAAAAGTCAAAGGAAGGTGGCCTAATTGTTACAGGTCTAAAACTATATTATAAAGAGGCAATCATCAAAAATTTTTTTTGTTTTTGGCTAAGAAATAGATTGGCAGGTCCTTGAAATAGGTTACCCAAGACACAGTGGTAAATGACTATAGTAACCTACCATTTGACAAACCCAAAGACTCTAGCTTCTGGGATAAGAACTCACTACCTGACAAAAACTGCTGGGAAAACTGGAAAATATTATGACAGAAACTAGTTATAGACCAGCATCTCACACTGTAACTAAGATAAAGTCAAAATGGGTACATGATTTAGACATAAATGTGATACCACAAGCAAATTAGGAGAGCAAGGAAAAGTTTAACTGCCAAATCTATGGAGAAGGAAAGAATTTATGACCAAACAGGGGATAGAGAACATTATGAAATACAAAATTGACAATTTTGATTACATTAAACATTTTTTTTGCAGAAATAAAACCAATGCAACTAAAATTAGAAGGAAAGCAGAAGGGTGTGAAATACTTTTTTATATCCAGTGTTTCTGATAAAGTCCTCATTTCTCAAATATATGTAGAACTGAATCAAATTTATAAGAATACAAGTCATTCCTCAGTTGATCAATGGTCAAAGGATGTGAACCAGCAGTTTCCAGACAAAGAAATCAAAGCTATCTATAGTGACATTAAAAAATACTCTAAATCACTATTGATTAGAGAATTGCAAACTAAAACAACTCTGAGGTACCACCTCACACCTATCAGTTTGGTTAATATGAGAGAAATAGAAAATGATAAATGTTAGAGAAGATATGAGGAGATTGGAATAGTATGCATTGTTGACATAGTTGAACTGCTCCAACCATTCTGAAGAGCAATTTGGAACTATAAAAAGTATAAAACTGTACAAACACTTTGATACAGCATACTACTGCCAGGTCTGTATCCCAAGGATATCTTACAAATGAGAAACTGTAGGAAATGTAGGAAAATATTTATAGCAGCTTTTTTTGTGGTGGCAAAGAATTAGAAGTTGAGGAAATGCCCATTAACTGGAGAATGGCTGAATGAGTGGTGGTATATGTCTCTATTGGAATACTATTGTGCTATAAGAAATGAGCAGGTGGATTTCAGAGCAACCTAGAAAGACCTACATGAACCAATGTTGAGTAAAGTGAGGAGAACTAGGAGAACATTGTACACAGTAACAGTAACATTGTGTGATGATGACCTAAGATCTTCTCCATAATACAGTGTTCTAGGACAAGTCTAAAAGACTCTTGATAGAAAATATTATCCACATCCAGAGAAAGAACTATGGAGTCTGAATTCAGTTTGAAACGTGCTATTTCCACTTTTTTCCTTTGTTATGTTTTTTTTTTCCCTTTTGTTCTGTTTCTTCTTTCACATGATTAATGTGGAAATGTGTTCAATATGATTGTACATGTGTAACCTGTATCAGATTGCTTGCTGTCTTGGGGAGGGGTGGATAGAGGTGAGGAGGAATAAAAAATTTGGAACTCAAAATCTTATAAAAGTGTTGAAAACTATCTTTACATGTAATTGAGGAAAAATGAAATACTGTTATGGGGAAAAAAGAAAAATAAGTCTACTACTCAAGAGCACACAAAATCACAGGGCTATATTGATTAGGAAATGAGTGACATTTCTATGCCCCCTAAGAAAAGGGAATTTTTTAAAAAGAGGTTTTTTGAAATTTAGTTAACTGAAATTTTCCTTATATCTTATAAATCTTCTACTCTGATGCCTCAGAGAAGTATTATGTCTTTAGTTGGAAGCATGGAACAGTGGATAGAATACTAAACATTTCTGTGACTATATTCATAGGAACTAAATCATGTGCATTGAAATGTCTATCCAGATGTTTAGTCTCATGCAGCAAAACATCTGGATGAATTATGCTTTTGGTTTTCTTCTGTATTTTTAAAGCATCATTCAAACAAAAGTTAAGAGGAACTATCTTTGGTTAGATGCGTAAAGGTGCCACTCTCTTGAATAATGAAAGAGAGTTGAACTATTCTTTACTTGAAGACTTAGAAATTTTAATGAAGCACCACTTTTTTTTAAACATTATCTTATTGCTTTTCACATCTGCTGCAAAGAGTTCTTGATGATTACATCATAGATTATTTTCATTTTAACCAGTGCTATAGAATGGCTATCCTTTTAGAGACTGCTTAAACTTTGTAAAGAAGGAGTGTATTTTTTTTCTCCAAAATCCAAGTACTTATTTTCCACCAGATGAAGGCACAAAATTAATCACATAGGAATGTGATTATATAGAAATGTTTCCTCTTCTATAGCCTGTCAACTGCATTCAATACCATTAGTCAGAGTGATTAATTTGTTATGTAGGATGTCTAAGTCTGTTTGAAAGATTCTAATTATTAAACATCCTTTAAGGTTATACTAATCTTAGTTAACATAGCCTTTGAAATATTCCTCTAGTTAACCAGCAGTTTAATTTAAATAATTATATATTAACCTGGCAGAAATTTGATAATGACAACAGCACTATCCCATAGCTCATATTCTTATGAGGCACAAAAAGCTCTTTCTTATCCTTCCTAAAAGCCATCAGCATTTTGTGGTCTACAGAGCCCTCCCCCAGCCCACACCATTCTGTAACCATGTGATCATTTTTGACTCATAAAATTTTATAGACTTTAACCTGTATCCTATCAATTTGCACATGAGGATTTAATCATTGTTATTTCAAGGGTAGTTGTAACAGTAGGCTAATACTGTATTTCTAGGATTGTAAGAGTTTTCTATTTTTTCTTCTTGGGTTGTTTATCCATTGTCAATGTAGGATGCCAGCTCTTGGGGTGTTTTGTATGTATGCCAACCACAGAACATCTAACCTTACAACTTTGGCTATACTATAATAACAATAGTTTACCTTTTCATAACCCTTGACTGTGTACAAAATATTTTATATAGACAATTTTTTTTGGGCTAGGCAATGGGGTTAAGTGACTTGCCCAGGGTCACACAGCTAGTAAGTGTTATGTGTCTGAGGTCAGATTTGAACTCAGGTCCTTCTGAATTCAGAGCTGGTGCTCTATCCACTGCACCACTTATCTGCCCCTTAGGCAATTTTTTTTTTAATCCAGACAATAATCCCGTGAGGTAGGGAGAATAAATACACACCTTATCTTTTTACAAATAAGGAAACTGTCTTAATGAGACTAAGTGGCTTGTTCAAGGTGATTAATCTCATAAGTAGCAAAGCAAGGGCTTGAACCTCAGTCCATTATATGTCCAGTGTTTTTTTTTTCTTTCTTCAGTATAGCATGTGAGTTGGAACAGTTTATATTTTATCACATCACATCTCTCTAGTCAAATCATATTCAACATAAATAAACAAGTGAAATACTTGCAGTGAGAATTTTTGGTTCCCAATTCCATCCCAATATCAATAGTGAAGAGGGAAGATTCAGCTAATTGTGCAGATAGAAATTGTATAAATCACACCAAATATTATAAATATGTGTATTCCACTCTTGGATCGTTCATGAAACTTTCAAAATAATGTTTAGGGAAAGATTACTTGCATAATGGAGATTATGTTGAATTACTCAAGAGATCTAATGAAGCATAGACTGAGTAGATAATAATAGACAGATTTATGTGAACTTTTTAAATGTTCAATTTTACCTTCTTTTTCCTTTGAAAAAATGCCTTCATATTGTTAAACCATATATGTATATCTCCTATTTTTGAGGAGGAATCTTTTAATTAATTTAAAGTAGCTGTTAGTTGTGTTATGAGTTAGAGAGTTAATATAGGATTAAATTGGTAGAAGCCAATAATGGAGAACAGACATAGGTTTCCAGTATTAATAGGCTCTAGAGTGATTTTGTTATTCTCAAATGTCAGTGAATTTGCATGATTCACTGTTAAGATTACAAAAGAATATCAAGCTGGAAGGAAATTATTCTGGAAAAGAGTGAAAGAGATCCAGACACAAGAATGGATTATGATCCTTCTGTTTTCCCCATCCTATGCTTAGACCAGGATAAAAGGTGGAAAAATATTTCAGCACCAAGGATAGAGCCAACTCACACATTTCCTTGAGGAGGACAAGCAGGAAAATAGAAGAGAAGTAGATGACTGTAGAGACAGCTTCCAGGGCAGATAAGGATGAAAACACAAAAATATATCAAGTGCATTAGGGATAAAAGAACACAAGAACAGAGGGAATCTTTCTCATTTGTTGTAGACACAGGAGACAAGATCATTATTTTTCTGTGGTCAATGAATGTGGAATGAAAGAGATACTGCAAAATTTATATAGAGGGGATGGAATGCAAAAGGAATCACTTGAATTTGGGAGTCTATAGGAGGAAAGGCTTACTGTGGTTATAAATACATTAGCAAGGGACTTGCATATAAAAATGAGAAAGTATATTGTTCAGGAAATGTGCAATAGGGAATAATGTGGCTAGTCAGAAAGAAAGGAGATAAACTGATAGATGGCCTTTCCACTCTACTGGAAACCAAATAATGTTAAAAGACTTTAAGAAAGTCTTCTAGTTCATTAGAAGGATTACAGAATTACAAAGACAAGATGTGGATGGATAGGTGTCTCAAGCATTGATAAGATTTAATACTAAAAAACCAAACCTAAATAAGTCTTTGGTGTTATATTCAGGGAACAGGGGTACCAATTAAATAAAATTCTAGGTGGATGAAAAAGCATTGCATCATACCTATTGCTTACTCTGGAGGGGTCTTCAATTACTAAGACAGAACATTATTGTGTTTTGTCAGAAGAACTGGAAAACATCATATCACAGAATAATTGGATGTTAGAAGCACAATAGAAGAAAATTTAGAAACTATTAAATCAAAAACTTTCATTTTATAAGTGGAGTAATTGAGACCCAGAAAAATGAAGCAACTCACCCAAGTTTATGTAGCTAGTTCAGTGGCAATGGAAGAATCATAGTCCAATATTTTTATAGAGATGGAAGGCCTTAGAGGCCACAAACTCCTCATTTTATAGTTAAGGAAATTGAGATACAGATAAGTAAAGTTACTTGAGCAGAGTTACACAGCTCACATGTATCTGAGGTGGTTTTAGATCCAAGTCTTCTTAACTCGAAGTGAGATACTATATTCATTATATCACGAAAGATTGGGATTCAAGTCTTATCTTTCCTTACCTAATAAAATTTAATTGCACCATATATCAGAATATTTTCTCTTACTCTTCTTAAGTTTTGGAGAACAACTTAGCTGTTGAAAATAAGTGTTCAATAAACATTTGTTAGATATGTTGAAAATTAATAGGAAATACATGATATGGTAATAATTAGTTACTCAGTCAACTAGTTATTTCACTGCACTTTGGATACTTAAGAGAGGAGCACATAAAATGTTTTTCTACTAATATCTGGGAGGGCTTGTTGCTGGTGCAATAGGAAAAAAAGGTCCAAGAATTTCACCCTAGAATAAAACCAGAGGTGATGTCAGATTAAACCATTTACATATAAAGAAAAGCCTATTGTGGAAGAGATGCTGTGAGCTATTCTTCTTCCCCCTTCTCCTTGACTCCAACTCTCATGTCACCTGATTAAGTACCACGAAAGATGAATGAATTCCTTTATCTTATGTCAGCCTTTTGACCCATCCTTTCCATTTAATTGATAAATCTGTGTAGTTCACCTTGTATTGCCTCAATATCGTCCATGCTTTCTGGCTTCCATGCCTCAACACTGACTATCAGAGAGGAGAGTTAGTCATTTTACAATTCCTTGAATAAGCTGAGCTGTTCAGTATTTTACCCTAATATCAAAGACTAAATTATAGGGATAAAAGAAAAAAATAAAAGTAATCTTATTCTGGCCATTAGCCTCCAGGAAGTCTTATATTTAAACCATACTAGTCAAATGGGTTCCTCCAGAATGTGAGATTCAGAAAGAGTAGAAATTTATCATATTTTTGTTCCCGTCTACCTTGTAAGGGGAATCTATCACTTGTTGTCTAAAACATTTCATAACTTTTTGCACTTCATATATATCACCTTGTTGTATAATTTTTGTGTTTCATCTTCTCAACTAGATTGCAAGCACCTTGAGAGCAAAAATTATGACATATTTCTATACCCCCCAAAACACCAAGTATAGTGTCTTTTCCATGTGAAGATGGTTTGATAAATAAATTGAATTTAAACATATCTTCAAAACAATTTATTTCAATAAAAATTTAAAGTCCTCAATTATTATTTGCAGTCATAACTACATAGTCAGACATGCTAATGCATATAGTAATGTGAGCACTATTTGCAAATGGTATTGCAGAAAAATAGAAATACCTATTAGTTATTGAATCTACTTTTTGTAGATTGTACTTAATAAATATTTGTTCACTTGGTTAATTGATCATCTTATGGTTCTTCATGACCCAGAAAGTGAATACTAGCCACAGTTATATTGCAGTTCTGATCCTATCCAATAAGGACAATATGGTTGCTGAAGCAAAAATCTTAAGAGCCTTGGGAGAGACTGATTACATGTAGAATTCATGCTAGCTAAGGTGGGGCATGCTGAGAATTTCTTCATTTTACTGAAATTGAGGCCCAGAGAGATTAAATTCTATGTCCAAAGTTATAGAGGTAGCAAATATCCATGTCTGATATGGACCATAGGTCTTTCAAGATATTTCAAAGAATCCATAGAAATGATATTTTATGCCCTAACACTCTCCAGGGAAGGTGATTGAAGAATGATGGAATATTGTTAATTAACCAGTTCTGACAACATAAACCTAAGCAGCTGAAAAATATGAAAATAATAACTTTTTAGATAAAAGTGTCTTTTGGGCCCACGTGGCCCCTCAGAGCTTGAGATTTTATATATATACATGCACACACACATACACACACACACACACACACACATATGTGTGTGTGTGTGTGTGTGTGTGTGTGTGTGTGTGTGTGTGTATGTGTATAACTCTTCAGATCAAAGAAGAGATGGATCACTTGATCTACTAGTCAGCATTCTGGATCCTGTCTCCCCACCTAAAAAAAAAAACCCAAACCAAAGCAAAACTAAAACAAACAAACAAACAAAAAATAACTCCAGGATTGCAGAACTTTTAAAGTGTATCAGAAATGGGAATTTTTCTTTATAAAAAAAGAGAAAGCTAGGAAGATATTTTTGGAGCTTCCACACTATGGTATTTTAGAGGGCAAATTTGGAGATCTGAAATGTGTTCCATCTCTAGCTGGCATTAAATAAATCTCCTTTGAACTGTGAGTTTCATTTTCCCTTCCTTTTGGATAGACTATAGTTACTTATTTGGAGAAGCATTTGCTAGCAGAAGATAGAATTGAAATTGCTAGGTATAACTGATTAAGTCTCTTTATTTTTAGATCCCTTGTGCAATTGCTGCGGGATGTCTCAAGATTTCATATACCTTGATATATGATTCTCTGTCTAGAGAAGTACACCTAAGAAATAAAAGAAGTTCCAGCAGGAAGATCCATTTAATTCCATATTGTATACTGAAACTAACAATGTAATCTCCATTTAGGGAGATTCCCTTCTTCAGTAGAACAAATATTTGTGTTAAATGAAATGTTTTGGGATTCTTTCAACTTTCATATTGATTTTTGACATTTGAAGTATATCATAACTGTTTTTGGACTCTTAGCTTGCCTGTTAAATGTTCACTTGTCTTTCTCTGAGTGGACTTATTATGAAGGCTGCCCTACCCAAACTCATTCTAAAATAATCGTAACTTCTTCATGATCATTCTCAAGATAATCATGGTATCATGCTCTGGGTAGACCACCCTACCTTTCTGAATGTGTGTCAGGGACAAGCTGTCTAATAGTCCAGGCATGAGTTCAAATAGATTGCCTTGATTTGGCCATTTGGGACTCAGCCAGCTAAGATTTATCCTTAAGTCCCACTTGGATTTAGAAATTATGTGCTTTGCTCTTTCAGTTTAAGTGTTATGGTGTCCATTTGTAGAGCATTTGCTACTAAATATTGCAGAATAAACAGGTGAGATGGACTACCTTTCAGTGTCTCACATTACATTCTTGAAATTAAGAAAGCTAATGTGTTCTGATCAGGACAGACCATGAATATCCTTTCTGAAAAGTATTCCCTTTTCATTGTAACCATAATAAAGATCTTTATTTTGTTTGGTTTGGTTTTGCCAACCATTTGGACACAAATCTTAAAAGTCATCTGTGGCTCTTGTCTTTCCTTCATTCCTACTTCCAAACACTTGCCAAGACTTCTTAAATGTGCCTTCATATTATATCTTGCATCTATTTCCTTCTTTAACTCATAATTGCCACTGCTTAATTTAGGCTCTCATCACTTTTTGGGGAGGTGATTGGAATAGCCTGTTAATTGGTCTTCTAGACTACAATATCTCCCTTATCCAACATATCCTTCATGTCATGGCTAAAATGTTCTTCCTGGTACAAATCTCTGACCATTTCACTACTTTATTCAAAAGTATTTAGTAGCACACCACAACCAATGGGATAAAAATCACACTTCTCAGCCTCTTTCTAAAACCTAGGTATCAAACCTGGATACTGTTCTACTTCACAGCCTACCTTTACACACTCTGGATAAAGTATACTCTGATCTTTTCCTGAATTCTCTTGACTTTGAATCAATCACTAATAAATAAACATTTATTAAGCATACAAAAGAAGCAAAACACAGTTTCAACCCTCAAGAAACTCACAATCTAATGGGGGAGACAAGGAAGTATTGTACTTCATCCCCCATTTCTTGGAATGTAATCCTTCCTCATCTCAGCCTGTTGAAATAATAATCTTTAAGATCAAACTCAGGTGCTGATTTACCCATTAAGTCTTCTTCAATCCCTGAGTTGGAAGTGTTCCTTCTCTAAGTTTTCTATTTTGTCTAGATCTCTTCTTTGTACTTTCCTTTTTCTACCTTAAGTTCAAATTATTTGTGTATGACTCACCGTCTCTAGTAGATTGTAAACCACTTTAGAGCAGAGTTTATGGACTTTAATTTTTATTTCCCTAGAATCTGACATAATATTTTGCATAAAGTAGTTGCTCATTAAATATTTGTTGAATTGAATTGAAAATTCAAAGCAATTCTGATATAAGTATGAATGTGTTATTCAGTAACAATGACCTGATTCTCAGCCCATGCCTTTGTGGAAAAATAATTGGACTCTGGCAAAGATGAAGAGAAGAGTTTTGATCATTTGGGATGGATCAATCAAACAACACAAACTTCACCCAAATTTAAAGGAAGAATCATAGTTTAGGTTCTTACCATTTTCATTGATAGACCCTTGAATTCTATTTCTTACAAATGGAAAGATTTGTAAAAATATGTCAGGCTGGACTTCATAAGAACATTTTCATAATCATGACTCTACCTCTAATTCTCGAAGGCTGATAAGACACCAAGAAAATGATTCTCACTAATCAAAACCACCTAAGCACCGATTTATAAACATGACAAAAATAATTAATTGATACTACCTATATACCTACCAGAAAGAGTAGAACACATTTATTCACTGTCTAGAACACTCACTTTCCAATATTAAAGTACTTGGGAAGTTTAATCATGAATCATAATAGTGTGAGATTAATGGAGGAAAAGGAGTTAAATAGATTTGCTGTTTTCCCCATATTAGGCTATGGTAGTTTTATGGGGTGTTAGGCGAATGAAGTGCTAGGCCTTGAGTCAGGAAGACCCATCTTCATGAGTTCAAATCTGGCCTCAGACACTTATTAGCTTTGTGACTCTGGACAAGTCACTTAACCCTGTTTGCCTCAGTTTCTTCATCTGTAAAATGAGCTGGAGAAGGAAATGACACACCACTCCACTATCTTTACAAAGAAAACTCCAAACGGGGTCATGAAAACTGTGATATGATCATTTCAGTTCAGTTCAGTTCAGACCCAACAACAACAACGATGATTTTCTCTATTTGTCAAAATCATAATATTACTCCTCTTTGTTGGTTATTCACAATGCTCTTACCCTGAATTTTACATAATTCTGAATATATTTTACCATGTTCAATTCTAGAGACACTTTGTTAATTTTTTTACTTGCCAGCTTCCCTTTTTCTATATTCTGAGTACCACTATTTCTGTTACCACACTTCATTCTTCACATCATACTTCTTCATTTCAACTCACTCTTATAAATTTACAATTCAAGTTGCAGATTATTTTTATGATTATATCTTAAACTGACCACTTCCTGATAATATGCAGAAAGGCATATTCATCTCATCAAAATATTCCTCAACATCACATTATCGTCAAAGTGACTATGATGGTGTTTTATTAGAGACTCATGGATGAAGATGGATTCTTTTAAATGCCTATCAAAGTAGACATTGCCTTTTGAAATTAACTGTAGATTATAGAAGCCATCCTACTTTGGGACCCATAGCATTTTGTCCTCTTAGTATACCTCCAAATAAACTTCCCAAGACAGGTTTTTAAAATTTTATGAAAGATATACAGACTGTAGCTAGTTAATAACAAGAACTTAGGTTTTATTTTTATGTATTTTTTCATTCCCTATTTATTTCTTAAGTAAAATAAGGAATCATCACAACCATTTGTAAAATATTTACTCTCTTCTTTCACCTCTCTTCTGGAGATTCAGAAGTTGAATTAATCCTGAGAAACATCTGATTTATAGTTACTTGCCTGAATAAAACCAATAAATATTAGTATGTCTTTGATTGTAAATTTTGAAGAATTATAACTCATCTATTGACTCTTGTCTCATTTATTTAGTAGAGAAATTTGTTTGGCATTATTTACTTGTGCATAGACTTCATCATGTTCTCTGCTAAGATATATCTCTATATTTATAGCATATCCAAAACAATCATATAGTTTTCCCTTGTTTCTCTGGTGTGGACTTAGGGTTTTTTTGTCTTCAGCAATTTATAAACATAAATGATGATACTCTCAGGTTCAGCAGGAAATGTAGTTTCAATGTATATTAATCTAAGCTACAGGCATTAAAACAGCTTATAAATATTAGCAGTTTATTCTGATTTTGTAAGTTTCAACAGTTTATTGTGATTTTTAAACTGCTTGTCACTTATAAATTATATATCCATCCAATCTCATGCTGTGCAATATTTTGGAAGTTTCAAAAATGAAATATGCTTCCTGAGGGGGCATCTGTAATAAGGAAATGAGTATAACAGAATTATCCTTTGAATTTAAAAAAATACGTATTGCCCCATCCTTATGATTATTCATCATGACTCCAAAGGGGGAAAAGGAAGTTTAAATCACTTTATTTTTCTTTAGCAAAAGAGGGGAAAATGGGCAAACAACAGATAGAAAGAGAGGGAGAAATTACTGTGTTGGGCACTAATTCTTTCTACCTGTCAAAAAGAAAAGAAGATACTTTTATCCTACCAGCTATTAAATTTCTTAGTGTAGAAAGAGATAACAGGAATCTCCCATGTGTCAGACCAAGTAGCAGAGAAAAAAATGGAATTTAAGATGAGTCATGCTTACTGTAGGGGCATTAAATTTGAATTTCATTTGGCTGCATTTTAATTAAGTCTGTGAACTTAGAAATTGGCCATGAGCATCTATGTGAAGGCACAGATTTTGTTTCTGAGATTTAGCACTATTGCTGTATTGGATGATTTAGAATAGTTTAGGACATGTTCCAACAAGATCTATATCATATCACAGTTTAAATGTCAGTAGGAAAAGAGCACAGAGTGTTAATGTATCCAAGCCATATGTTCCAAAATGGGTGTTTTTTGTTGCTAATCTTCATGAAAATCTTGGTGTTTGGTATCTAAGAATTCATGGTTAGACAGTCAGATGAAGGTGGAATTTCCCCCCCACATTTTGAAAACCCTAAACTCAGATTCAAATGCATGCCTGGAAGCAGTTGGATGTCCTTTATTTTTTCATGTTTGTCTGAACTATGAAAAAATCCTCTAATTAAATGTAAAAAAGAAAAATAGAGAGACAAACAAGGGAAGACACTAGGGAAGCTTAATCATTCAATTAAGAATATTGTTTGTATGACATTGCATATTTTAAGAGACCAAGAGAAAAAAAGAAAAGGAAAGAGAGATGACATAGCAGACAAGGTGGGAGATTCAGTTATTCTATGAATGGGATTGACTCTCAGAAAAAAAAGGACTTGACAAACTGAATTTACATAAGAAATTAATTGACAGGGAATTATCCATTTTAATCACAAAATGATTTACCCAAATATTACTTTACATATTGAACTTCCTAATGGAATTTACTCATATCAAATCATTAATGACAGAGAGTATAAAAAGCAGAGATGCTTAAAACTGAAGTACTAGTAGCTATTAATGATTAACAAAGAAGTTAAATAAATTATCTCTAAAGTGTAATCTAATACGTAGATATTTCAAAATCTTGAAAGTGATTATGGGTAGAGAGCAGACTTTGTAGTCCGGAAGACCTGGGTTCAAGTCTTTGCTCTGACACATAATGGTTTTATTACTCTCAACAAATCACTTAATGTCTTAGTTAGCTGGGTAATTCTTTAAAGCTATCCATTTCAGAACAGGTCCATATCTGCTTTAACAGAGGGAGTTCCTCATGAACAATTCTCTATGACAATTATATCACAAGTCTGGTCTAATAATTTAAACTAAATATTGGAAGACGCCTTACAAATCATACGATACAACTTTTAACTTCATGAATAACATGCCTATGTTTAATCATTGAACAGCCCACAAAATTGTTGCCTTCAAACATTTTCTAGGATCTTATGGGTGAAGAGAACAAGCCTACTCAAAATATTTTGAAGTCAGAGTCAAGTCAGATTGGAATTGGTTAGTTGAAGTAGAGGAGGATTTGTTTTTTTAACAATCAGGAAGTGTTTACAATATTTACCAATTACTATAAGCCAGGCACTGTGGAAAATTCTGGGAACACAAACATATACAAAAAGACAGTCCTTGCCCTTGAGAAGCTTACATTTCAATGGAAAAAGACAACACATAAAAGGAAGTTGAAACGGTGAGAGAAGAGGAAGATAGCTTGTAATCTGATGAGAAATGAAAAGCTAATTTGCCTAGTTAGAATTTTTAAATGACAGTCCTGGACTCCAAACAGAGGGAGGGCCCAAAGAGTCTTTACAAGGTTTGAACGTAAAGTATATTCCTCTTAAAAGAGGTGTGTGTGTGTGTGTGTGTGTGTGTGTGTGTGTGTGTGTAACTTTGGTGTAAGACTTGTGAGTAGCTTGCACAGATTAATTTAGGTAACTGAATGTGGGCTTCAGACTCGTACTAGCAGTTAGCTTTTATGTATATTTTTCCTCTTTCTCTCTCTCTCTCTTTCCCTCTCTGTGTCTTTGTCTCTCTGTCTCTGTCTCTCTTTGTCTCTCTCTAAGTATATCTATATCTATATCTATATATAGATATGTGTGTGTGTAATATATTTTATTAGTTTTATCTATACAGTGTTAAAGTTATTCCTTTCTTTAACCTTTATAAAGTTTCATTTAACTTTTTTTCTAATTCCCAGTTTATCTTTTATGATAAATATATGGATCGAAATTTTTCACCAATATTCACCAAATCTACAATATTTTTAAAATAACAAGTTAATTGTTTTAACTGTATTTTAAAAATCTGAGAACGTGATTTCATTACTTTAGGGCATGTTCTTCTACAAAAACTTCCTCTAGTTATGCAGAATAATAACTTGTGTGCAATTTACAGTGTTAGAGACTGACTGGAGGTGTGGAGAGGAAAAGAAATTTCTCTGGTCACAGAGTTAGTATATGTCACAGGTAGGATGGCAAACTCAGAGCTTCCTTATTCAAAGGCCAGCCACATTGTTAGGCTGCCTCTCAGTTCCAACTAAATATAGCAAGAATTGCCTTCACTATTTGTCTCTCATGTCTGACTTTTTACATATTTTAATTTGGTTTAATTAAATAACTAATCATTAAGCATCTACTATGTACAGCATACAGTTTAGCTAAGGAAGGATCCTTATCCTCATGGCATTTATCAAGTAGGGTTAACAGATAGGTATACAAATAACCATAATATATGATAATTCAGGAATTCACTTCATAAGGGCAGAGATAAAAAGAGATTTGGGTGTCATTTCCACTTTGCTGATGACTGCATCTCTTCAAATGCTATTCAACTACTTTAGGAAAAGTCCCAATTAGGCCTCATTTCACTCCCAAATCTCTGGTCATCTCCTCCTCCTAAAAAGCCTCCTTACAAGTACCCTTTCCTGTCTCTCTCCATTGTGCCCTTTCCCTTTCCTTCCACTAACTCTCACAATTTCTGGACCCATGAACCATGATCAAATCAAGTTTGTCATTGTTCCTGATGTTAACCTACTCCCTTAAGGCTCAGTTTATCCCCAAAGCATATTGCCTTTCCCTGATCCCCAATCCCTTTGTACATTGTCTTCACCAGTTAAAAAGTAAGCCCCTTGAGGGCAGGGGTTCTCTTTGATTATTGTAGTTGTATCTTCAATGCTTGTGAAAATGCTAGACACATCTAAGGACTTGATAAATATTTTTTCATTCATTGTTTCATCTATTCATTCATATTGGGAAATAACATGGTAACTTAGTAGGTGGGTTCAATTCCTTCCTCTGATATGCTGGCTGTATGACCTTGGTAAGTTG
The DNA here is from genome assembly GCF_003287225.1 of Phascolarctos cinereus. Taxonomy (NCBI): domain Eukaryota; kingdom Metazoa; phylum Chordata; class Mammalia; order Diprotodontia; family Phascolarctidae; genus Phascolarctos; species Phascolarctos cinereus. Next base: position 303,727,999 of record NW_027555847.1, read on the forward strand.
CTTAACTTCACAGTGCTCTGGGCCAGTGCTTTCCAATGGTTTTATTTCTAGAACCTCTTTCAGCAACAACAAATGTATTGTGAACCACATGGGTAATTTGACATACTATTCATAATATTATTTTAGATTTATTCATTAAGCACTTAATAACTATGACAGCTTTTATCTAAAAAAACCCTCTAAACTCAAGTTATGTTACAAAATTATAATTGTTAAATATAAAATTGTATTAGGAAATCTCTAATTACAAAATAACAAAACCCTAATTATACAATTGATATTATTTTATGTGAGCAATTCTGTAAAAATATAAATAAGTGACAATTTGTAAACCATTTGATGACGGGGAAATTACATGAATGTATTGTGCCTAGTCAGAAGCAGTAAGAGTTTGATGTAACTTGTATAAACACCTAAGATTTGGCATGAAATGATCATGACAATTCTGAATCACTGTAAAAACAAATATATAATTCTTCAAACAAAATACAGGATCTTATGCTAGGTAATAATTTTATTGATGACTTGTATAAAGGCATAAATAGCATATTTATTAAATTTAAAGATGGCACTAAGCCGTGAGGGACAGCAAATGCTACATAACTAAATAAAGATATAAAAAAAGATTCTTGACAGACTACAGCACTGGGATGAATCTAATGAGAGGTAAATCAGTAGGGATAAATATAAATTACTTCTTGGGCTCAAAAAACCCAACATCATAAATACAGGATGAAGGAAAGATGGTAAGAGAAATTGTTCTAGATTTTTTAGCAGATTGAAATAATAGCGTAAATCAGTAGGATGATATGGTAGCCAAAAAAGCTAATGCGATATTGAATTACCTAATTTTCAAGAATAAGGAGATGATAATCTATCTGTTAGACCTCATTTAGAGAATTTTGTTTAGATCTGACCACCGCAGTTGACAAGGGGGGGTTAATAAGCAAGAAAATGTCTTAAGGAGGTCAAATTGCTGAAGTAATATTAAAAATAATATTGTTTAAAAGGCATTTTTATCTCAGGGAGTATAGGATAAAGGTCAAACATAGAATAAATATATAATATATAATATACATCTTCCTTCTAATGTAAAGGAATCGATTGTTGGCTTGTTAACAGTAATGCAATATTAGGCTGTGCTAAGAGAAGCATATTGTCCAGGGTTAAGGAGGTGATAGTACTGTTGTACGGTGTCTTAGAAATACAATTTCTAAAGAGTTGAGCTCAGTTACGGGTTCCACATTTTAAAAAGGATGTCATTAGCAAGATGGAAAGACTCTAGAAGGTAGAAACTGAGATAGCAAAGTGTTTTGAGAGTATGTCTGCAAAGGATTGGTTGAAGGAACTGGGGTTTCTTAACCTCAAGAAGAGAAGAATCAATGGAAACATAACGGCTATTTTCAAGTATTTGAGAAACTGTAACAAGAAAGAGGAAACAGACTTGTGTGCAGTCCTAGGGGGCAGCACTGTGAGCAATAAGTTGAAGTTGCAAAGAAATAAATTTGGGCTTGATGTTAGAAAAACAGATCCTAATAATTAGAGCTATCTAGAAGAGGAGTCAACTACCTTGGCAATTAATGAATTTCCTTTTACTGAAGATCTTTAAGCAAAGACTAAATAGATGATCACTTGTTTAGGAGGTGATAGAAATAGCATTATTGTTCAGATATGCATTATAATAGATGGATTCTGAAGCTCCTTTCAAATCTGAAATTTTGTTATTCTGTGATTCTTTCCTTCATCATCATGCCAATTAAAACAGCAGCAACAACAATGACAACGTCAATGACAACAACAACAACACTTGGATCACACACACACACACACACACACACACACACACACACACACCAAATCTGATCCAAACCTGAATCTTCCTTGATTAAAGGAATGCCTTTAATGGAATCTGCTCTTATAATCTTAGACAGTCACTTGAGGATCCTGAGGCTTTGATTGAATTGCCCAGGGTCACATAGCTAGTATGCGTTGAAGGCAGTATGTAGGTCTACTTATGTCAAGGGCTAATCATAAATCCAACATGCCGTGATATAAAGTGGTTATGATGTTTACTCCATTGAGTGGGCCTTCATTTTTTTCTGATCATTGTTTTTGCACTAAATAAAATATTTTTCAAGAGCATAATGTGTATGTTTGTACAGATTTGCATGACTAAATATAGTCATTTACTCATACCAAACAATTTCTATTTGAGAAAAATGTTCCAGAATGAACAGCTACAGATGCCTAAGAAACACAACTGAGCAATTAATCATTGCATAAACATAACTAAGAAGTAATAAAATCAGCAATGTGTCATTATAACAAATAATATTTATTCATTTTTTAAGGCTGAAGAATTACTTGAATCAGAAACCTGGAAGTGAAAGATGGAATCAATCAGTTATTAAAATGGCCCACATTTATAGTAGTACAGAATTTTCATATGCATTATTTCACATTTGAATTTGGGCAGGCCACTTCACTTTTGAAGGTCTTTGTTTTCATTTTTGTAAAAATGAGGAGTCTTTGTAGATGATCTCTTAGAGCTTTCTGGACACCAACAATTTTTTGCTTCAGGAGATAAACTGAAATCCTTCTGTGGTGATGGCTCACAGAAGGTTCTCTTTCTGGAATTCTCTCTGATAGATTAAGCAACCAACCTTTTTTTCTTCTTCTTCTTGATTAAGACATCATTTTTTTGAAAAAAAGTCTCTTCACTAGGTATTGTAATGCTCTTCAAAGACCTAATAACTTTTAGATTCTTCCTCCATTCCTTTTGCTATCTCTCTTTTTCTACAATTTTTTTCTGTCCTTTTCCACATTTTAACTTGTACATTTTTTCATGTGAAAACTCTAAAAGCTATGTTATGTAATTTTTATCAACATGTATTTATTTTCTTTTTCTCTCATGGTTAAAAATAATCCTCTTAACAGTTATGCAAATTCTAGCAAAATAATTTCCTTCATTAGCCATGACCAAAAATGTGGATTTCATTCTGCTTATTTACTTGAAAACCTCTCTATCAGCAGGTGGGTAATGTTCCTCATTATCTGGAATCACAGTCATTCATTGCATTTATTAGGGTTAAGACTTTCAAAATTGTTTGTTTTTACATTATTGTTATTTTATAAATTGTTTTCCTGGTTCTGCTCATTTAAATCTGTATCAGTTCAAACATACCTTCTCAGATCATTTGGAAATTGTCTCCATTTCTTATAATACCCTGCTACTCTATTACATGTGCAACCTATACTTGTTTAAGCATTTCTCAATTGATCAGCATCCTTTCACTTCCCATTTCTTTGTCATCATTTTTGGGCAGCTAGGTGGCACAGTGGATAGAGTGGTTGGCCAGAAGTCAGGAAGACTCATCTTTGTGAGTTCAAATCTGGCCTCCAATAGCTATGTGACCCTGGGCAAGTGACTTAGCCCTGTTTACCTCAGTTTCCTCATCTATAAAATGAGTCTGGAGAAAGAAATGGCAAACCACTGTAGTATCTTTGCCAAGAAAACACCAAATGGGGTCATGAAGAGTTGGACATGACTGAAAATTACTCAACAATATAAATATTTTTATACGTGTGCATCTTTTATTTCTCTCTTTTATCTCTTTAGAGTATAAGCCCAGGAATTGTATCACGGGATCAAAGAGTATGCACAGTTAAGTAACTTTTAGGTCATAGCTACAAATTACTTTCCATAATGGTTATATCAACTCCCAGATCCACCAACATTTATGCTTGTTGATAATATAGTTTTTTTACAACAGGGCTTCCAATATTTCTCATTTTTTTCTTGTCATCTTTGCCATTCTGATTGGCAAATCATTTGATTTGCCCATTTGAGATGGGACCTCAAACTTATTTTGATTTTCATATCTCTGATAATATGTGATTCTGAGCATTTTATATGATTCTAGATAGACTGGGTTTCTTCACTTGAGAGCTGCCTATTCATATCCTAAGACCACTTACTAATTTGTCAATAACTCTGATTCTTATAAATTCAAATTACATGTAGTTATTTTCAACCAAGTGCAATCAATCTTCATTTATCCATTCCTCATAATCCAGATTTATAATGTCTATACAATTTTTTTTTAGCTTTGCTTGCTTAAACTGTGAAATACCCCTCAAGATCTTTGTAACTATCCATTGGGAGATAAGGGGAAAGGGTTGGAGAGTATTACTTGGTTTAGCATATCCAGTTTCTACATTAGAGTGTTTATCACCTTGGAGTTCTAGGGATTAAGGAGGGAGGCAACTATGTCAATTAGCACAAGGGATGACTCTAGACTGATAGAAAAGGTCTCAAGACAACATCTCTTTATCCTGGCCCAGTTTTATTAACCTATATAAGAGCATAACATAGCACTGAATTTTCATTAGGATATGAATATGTTAAAAACAAATAATTATTTTAAATTCTATTATTTATTTAGTAAAATATTGTAAAAATTGCTGATTAATTCTGCAATGCATATAGACATGGATTATACTTAATCCTTTCAGTCCCTAAAGAGAAAGCAGTTATAGCTTTAGATGTGAATACTGAAAATTGCATTATTCCAGTATTATATGCTTAAAAATACACTTATTATGGTTTTCTATACTGAAGCCTTCAAAATATCATTCTTTTGACATAGCAAGAACTGTACAAATTATTACATGGAGAGTCTGGTGGCATTTAATATACTGTTTCATGGAGGGTAGTCCATAAGACGCTTTAGAATCTCAATAAAAATATCATCATCATCATCATAACGTTTATCATGACATTTTAAAGTTTTCATATTGCTTTACAAATGTTAATTCATTTGATCCTCAGAATATCCTTGTGAGTAAGGTGTTATTGTTATCCCATTTTATAGATGAGAAAACTAAGGTATATAGGGGTTATATAGCTTTTCCAGGTAACACAGTTAGTAAGTGTCTGAGAAAGAGATCAAACTCATGACTTCCTGAATCCAAGTCCCACACTCTCCACTACACCACCTAGTTATCACTAAATGAAATGATTCTCTTCTTTATAAATAAATCAGTTAACTTCAAATTGCACTCAAAAACATAAGAATTAAAATTAAAAGAAATCCTAAAATTCAGTGTCATTACAAATTGTTGCAACAACATTAAAAAAAATTGTATCATGGGGGCAGCTAGGTGGCACAGTGGATAGAGCACCAGCCCTGGATTCAGGAGGACCTGAATTCAAATCTGGCCTCAGACACATAACACTTACTAGCTGTGTGACCCTGGGCAAGTCTCTTAACCCCATTGCCTAGCAAAAACCAAAAACAAAAAAACAAAAAGATTGTATCATGGCAACAACAATGTAGTTAGCTGTTCCTGAATTTCCTGGCCTCCTTCCTGAAATCTCACTCTTTCACATTATAGCTCATGTAACCATCTAATGTACATAAATGTTCTCTCCAATTGATTTAATTTTCTTGAAGCATATTTACTAGCTGCAAGCCCAGTGTCTGCATACAGATAAAACTCCCACATCCAAAGCAATTTCTGTACGGCCTGAAGGAATGGAGATCTGATCTTTTGTCTAGTGAATTTGATCAAGATATTCTGCTGAACTGGCTAACTTAGGGCCAAGTTGATTTTTGTGGGGGTGTCATTTGGCTGGACACATTTATTTGATTAAATTAAGTGAATAATTACAGGACTTATCTTAGCACATTTTAAAGAGAATTATTAATATGATGTCATAAAAATACCCAGAAAAAGTTTGGTGATGTGGCCACAGTTTGTAACTTTGTGAAGACACATTTTCCTCTATAACAGGCACCAGGAATATTTTGCATAGGACAGGCAGATAAGAACACTGATTCTATTCATCTCATTGCATGTGTATATCTCCATGGCTTCCTCTATTCCATAGCAAGAAAACACAAATTAGTAAAAATATCAAAGGAGCTAGTACATTATTGCTATCCTTATTTGAATGGATGTTCTTCTGGAATAATTTTGGTCTTTCAGATAGAATTTGTATTCAATGTTCTTTGGAATTGACCAATAAGGCAGAGTATTTTTGAATGCTTACCTGCAGTTTTCACTTGATTCCTTAAATTTTTTTAAATTAAAAATAACTATTTGTTCATTAAGAACACAATTGGAAAAAATGTAACAAATTTGTTCAGTTTGGACAGGGCAACAGCAAGGCTCCACCTTTGGAACTGAGTAAATCAAGGTGATGACACACCTATGATAATTCAGGCTAAAAATGTTCCAATTGAGAAGAAGCTTTGAGTAATTTGTATCTGCCAGGGACATATTATTTCGATATATTATTCTGTCATACTCAGAATTGCCCCTAGGGCAAAGACAACATGTACAGTTTATTTACTCTGGTTTCCTGATATAAAATGTACTTTCATATTTCTTCCAAAACCCTGAGTTAGAGGAGGAAGATTTGGGTTCAGCAGACAAATAGATTCTTAACCTAGTCTCTTTCAATCATAATTCTAAGAAACTTGGCATTTAAACATTGTATCTTTAAATTGTGTCTGTGTACTGCATTGTTTTACTGCTTAGGATCCTTGGTTTTATTTCTTGGTGTTATTTTTTTCTTGCCTAGTCTGTGTAGACCTACTTCTTTCCTCTTCCCTTTTCATTTTAGGATTTGTTTACCCAAAAATGATGAATGAATGTGCACTGTACCACATTATCCCCGTTACACTTCTCAGCATTAGGGATGGATCCATTATCATTTTCATCACTAAAAACAAGTTTATTACCTGATAAGAAAATATTTCTCTGCAAAAGCAGTCTAAGGTATTAAATTTTCCTTGTTGGTATTCTCAGTTAGGCATCTCTTCCCAAGGAAGATAATTTGTCTTCCCTCAGCCAATTGTCATTCTGCTCATTATCCTGCTCTGATTATAATGTCTTCATCTCTGCAGCTCAAGATGCTTGTACATGGTTTGAATTGCTGTGTTTGTCCTGATTTTGGTGCAGTTCTACTCTGTGAGCAGCCAGGGGATGATACCCCTAGAGAATGTCTTTCACATGAGATAGCTGATATCTTCACACTGCTCAGGCAAAGAATTTACCATCTGTGTCTCTATTTGGATAAATATTTGTTTCAAGTAGTTAGCCAATAGCATTTTTAAAGTGTCCACTAAGTATAGAAAACTTTATAAAGTGCTGACAGAAGTCAAAACAAAAGGGAAAAAATGCTATTTGTCATTATCCAAGTGAGTAAACTGAGGTTCAAAGAACTTAAATGACTTTCCTGGGGTGACTAGTAACCAGCTTGCTAGTAAACTAGCAAGTAAATAACAAAACTAACATTTGGACCAATGGTTTTCTATTAGAGAACTGAAAGGAATTCCCAAAGCTTCATAAAATCATTATCATTTTAATCAACAGGTATTATTTAAGCATTTAGTATGTGCCAGGGATTGTTCTAGATGCTAGGGATATAAAAAAAGTTTTAAAAAATTGCACCTGCTCTCAAGGAATTCACATGCAGATGGAAACATGATGAATGCATCTATCTACAAACAGAACATGTACAGAAGGTAATCTTCAAGAAAAAGCACTAACAGTTTGTGGGTTTAGAAGGAGAGGGAGAAAAAGCCTCTTTCAGAAGGTGGGAATTGGACTGATTCTGAATGGGAAGTAGGACTTGGAAATGAGGAAGGAGAACATTTCAAGCATGGGGAACAGCCAGCTAAAAGGCACAGATTTAGGAGATGGGGGCGGAGAAGGGAAGAGAATAACTATTTATATAGCAACTGCTACATCGCAGGCATGGTGCAAGGCACTTTTTAGAAATATTATCTCATTGAATGGAGGGTCATGTGTCAGACACATTAAGGCCCATTTAACTGTATTATAGATTACCTGGAAGGAGATGGAGAAGGCATATCACAGGCCAGTGTAACCTTCTCACCTTAGAGATGAGGAAACTGAGAACTAGAGAGGCTAAGTTTTTGCCCAGTTTCACATAGGATTCAAACGAGTGCTGTGTTCCACAGTTGGTAATGTTTCTTCAGTGATGATGAATCACTGGTGGCCTAAGAGAAAACAATTCCTGTTTCTAACCTTAATTTTCCAATCTCTCATTCCCATCCCATTTCCTTTATCTCATTTATCTCACCTAGCCAAACCAGATCAAGTCTTGTTGCTACCACTTCAGTACTTCTTACATTTATACCCTTCTTTCTCCCACAGCCATAGCGTACATTCATATCCTTTTTACCTTTTACTGGGATTAATGAAATAACCATCAACTTCATTTTCCTGACTAAAGTCTCTCTCTTCTCTGATTCTTCCACTTCACAGATACCAAAGTGATTTTCCTGAAACATATTTCTGATCATATCATCTCTTTATTCAATAAACTCAGCTTCCAATTACCTTTAAGATCAAGTGCAATATCCTTTATCTGGTCTATCAAGGGTTTCACAGACATGTCCCTTTCTAACTTTTCAAGTTTGTTGCACATTGTTTCTCCCCATGTAATGTTCAATCCAATCAAACTGTCCTTTTCATTGTCTTTCATAGAAACTCCAGACTTTACTCCACTCTTTGCCCAGTTAAAATCCATGCCTGGAATGCAGACCCTCATTCTGTTGGAATGGAGGAAGTTATTCTCCAGTTGACAAAAGGAGATTTACTTAGCCATAGAAAAAAGAAAAGGATATTCCATGAGGATTCTTCTAACACTTGGCGTGGGGAGGTGTGGACATCCTCATACCCACACAAAAATGTGTCTGTTCAGTAGAAACATCCACCAATATGAAGGGTCTCAATTCAATATAGTTTGGCCTTTTTGTTACCTGGAAGCTATGCCAAAAAGGCCAGAGGATTACAGAAAGTGATGTACAGGGAGAGACTACTTAAGACAATCAAGTGCATGGGCCAGCTTTGTCACTTTTCTAGGAAAGACAAAGACAAAAACAAAACTAAAACTAAAAAACTAAACAAAACATGATCTTTCCACCCCAAACAAAAGAAAATGAAATCATGAGCCTTATCTATGTAGGTAGTTGTGGAGGGGGTAGCCCTGTAGGTTGTGGTCCTATTACAGTGCCCAATTACCATTTGTTGATTGATTCCATCATACCTCATTGTTCAGTTCATTTCTTCTGCATTCATAGTACAATGAATTCAGAAAATCCCAGGAAGAATATCTGAATTTGATGTTTTTTCAAGACAATTTCAGGGAAGTGTCCATTGTTTTTATAATATTAAACAATATTTACATATTATATTTATATTCTTTTTCCAATAACAAACCAAAACTTTTCAATACCTGTGAACAAAAAGTTAAGTTTTCATAATTTTTTTTTTTGTTTTTCTTCCACCTATCCTCTCTTCTAACAATATGCTTACCAATTACAAAGAGAGAAAAATGGAATAAGGGCAAACTTAGAGCACAGGGTGGCCAGACATGAGAAATTAGAATCCACATGGCTGGAAAGAATAATAGATTATAGTTTCATTTGAAAATTTGAGTGCTAGGTATCAATCTAGAGTGATATATCTATTATAACAAGAAATCTTTCCACATTTTCCTTAAATATTACCTCTTCTACTCTAAATTCACTATTTTTTTTAATCAACAGAGGAAAAATGCTGCTTAGACCCTTGTAGAAGACATCTTCATGTATTTCAGTTTTATTTGATTCTTCCCCCAATTTTTTTTTTCAGATTTTTGGGTTAAATGAACCCAATTCTACTTGCTTTTCAGAACTTTATTTTTAAAAGTTTTAGATTCTTTTCTTTCTATTATTATTTCCTTATATCCTAATTCTGTCATCCAGTATTTACCTATTACTTCAAGACTGATGTCATCTGAAAGATTGATAAACATATTTAATGTATTTATTTATTTATTTTTATCAATAACTTTAATGAACAGATTAGTGCAGAGTACAATCTATCTCCACACACACAAACACACAAGCACTTGCATATATATACAGTTAATCTTGTTTTTCTGGAATCTATTTTTTTCCACTATTTTTGAAAATCAGATTTGCCTGTCTTCAGGCTTTTGAACCCTCTTCCACTTGCCATGATTCTACAACAATGAATGAGTGTTTACATGATCATACATCTGCAAGTTCTTTCAGTATTCTGGAATATAATGTGTTTGGGTTTGAACTTCTTTAACATAGATGTTTTCTCCCTTAGCCTTTTCTTTTCTATCTTAGACTTCATTTCTCTTAGTTTTGGTTACTTTACCCTTTGCATTTTTGCAGTTATTCTTATTAAAGAATGTGTTCACCAAACTGAGTAAGTTTTTCTCTTTATCATTTCTTAACATTGTCTTAAGTGGTGGGCTTTTTCTTCCCTTGTGTTTCCTATTGCAAATATAATTCAAAAACTCCTTAGCTTTCCCTATACCAGTGAAACCAAAGTTTCATTCTCTATCATGTCTTTATCCAGTTCACTTAGGCTTTAGCTTTCCTGTCATTATTATTACAAGTCTCTGCACTCTTTTCTTTTCCTCCCTGGTGATGTGCCTAACAGTGGACCATCCCTAGGCTTTATGTTTCACCAATTCAGCATTTGCTGCCTTTTCCCTTTCTACCCTGTCTCCAAAGACTCTGGCCTACATGAGGGTTTTCTTACATTTATTTATTTATTTGTTTGTTTGTTTATTTATTATTATTTTGCAAGGCAATTGGGATTAAGTAACTTGCCCAAGGTCACACATCTAGTAAGTGTCAAGCGTCTGATCTGAGACCAGATTTGAATGCAGGTCCTCCTGACTCCAGGGCCAGTTCTCTATCCACTGTGCCACCTAGCTGGCTCTTCTTACATTTATTTATGAGGGAAAAGAAAATGTAAAAAAACCCTCAGAACTAAAACCCCAGAGTAAAGTAATTAGGAGTATGGAGAAAATTGAATCACCTAACATCAAATCAGGTGGCATTTTAACTTCTTAGAGTGTTCCATCTAGCTGAAATTTTCTAGGATTAACTTTTTTTTCCTTCCAAAGTGAAAGGAAGCTGTATTTTTTAAAATTAATTAAGTAATTAATTTTTAGTTTTCAACACTCACTTTTATAAGATTTTGAGTTCTAAATTCCCCCCTTCCCAGCCTTACCATTTTCTGGGCATAATTTGGCCCTCAATGATTACTTTAAGAGAACCAGAATAGGGTTTTACATCACAGAAATCTCTCGAGTCAGTTTTATGATTTGCCCATATAGGTATGTTGAATTGAGTTCACTCTCCAATTCTATAATCCCTGGATTACTTCCAGGTAACTAGAAGGTAACTTGATTATATGGATGGTTTTCAGTGATTCATTCCATATTACCATATAATAACTTGGCTAAGAAAAGATTGCTATCCCATTGATCAGTGAAAAAGAAGTAAAGGTACATTATACAGCATTCTGATTTATAAAAAATCAGAAAATTTCAAGCTGACATAAAGATCTTTCTCAACATTCATAAAAGACAGTCTCATTCCTTATAGTACCCTTACTTGTAAATTTGGCACAAGACCTTTCAGCATCAGTTCTCCAAAATATTTTCTGTGAAGCTAGCCTGGTTGTGTCTCCTTCCTGTCCTCCACTCCTCCCAATTCAAGTACTTCATATCATCAGAATTTTATTTGTAGATTCCTCCCATTCTTCTTGAGCCATCTTCTTCTTGTGCCTAGGCATCATATTATGTCTAGTCTGTCACAGACATGCATAAACAGAAAAAAGATTTACAGATCATGTACTAAAAATAAGGGACCATGGAGATAACACAAATGTATCATTCATGTACATTAATATATACATGCATTAATTTATGTAGCTATATTGATATGCTTGTATATGCATATTCACATGTATACAGATAGGAAAGATCTCCAGTTCATTGGGTCTATCCTCTAAGTATTCTTCAAAAAATAGCAAAGAATCACAAAGCATGAGAAGGTACGGATGAAATGTAAATTACGATTATAGGAAAAAACCCACAGCAATCATTTTCCACTATAATGGCAAATATTCATCTGTCTATGTGTATGTGTGTGTTTGAAGATACTTCTCCATGTGTTTGCCTTTCTTGATATTAATAATTACAGGGTCATTTAATAAAATTATCTCCATTGTTACACATTTTCAGAGAAGATGTATGCTTTGGGTAGATATGTGGGAGACAACATTGTTTGAAATAAGCCATCAAAATAATGTTTTTCCCTCTCTAATCAAATGATTTTGTGCAACACAAACTAGTATACTGTGATCTTGTATTGCCTACACCTATGCTTCAATCACGTGACTAAAAGGATATGGACTGAAGCAGATTTTAACTTGGAAAAATATTGCTTTTCATCATAGGATACTTTAAAGTGCATATATTATTCTCATGAATATTTTATAGAGAATGCAGTTACTAATATGCTTGTTCATCATTAGTATTCTCTTGATCACTTTTTTTCTGTAACAATAAGGTCTGTGATTATTTCTAAGCATTTGGAATTTTCTTTTCTTTCAGATATCTTGATAATTTTTTGTCATTGTTCGGCCATCTTTCAGTCATGTTCAATTCTTTGTGACCTCATTTGGGATTTTCTTGGCAAGCTGGAGTGGTTTGCCATTCCCTTCTCCAGCTCATTTTACAGAAAAGGAAACTGAGGCAAAGAGGGTTAAGTGACTTTTCCAGGGTCATACAATTAGAAAAGTCAGACAAAGGATTTCTATTTTGGCCTAAAGGTAATAGGAAGCCATTGTAATCTACTGATTGAGGATTGCTTTAATTTTGTCAGTTGAGTAAAAGATGGAGTGGGGTAGGGAGATGAACCAGCAGGCTATTTCAATAGTCCAGGCATGAGGTGACTGACATGGCAGCAGACAGGGAGAAGGCAAAATATACCAGAAATATTGCAGAGGCAGAAATTACAGAATTTATCAATGACAGAATCCAATCAACAGATTGGATATGGGGAGTGAGAAAGAATAAAAAGCTATGGACAATACTGATAAGCCTTGATGACTGGATGAATGGCATTCTTGACAGTAACAGGGAATTTAAGAAGAGAGGAGGTTTTTTGTGTTTTTTTTTGGGGGGGAGATATTTGATTTAGTTTTGAACATGTTAAGTTTTAGATGTCTGTGAGATATCCAGATTGATATATCCAACCGTCAGTTGGAGATGTGAGTGTGGAAGACGGGGAGAGGTTAGAGCTCAATAAATATATTTGAGCATCATCCTCATAGGCTATAATTGAATCCATGGGATCTGATGAGCTCAATAAATAAGACAGTATAGATGATATAAAGAAGTGGGCTCAGGATAGAACCTTAGGGAACATCCATGTTTAGCAGTCATGACCTAGATGAAGATCTAGCAAAGGAACAACAAAAGGACAGTCAGAGAGGTAGAAAAAGAGATGGAAGAGATCAATATCACAAAAACCTAGAGAGAAGAGAGTATCACGGAGAAGAGAGTAATCAACAGTATCAAAGACTACAAATGCCTCAAGAAGGATGGAGTTTGAGAAAAGAACATTAGATTTGATAATAGAGATCATTTGTAACTTTAGAGAGAGTAGTTACAATTAAATGATAAAGTTGGATGTCAAACTACAGAGAGTTTCAAAGAGAGGGAAAAGACAGAAAGTGGAGGCACCAATTCTAAACAGCATTTTCAGAGTTTAGCAACAAAAGAGAAAATAAATATAGGGTTATAGTCACTGAAATGGATGGATCAAATGAGGGTTTTTGAGAATGAGGAGATATGAGCATATTTGTAGGGCAACAGTGAAACAGACAATAGACAGGGAAATATTGAAGATTAGTGAGAGACTGGGAATAGATTACAGGGCCACCTTTTAATATGAGATAAAGGTGAAGGAGATAAAATGCAGGAGACAGCATAGTGATAGGAAATGAAGGGAGAAGAGGGAGCTCTTAGTGAAAAGCATCAATATTTTTACTTGCAGGATTCTTAGCTAAGAGAGTTGGGGAGAGGTTCCATGAAAGGTTTGAATAAGTGTAAAAAGATTTGAAGAGAAAACCAGTGAGGTGAGTGGCATAGTTAATCACTTAGGAAAGTGTAAGAGAATTGCTTTGCTGCAGTGAGGACACAATTGAGATTATGTAGCATAAATTTTAGTGGAACAATTCAGCACGGTTTCATAGTTTTCTCCAGCATCCTTCAGTAGCAGAAGAATAGGGATAAAGGCATCAGAGATGGAAGCAACCCAAATTTGGAGCTTGGCAAGGCATGATTTTCAATAGGCTAAGAGGGCAAGGGACTTGAGTACAGAGGGTAGAGTAGAGTTCATGAAGGAGTTAAGGTCAGGGAGGGAAGAGAGTGTAGCCAGTGTAGGAGTGATGGTCTAGGAACAAATGATAGTAGAAGTATTGGGGTTCTCATTGTGGATAAAGAAAAGTGTCTGGGAAAAAAGGCGGAGCCAAGATGATAAAGTCAAGGACTCACCTGAGCTCTCCCCCAAACCCTTCAAATACCTTTAAAAATGCCTTTAAAAAAACAAATTATAGAGCAGCATAATCTACAAAAATACGGAATAAAACAAATTCTTAGCCAAAGGTAACTTGGAAGGTCTGCAGGAAGGGTCTGTTGCACCAGGATGAGAGAAGAGCACAGTCCAGCACAGGCCATGCCAACACAGACCTGGCCCAAGCAAACCTGGAGTAGGCCTCAGGGCGACTGAATCATTGGCAGCAGTGGCAGTTTCCAGACCACTCAGCACATAGATACCAAAGATAATTTATAAGGTCAGCAGGAAGGGACTGTAACATCTGGATGAGAGTAGAACACAGCTCAGCACAGGCGGTGCCAGCACAGCCACAGGCCAGGAAACCAGGAGCAGGCCCTGGGAGTGACTCAATCAGCAGCAGCAGTTGCCCTGGCAGTGGCAGTGGCAATCAGGTAGTAGCAGCAGTTGCTTCCAGAGCTCTCAGCCACAGATGGTAAGGGGTTGAACAACTGGTCAGGAGATTACAGAGGTCTTTTTGCTAGCACTGAGGCAGGACTATGTTACTTTATCCATATTCAGATCTGGGTCACAGTTCTGGCTGGCAGTCCCAGGGCAAAGAGAAGTACTAGTACAGCAGAGCTTGTACCCACAGTGGATGCCCCTCTCCCTCACAGTTCCAGGGCAGAAAGGAGTTCTTGTGGTTGCTTACAGATCAGAGCACAAGCCAGGAGAGTAGTTAGTGAACTTTTATTGAAACTGGCTCCAAGAGGGAATAACATGCAAACACAGTTGGGTATAGAAATATATCTTACCCTACTGGAAAATGGGAGGGGAAGGGGATAACAGGAGGGAGAGTAATAGCAGGGAGGGCAGAGTTGAGGAGGGGGTGGTCAGAAACACTTTTGAAGAAGGACAGGGTGAAAGGAGAGAGAGAATAGAATAAATGAAAAAGCATAGGATGGAGGGAAATACAGCTAGCAATAGTAACTGCCAAAAAAAAAATGAAGCATTTCTCTTACAAAGCCTGCATTTCTTAAACCTATAGAGAACTGAGTCAAATTGATAAAAATAAGAGCCATTCCTCAATAGATAAGATAAAGCCAGTGCTCTATCCACTATACCACCTAGCTGCCCTGATTATGAACCACTTTATAGAGTCTTAGAGACTCAGGTGCCTCAAGTGTAAAGTGAAGGGGAAGACTAGGTCATCCTAGAATCATAGAAAATGTAGAATCATTAGAAAACAATTAGAAAATAGAGTTGGAAGAATGGCCTTTACATGCCATCTAGACCAGGGGTGAGGAACCCGCAGCCCTGAGGCCACATGTGGCTCTCTAGGTCTTCAAGTGTGGTCCTTTGACTGTATACAAACCACAAAACAAAGCCCCTTAATAAAAGGATTTGTTCTGTAAAACTTGGACTAGGTCAAACGACTACACCCAAGGACCTGAAAGGCCACATGTGGTCTTGAGGCCACAGGTTCTGCATCTCTGATCTAGTCCAACTTACCTGACCCTAACCTCTTCTATACCATTCCCCAAAAGTGATGATTCAAACTCTTCTTGTTTTTCATGATTTTCTTGCATCACTCTCATTTCTCTTCCCAGTTTTCCCTCTACTTCTCTGGCTTCTCAAAATCCTCTTTGAGCTCTGCCATGGCCTGGGACTGATTCATATTTTTCTTGGAGGCTTTGGGATGTAGGAGCTTTGACTTGCGTGTTCTTCTGGTTGTGTTTTGATCTTCTTTGTCACCAAAGAAAGATTCTATGGTCTGACTTTTTTGTGAAGTTTGCTCATGTTTCCAGCCAATTACCTGAGTTTTAAAGTCTTTGTTAAGGTAGGGGGTCTGCTTTCAGTGTTTCAAGCTTTGGGGCTTTTGTGCAGCTGTTTTCAGAGATATTTCTAGGGACATGTAAATTGTTGGCTCTTCCAAGGTGGTATAATCAAATGTGAGATGTTTATTCCTTTCCTGGCCTGTGCTCTGGCCTATGAGTGACCACAAGTGCTCTTTTCTGCCTTGGAACTGTGAGGAGGATTGTCTCTACACTACTGCTACAAGCTCCACTATGTCAGCACTCCTCCTTGTTCCAGGACTGCCACACAGGATTATGATCCAGATCCAAGCACAATCAAAGCAGAAGAATCCAGCCTAACCACCAACAAAGAGATCCCTGCCATCCCCCTCTGATCAGCTACTTGATTCCCCTTCTGTTTGTGGGCCAAGAGTACAGGAAACAGCTGCCACCCTGGGGCTGGACCAAGCTTCTCTCTCACTGTGGTCACGTACCTTCCTACTGACTTTCTAAGTTATCTTTGGTGTTTGTGAGTTGAGAAATCCGGAAACTGTTACAGGTACCCATGATTCAGTCCACTGACGCCTGCTCCAGGTTTTCTGAGGCCTGGTCTTTGCCTGGACACCCATGCTGAACTGCACTCCTCTCCCAGCCTGGCATAACAGACCTTTCCAATCAACCATTCAGGTTGTCTTGGGCTGGAAATTTATTTCACTGTCTTTTTTGGCTTCTGCTGCTCTATAATTTGTTCAGAACCATTTTTACAGGTATTTAGAGGGGTTTGGGGGAGAGCTGAAGCAAGTCACTGCTTTTGCTCCACTATCTTGGTTTTGCCACCCCCCCCCCAAACTTAAGTTAAAGCTCCACTTTACACAAACCAAATTTCAAGAATCTGAAAGTACTACTTTATCTGTCCTACTTCATTCCTGTTTGTAGGGATTGCAGAGATACATTCTTGCCACTCCACGTCACTTCTAAATATTCTAAAATTTTACATGTAACCACTTTCTCAGTTTTGTAGGCTTTATTGCCCTCCATGATAGTTAGAATTTAAATTAACATGAGGCAGGATTTGAAGAGTTTCCAGGTCCTCCTTTTTTGATGTCATTTTAAATAGGACAGTAACCCCCTCCTAAACTGTCCTCCTCGCCAGGATTTCTTATTAGAATATATTCTTTCACATTTGCCTGGCTATATCAGTCAGTATACTATTATATATAGAAGGAAGACTAATACCCTCTCCCAAACATCCAGGACCTACCCAGGTAGATACCCTACCCTGGTCTAGGTACCTATAAAATGGTCATTCTTTCTCAGAATACAGATATTTACCTGTATAGTATATTTCATTCCCTTCATAAAACACTGGTCATAAAGGTGCATAGGAGAACCAGTCCATACAATGGGAGAATATTTCTGTCAGTCTCTACTCAGAGTCATTCTCCTAGCTGTCAATGTTCATGTTTGCAAGTTGGGATCATCAGATTCATAGTTTTTATATGTATGTGTTTGCATGTATGTTTGAATGTGTGTATGTAGATTTAGAATCAGTCATGTGTGTAAGAGGTGAGCAATGAATAAGATGAATTATTTGATGGTTGTAAAGAGGTTCTGGTGCTGTTTTAATTCTGAACTACATGAGCTCCATTTAATCCTTTCATTCTACTCACATCAAATGAAAGTACCCTGTCATTGAAAGAGGATAAGAAAGTTAACATTCAGAATCAGAAGTAGTTCTGAGATGCTACTCAATTTAAGAATAGAGGCAGACAGGACACCATCCAATAAAGAATGCATTTAGGCTACAATGCATAGAGTTCTATACATGGAGTCAGAAAGATGTGAATTTGAGCCTGACTCAGCTGTGTGACCCTGAGAAAGGGACTAAGTCTCTTTCAGTCTCAGTTTCCTCACTTGCAAAATGGTACTAATAATATCAGGGATATTTTGAGGAACATCAGAGAAAAACATCTGGAAAACTTCACAAAACTTACAGTACTATATAAAGTACTATTAATGTCACCATTAGTGAGAATAAGAGCTGACATTTAGATAGCACTTACTCGGTGTCAGACACTTTACAATTATTATCTCATTTGATCCTCACAAAAATCCTGGGAGGTAGGTACTATTACTATCCACATTCTACAGATGAAGAAACTGAGGGAAAGAGAGGTTAAGTGACTTGCCCAGGGTCAGATAGCTAGGAAGTATATGATGATAGATTGGAACTTTTGTCTTCCTGACTCTAGGCCCAGCACTGTGCCACCTTAATGTTATCACCATGACCACCATCACATCATCTTTTTATATTATTAGTATTAGTATTGCCACTACTTTTTCCTTAAGTGTTCCTTTTTGATAGGAAAAACACACACACAGGTAAACATATTGCTGCTTGCCTCCCATGGAAGACAAATATCTTCATTAAATTGTCAAAAGTTTTATTTATTCCAGGACATGAATTTGCCATTTTCAGAACAAGTAAGTGAAGGATGTGAGAAAAGAATATCTGTGTTGAGAAAGAGCCTAAGCCCTCCCATTATAGCAGAGTGCTTGAGTTTCCAAGCAGGGGTTAAAATCCTTTTGGGGTCTGTTTTTCCATTTGATTCTAAAACACTAAATAGAGACAGGTGTGAATCCTGGCTCTGACACTTACAAGCTGAATTCTCTTGGGCAATTCATTTCACTACATTTTTTCAAATGTAAAATGAGCACATTAGGCTTAATAACCTCTAAAATTCTTTGTAGATATAACACATTTTGACTCTTTGGGGGATTTTGCTTTACACTCTTATATCAAGACTTATTTTGATGAACAAATAGGGTATACTTCTGTCTCGACATAAACTCCTTACTAAAACTGAATTAGGTGACTTTCTTAAAGATACAAAATCTTAAAAGTAATTCAGATTATATTCTAAAATAAATATATAACCTACATGTGTATATAAATTTCATATGTAGATCCATGCATATGTGTATGTGTGTGTGTGTGTGTGTACTCATAACAAGGATTATTAGATGAATGTGAACTGACTCAGTGAGTATCACTGTTATGAGCATATAATCGAATATACAAGTTCTTCCTTCCTTACATTTTGTTATCACAAGTTCATCATTCCTGAAAATTACTAAATTTTAGTCATAGTCCCTTATACAGTATGCTTTACTTAATTGTGCATTAACAAGTTTTTAGTGCATTTAGAAATCAAGCAGTTCTCTATGCACTGTTTAGCTGTACATACAAATTATTTACATTACTGCAGGCTTAAAAGCCAACCATACCATCTATTCTGCTAACAGGAGGTTCAAATTAATGCAAGGGCCACCAAGAGACTCAACATAATTTAAGATTCTAAGTTTTTGCTTAAAGGCTCAATCTGACTAGCTGCCCTAGGTCCTCCACACTAGCTTCTGGCTCAGGTCCAAAGACCCTTCTGGGACCCATAACTTGAGGAGAAATAATCTACTCAACATTATAGTTAGCCTTTGGTTAGAGTTGACCTGCCTAGGGATTGAGGATGAGTACCTCAAGCATGCCTCTCTAGACAGCCATGCCGCCATACTATATATACATACATATATATATATATATATATATGTATATATATATATATATATATATAGATAGATAGATAGATAGATATAGATATAGATATAGATATAGATATAGATATAGATATAGATATAGATATAGATATATACACATATATACATATATACATATATATATACATGTATATATATATACATATATATACATATATATACACACATATATATGTATATATGTGTACATATATATGTGTGTGTGTATATACATACATACATATATATGTATATATGTGTACATATATGTGTGTGTGTGTGTATATATATATATATATATAAACACAACTCCTACCTTGACCAAGCTGAAACAAGAATTTGCTGTCTGCCCTGCCTGCACAGGCACACTTGCCTCTCATCTCTTTCTACCTCTTGCTCAAGGATTGTCAAACTAACATTATCACAGCTTCTATAAAAGGTGAGACAATCTTCTGCCTCAGGACTCCACTCAGAACTTCTGCGACTGAGATACATAGATCAAAAGTCACTTCCCTGTATACCAAACCCTGTTCACTCACACTTATCCTTAATAGCCCCATAATTCCTATGTTCCTATCCCACTTTAACATATCCTTCTCTCTGGAATTTCTGTTCTATTTTAAATAAATGTCCACTTACATTAAAAATGCACATTCTGGACATTATTTTGTGTATATTTTCATTTAATTTTCCACACATCTGTTGTTCACTATACCTGCTCCCTAAATAGAATATAAGAAAGTACTTTGAGAATAGATTATTTTTTCCCTACTTTCTCTAGTGCTTAAAAGTGCCTAGCACATAGTAGGTGCCTAATAAGTGTTTTGAATTGAATTAACAAATTGAAAAATGAAATAAAACTTCAATAAATACAAAATTTTAGTGCTAGGAAAGAACTGAGAGATTACATAGTAGATCTTCCCCTCAGTGTACAGATAAGAAACTGAAGCTCAGGAAGGTTAATGGTATTGCCCAAAGTCATGCAACTTCTCACTGTCTAAAAAAGTCTGACTGCAACCTATGAATATAGTTCTAGCTTCACTTACCTGAACAAATTCTTTACCCCCTGAGTGCCTTCATTTCTTCATCTGTAAAATGGGATTAATAATAAGGTTTGTAGTGTACTCCTATTTCACAGGGTGATTGTATAGCATTAAATGAGAGAATGTATATAAAAGCTATCTGTAAGGTGAAAATCACTATTCATAAATGTGAACTATTATTATTTTACTTTCTATTATGATTTGTTTAAGGAGAGAGAGAACTCAGGGAATAATAAAGTGATGGAGAGTGGCACAGTGGATAGAACACTGGCTCTGGAGTTGAGAGGACCTCAGTTCAAATCAAAGCTCAGACACTTAGTAGCTGGGGCCCTGGGCAAGTCACTTAATCCTGATTGCCTCCAAAAAAGAATAATAAAGTGTTGGAGGCATCAAGACACACAGAGAGAGACACACAGAGCACATAGAATGAACCAGGAATCTATGTCATATAAACCATAAATCTATTCACTATTTCTCCAATATACTTCATATAGAAGACAAAACATTTTGGAGATGAACTTAAGTTATCGTTAATGAAGAGTATGAAACCATATAGCATGAAACTATAGGGCAAACTCTGGAAAGTGGAAATCTCCTGGGGAAAGCTAGTACTTGGGAAAGTGAATTTCTGTTGATGTCATATTTCCATATTTCCTACTTCCTTTATCTATGTCTCTTGTTCCTAGCCTTGAATCTTTTTTTTGGGGGGGGGAGGGCAGAGAAGGGGACATATAAACTTCCTTGGAGTTGAGGAATTCTGAAAAGGCAAAAGCATGCCCTACTTCCTTTCCCTCTTCATACTCTAGATTGACAGCATAAGAAAGTGGGGTGACTAGCCTAGCAATCGGAATACCTGGGTTCTAGTTCTGGATTGATTGCTATCATTATAGCACATATCATCTTTGATCACTAGTTTCTTCTTTCTTGTAGTTGGAAAGCTAATGATATTTTTCCTTGCTGTCTTGTGGGATAGTTATAGTGATTAAATGAAATATGGCATGAAAAATGAAAATAATGTGAAACATTATAATTCTGATGCTAGAGACAAGTGAAATCATAAATTTCTATATTATTTTGAATGCTATCTAATTATATTATGTAATAAATGATGCAATAAATATAGAGCTGGCCTGGAGTCAAGAAGATTGGGTTCAAGTTCCACATACAACAAATATTGTCTGTATGACCCTGGATAGGTCATTTAACTTCTCAGTGACACAGAAAAATCACTATAAATTGCAGAACAGATACTAATCTACATTTGTAGAGAGTTTTCTCATTGGGATTTTTCTATAATGATGAAATCACAGTTCCAATCTAAACATTATTAATCTAACTATGTGGACAGAAGTCCACATAGTGGAATTGAACAAATATTTTTTTAATTCAATTTTTTTTTCATTTTGAATTTTCTCCCTCCCACTTGCCCCTCCTCATTGAGAAAGCACAAAAAGTGAAACTCTTTGCAAATAAATTTAGTCAAGCAAAACAAATTCCTACATTTACCACCTTCCAATGTGTGTGTATATTCATATATAACACAACCTATACATGCATACATACACACATACATGTATGCATGTATATACATACACACACATTTATGGCACTCATTTTGAATTTCTTGACATCTCCACCATGCCTCCCTGCTGAGTATGTCCTCATTCCAAACTCCCAACCTCCTTTTCAGCTTTCTTTTGTGTGTTGTCTTCCCCTACCCATTAAATTGTAAGCTTCTTGTGGACAAGGGCTTTCTTTTTCATATTTGTATCCCCAGTACTTAGCACGGTGTTTGATACATAAAGGTATGTAATGCATGTTTAATGAGTATTGTATATCTATATACTGTATAGCTACCTACCCAAACATATGCATATAAATACAAACATGCATGTATGGGTATGCATACATGCATGTACATATTATATGTGTATATATATACATATATACATACATGCACATATACACATACACACATCTATATCTCTCCATATATATACGTATATTTGGATGAATAGATAGATGCTTTGATCTGAGTCCATTTCTGTCCAATTCTGAGTCCATCACTTTTCTATGTAGAGTTGGATATCATATTTTCTTCATGACTCCTTTAGAAATGTGGTTGGTCATTGTGTTGATCAGGGTTCTGACATCTTTTAAAATTGTTTGTCTTTATAGTATTGTTACTGTATACATTTTTCTTCCAGCTCTGCTCACTTCATTTTGCATGAGTTCATAGAAGTCTTCCTCAGTTTTTCTGAAACCATTCCTTTCATTGTTTCTTATGGCAAAATAGCATTCCATCAAGCTCAGCCATTCACAATGCATGGAAACCCCTTCAATGTCTTATTTTTGCCACCACAAAAGAGTTGCTACAAATTGTGTGCATATGTGTCCTTCTTCTATTTCTTCAATCTCTTTGGGGTTTAGACCTAGGAACAGCATTGCTAAGTAAAATGCTACCACAATTTAATTGTTTTTTGAGTATAGGTATTGATCAAATCTAATCAACTTTTCTTATTAACTTTCCCAAAGTTACAGTATTCTATTGCTGTGAATAGTGGAACACTACTCTCTCAAATAAATTAAAATGGCATAAAACCCAAAGCAAAATGAAAAGTTTTGCGGGGGGCATAAATAGATGGTGATATGTGAAAAAAAATGATGGCTTGAATAAGAGAAATGATGTAAAACACATTGTTCAGGGTATACAAAAAAAGAAGGAGCTGGGTTAGCTATGTACCAGAATGAGAGAAAACAAATGGTATATTAGTTACCTTAAGATAATAATAAAAACAAAAGCTAGGTGGCATAATAGTAGTGCTTTGGCCTTGGAGTTAGGAAAATCTGGGTTCAAATTCTGCCTCAGATACTTTCTAACTGTGTCCCTGTGGTAATCATTTAACATTTATCACCCTCAGTTTCCTCATCTGTAAATCAGGATAATAAAAGTACCTATTTCTCCAGGTTATTGTGAGAATCAAATGAAATTTCATTCATAAAGTACTTAGCAAACCTTGAAGTGCTATATCAATTTGAACTATTATTGCAAAAGAGTGAGGAAAAAATCTTTAGCCTCTTAGGTAGTTTATCTATGTAGGACTTACTGGAAAACTAGAATTACACAGGAAGAGGAGTTTGGGATTGATTGATACCTACATAAAGTGAAGAAGTCTCATCTACACTGATGAAATCATAAATACCAAAGTAGTGCATTTCTTGATTGTTAGAAAATGGTTTTAGGACACATAACATTGCTTATTAAGAAATAAGAATAGAATAAAAGATTATGAAGTAAAATATACTCTGCCATTCAAACACTAGCCGACTTTGCGCTTGCCAAAAATGGATGCATTTTTAAAAAGTTAATCATAGAAAGGGTATCTTTGACTGAGTGTTTATTCTGAGAATTCAATGGCTCTAGTTAAAATGCTATCACCACAAAAATAGAAAATTAACTTAAACATAAAAGTCCATATTGACTCATCACTGATCTCAGATTCTTTCCACTTTTAAATGCTTCTATTATATAAACTTCATGGTGCTTTAAACATATTGCTATAAATTAAAATCATAAATCAAATAAATCTGTTCTAATTTTTCTTTGTTCCATGGGGCACTTCGGAAAAGAAAAAAATAATCACTCACTGCATAGTATATGAAGCTGATCCTCTCAGTACCTAACTAGGATGGTCCTCAGAAAGCAAACTCTATCTTTTATCTTACTTTCCAGTGTGGAAGAGCCTCCCAGAGATTATGCCCTACTATTATACTATTTGAGAATCCATAGTCACCTCTCTGCCAAGATAAGGCTACAAAGCTGAACTTTTTGGAGAGCTTTAGTCCTCAAACATTTGCTTTTTTTTTGCCCTCAAAACATTAGTTTTCTTGGCAACTGGAGAGAGATGGAAGACAAAGATAACACTTGCTTAGAATACAAACTCAAAATCTTATTGTGATGACTGATAATTATAAGCAGTTTTGTTGTTTTTCAGTAATTTTTCAGTGGCATCTGACCTCTTGTGACACTATTTGGGATTTTCTTGGCAAAGATATTGGAGTGGTTTACTATTTCCTTCTGCATCTCCTTTTACATATGAGAAACTGAGGCAAACAGGATTAACTGACTTGCCCAGGGTCACATACCTAGTAAGTGGCAGAGGCCAGATTTGGACTCAGGTCTTCCTGACTCCAGGCCTAACACTATATACAATGCAACCACCTAGCTGCCCCAATTCTCTGCTCATAAAGCAGAGAAAATCAATGGGAATAGAGGTGGAAGGAAAGAGGGAAACTTTTTGAAAGAAAGCACCAAGATCTCATTATGCAAAGCCAACATATCAAGGACACTTTAGGATGAAAATGTTTTGAGGACAACAAATAAAGAAAAGGTTGGAAAAATTTGTCAAAATTGCTATAACAAACTGCTTTCACTATCAACATCCCACTTGTTCCTTACCATTACATTTCTAGGTGTGCTTATAGGCAAGGCAGAAATTGTAGAAAAGGGAACAAAAACAAAACAAAAACAAAAACTAAAAACCTAACCCACCCAAAAAAATCAAAACCAAAAGAAAGAAAGAATGAAAGAAAGAAGGGGCTGAGTTTACAAATTCAGCCCACATGTGGC
Source organism: Phascolarctos cinereus (assembly GCF_003287225.1). Taxonomy (NCBI): domain Eukaryota; kingdom Metazoa; phylum Chordata; class Mammalia; order Diprotodontia; family Phascolarctidae; genus Phascolarctos; species Phascolarctos cinereus. Next base: position 303,753,470 of record NW_027555847.1, read on the forward strand.
AGTTCTCCTCTCTAGAAACTTTCTTGAACCACTTTCAAATCACAATTGCAAGATCCGTTTCTCAAAAGAGAATCTTGCAAGATGTTAACCCTAATGAATCTGCCAGAGATGAGGAAACTCCCGCCCTGGAGTTTCCCCGAGTTAAGAATCATCACTTCATAGGGCAGTGGTTAGTGTCTGCACAGTGTGCAGTGGGAAGAAGCTGCTGGATTGGATGAGATGTATATAGAAGAAATGCATACTAGAAGAGACAATTGTGAGGTGCTGTGGTATCAATATGAAGGTTTCTGAAGGAAAAGAATGTATCAAATGCATGGGAAAAATTCTCAGACACTTATTTTTTAAAAAGGTGACAGAAAGTGTAATGTACTAAATTATGTGCTTATTCTACCTCTTATATAAAATCTTTATGTGATTCATCTACACACACAAAAAAGAGGGTACTCAATGCAGGTAGTAGTAAAAAAAAAATAAACAAGCAGCTTTTCAAAAGTGACAATTAACCATGGACCACATCTTTATGATTTTGCAATTAACTAAAACATGTAGAAAATATGAAATCACATTGTGCTTATTGGTTGTTAATTACGAAAAATCATTTAATTTTGTAGTACAAGATACTACCTTAGAAGCATTTTTTTTCCTCAAACAGAGTGTCTCTAATCCATAATCAAAATAATTCCAGAGGCCTTGGAAGAAACAACTTGTTCAGTCACCCTCTTATCAAAAATCTTCAGAAATGCATGAGAAAAGGAGATGTACTCTTGCCAAAAGTGTTCACCACTGTGATGAAGGGGATCAAAGGCAATGTGCAATTTGAAGAGGTCTTTTCTGCATAGTAAAATCATCATCAACAGATGTTTCTGTCAAGATATAACATTGTGCTGGTGCTGTAGAATACTCTTGAAACTACTGGAAGAGATCTATAACCACTCAAAAAGGCTTGGCTTGCCAGTTCACTCTTCCTTCTCACTTTGGACTCCCAGCATGATGAACTGTTAGGATTTCATTTAGTGCAGATATTCATTTACATTTAGATCTGTGAGACTGTCAGAATTTTGGAAATAGTATAAATTTAGCCCATTCACTCTCTTGTGCCAAAGATTTTACCTTCTGACTTTTTTTAAAAAATCTGCTTTTTAGAAGATTCTTGCACCAATCAGAATTCTTGCTTTATGACACAAATGTCCTGAATTCAGCTGTGGTAAATATCTCATGATGAAAATGAAGTTTCTCAGATCCTTGACTTCTCCCATGGGAAATATCCAAGCATCATGGGAAATGGAGTTCTGGGAATTTTCCTGTGGACCATGACTAACCCACTGAAGATTTTCAATGTGTCATCCAAAACTAAACACAATATCTAGTAGTGGTCCTAGTAGGAGATAGCAGTGGACATTTATCCACTTTTTTTGGACTAAATGGCCTCTAAGATCTTTTTCTAGTCTTAGTTTTTATAGTTTTGTAAGAGTCATCATAAGAAAAAAAAAGAACATTCCACTAAAGTAATGTTCATTTTGGAAATACTCAACTGTAGAAATGGACCTTGATTTCACTCTGAAATGGAACCCTGAGAGTTGATGTTATTTATTATGGCCAGGTTGTAATTTATTAGCAATATCTCACAAAAGTTATAGTTTAATGTTATCCAAATGTTGAATACTACATGAGACCTTGTCAATAATTTGCAAATTGTTTCTTTTCTAAATTCAGGTATATACATTTTAGTGCAGCCTGATATCATTTAATGAATGGTTTCTTTGGTGCATTAATGGAACCTTAATGAAGAAACTCTGCTACTAGCAAGTCTTCCCAGGTTTGGTGGTTGACAAAGGGTCTCAATGGTACATGTCAACTATATTCATGGAGTGAAAATTTCGAATGTAATTCCATTGTTAGTTTTGTTTGGAGGATCCAAATGTCAATTCCATTCCAATGCCCAGAAGACAAAGTTCACGCTCAAGTGATAAGCAATGCATACATGCATACATACATATATACATACCTACAAACATACAAATATCCACAGTTGTGGAATACCATAGTCTCAGAATAATACAAGTATATGTTCTCCCAAAGGTCAAGGAGGAGAAACATAGCAAGTATGAATAGGCTCAAAAAATCCCAAAATGAGAATTATATATGAAAATATTTTTACAGGAGACATGTATGAGAATATGAGGCAGGCAGAATATATGATAAGAGAGATGGATTTTCCACATTCCTTTTTCAGTCATACTAGTTGTGTGATTCTGGTCAAGTCATATTACTTCTTCCAGTTCCAGTTTCCACATCTATAAAAAGGGAAGAGCATTACCTTACAAGATTGCTATGAAGAGCAATTAGGATAATGTGTAAAATACGTTGCAAACTTTAAAACTTCATATAAATATTAGCTATTATTATTATTATTATCTTTATTATTCTCAATTATGTGAAGACATTTAGTAGAATGACCCTTCTATGAGAGACCTGTCATCTCTTATAGCTCAAGATCTATAACCTGATGATCCCATGGCTTCCTGTTAAATATTTATGGAAGGACTTGAATTGGAGTCACACAAAACATGACAGTTTGGATGAAGTGTACTCTTCCACCTTAGAAGAAGTGCCCACTTTCAAGTGACTACTCAAGTACTGAAGTATAGGGCATTCTAAAACTCTTAATGTAGTTTTAACTATATTTATATCTATATCCACCCATACATATTTATTGTTGTTGTTGAATTATTTCAGTCATGTCAGACTCTTCACGACCCCATTTTACGGTTTTCTTGGCAAAGATGCCAGAGTGATCTTCCATTTCCTTCTCTAGTTCACTTTACAGATTAGGAACTAGGGCAAACAGGGTTAGGTGACATAACAACAGTCACATAGTTATTAAGTGTCTGAAGTTAGATTTGAACTCATGAAGATGTCTTCTTGACTCCAAGTCCAGTGCTCTATCCACTGCATCACCCATCTGCCGATGCTGCTGGTGGGTGTGTGTGTGTGTGTGTGTGTGTGTGTGTGTGTGTGTGTGTGTATTTATGTGTGTGTGTAATATATTTGGAATTTTATTGATTTCTCATGGAATTCAAGTCATTATCTTAGCAGTTTAAGAATAAAATAGAACTGCTCTCAAGAAGTTTGGAACATATTGTGAATAAAGTAGAGAAACAGTTTGCTAGTAACTGAGTAGCCTAAGTTTTCAGTCAAAATTAAATTCAAAGTATTCATTCAAATTCCATAATTATGCTAAGGTCAATAATAGCTATCTACAGGGGGATTAAAAACTCTCTAATATTCAAAATTACAGACTACATTAATTTATCCATCTAAAGAATGTGCCTGTAGGGCAGTTTATTTTCTATTAACTAGTAGAATCAGTCTTGTAATTAACTAATGTCACATTGTACTGCACTCTGCCTTTTGGGGGCACATCTTAAAAGAGAAACACATGAATAGTACAAATTTACTTATATCCTGTATTTTTGCCATTTTTATTATGGATATATCTGTAAGATGGTAAAAAAAAATAGGTCAATAACTCATAATTGAGCAATGAAAAACTGTCAAACTCATTATTTGACTAAACTGACCACTCAGCAAAATTAAAAATGGTAACTCATGTCACCATGACTCCCAAAATTAAAGGATATGATGAAAAAATAGCTGTTACAGAATTATAAAATTATTTCATTAGTTGTATTTAAGGTCATGGTCTAGGTTCAAGAATGCCATTCCAAATTTGGGTATGTGATAAACTTTAAGAAAATTATTCCATTCAGTTTGATCAGTGTTTCTAAAAGTTCAGTAAAAAAATTAAGATACCATATTAGAAAGGAAAGAAAAGGAAAGGAGGGAGATGGAGCCAAGATGGCAGAGTGAAAGCAGTGACTTGCTTAAGCTCTCCCCCAAACCGCTCCAAATACTCATAAAAAATGGCTCTAAACAAATTCTGCAGCAGCAGAACCCACAAAAAGACAGAGTGAAACAAATTTCCAGCCGAAGACAACCTGGATGATTGATCAGAAAGGTGTATTGTGCCGGGCTGGGAGCACAGCGCAGTGCAGCTTGGGTGCGCAGGCTGCAGCGAACCTGGAGCAGGCCTCAGAGAAGTGAATCACGGGCAGCTATGGAGGTTTCCAGACTCCTCAATCCACTAATGCCAAAGACAATTTAGAAGGTCAGTGGGAAAAGTCTGTTTCTGTCGGTGCTGAGAAAGGAAGGTGGGATCTTAGCTCCATTACCAAGAGCCTGGCCCTGGGGGCAGGGGCAGCTGCTTCCTGAGCTTCTGGCCCACAGACTGAGGGGGAAATCCAGTGGCTGATCAGAGAGGGATTGCAGGGATATCTTTTCCAGTGCTGAGGCAGGAATCTCTTGCTTTGCCTGTGTTTGGATCTGGGTCACAGTTCTGAGTGGCAGTGCTGGTGTGAGGAGGAATGCCGGCCTGGTGGAGCTTGTAGTGGCTGTGCAGAGAAACCCCTCCTCAGAGTTACAGCACAGAAAGGAATACTTGGGGTAACAGGCCAGGAAAAGAGTAAACACCTCGCCCCTTAACATACCACCTTGGAAGAACTGAAAATTTACAGGTCCCTACAAGTATCTCTGAAAACAGCTTACAAACCCCCGAAGCTTGGGACAGTACATTCTCACATTGGAAGCAGACTCTTACCTTAACAAAGAGTTTAAAACTCAAGTAATTGGCCGGATCATGAGCAAGCAGCGCAAAAAGAGTCAGACTATATTATCTTACTTTGGTGAAAAAGAAGATCAAAATATACAACCAGAAGAAGACAACAAAGTCAAAGCTCCTACATCCAAAGCCTCCAAGAAAAATATGAATCAGTCCAGGCCTTGGAAGAGCTCAAAAGGGATTTTGAGAAGCAAGTAAGGGAAGTAGAGGAAAAACTGGAAGAGAAATGAGAGTGATGCAAGAAAATCATGAAAAACAAGTCAACAGCTTGCTAAAGGAGACCCAAAAAAATACTGAAGAAAATAACACCTTAAAAAATAGCCTAACCCAAATGGCAAAAGAGGTCCAAAAAGCCAATGAGAAGAAAAATGCCCTAAAAAGAAAAATTGGCCAAATGGAAAAGGAAGTCCAAAAGATTACTGAAGAAAATACTTCCTTAAAAATTAGAATAGAGCAATTGGAAGACAGTGACTTTATGAGAAATCAAGACACTGTAAAACAAATCCAAAAGAATGAAAAATTAGAAAACAATGTGAAATATCTCATTGGAAAAACAACTGACCTGGAAAATAGATCCAGGAGAGAGAATTTAAAAATTATTGGACTATCTGAAAGCCATGATCAAAAAAAGAGCCTAGACATCATCTTTCAAGAAATTATCAAGGAAAACTGCCCTGATATATAGAACCAGAGGGCAAAATAGAAATTGAAAGAATCCACAGATCTCCTCCTGAAAGAGATCCCCAAAGGAAAACTCCTAGGAATATATATAGCCAAATTCCAGAGTTCCCAGGTCAAGGAGAAAATATTACAAGCTGCCAGAAGGAAACAATTCAAGTACTGTGGAAACACAATCAGGATAACACAAGATTTAGCAGCTTCTACATTAAAGGACCAGGGCATGGAATATAATATTCTGGAGGGCAAAGGAGATAGGATTACAACCAAGAATCACCTACCCAGCAAAACTGAGTATAATCCTTCAGGGGAAAAAATGGTCATTCAGTGAAATAGAGGACTTTCAAGCATTCCTGATGAAAAGACCAGAGCTGAATAGAAAATTTGACTTTCAAATACAGGACTCAAGTGGAACATGAAGAGGTAAACAGGAAAGAGAAATCATAAGAGACTTATTAAGATTGAACTGTTTACATTCCTGCATGGAAAGATGATATTTATAACTCATGAGACCTTTGTCAGTATTAGGGTAGTTGGAAGAAAAAAATTATATGTAGATAGATAGATAGATAGGTAGATAGATGGATAGATAGATAGAAGGCACAGGGTGAGTTGAAGATTAAGGGTCATATCTGGAGAATAAAATTAAGGGATGAGGAGGATTATACTCGGAGAAGAAGAAAGGGAGAGGTAGAATGGGGTAAATTATCTCCCACCAAAAAAAAGAACCCAGAAAAGTCTCTTACAGTGGAGGGGAAATGGGGGAAGGTGAGAGGGAATGAGTGAATCTTATTCTCATAGGATTTGGATTAAAGAAGGAATAACATACACATTCAATTGGGTATGGAAATCTGTCTTACCTACAAGAAAATAGGGGGAGAAGGGGACAAGAGAACAGGAGGATGATAGAGAGGAGGGCAGATTGGAAAAGGGTGTACTCAGAAGTAAATACTTCTGAGGAATAAATAATAGAATAAATGGGAGGGCAGAATAGGATTAAGGGAAATAGAGTTTTTCACACCATGTCTACTATGGAAGTGTTTTGCGTAACTGCACATGTACAACCTCTATTGAGTTGCTTGCCTTTTCAATGAGGATGGGTGGGGAGGGAGGAAGAGAGAAAATTTGAAACCTAAAGTTTTAAAAACATATTTTTTAAAAAAAAGTTTTCACATGCTACCGGGAAATAGGAAATACAGGAAAGGGGGCACAGAAGTCTATCCTGCCCTACAGGAAAATAGAAGGGGAAGGGGATAAGAGAATGGGGGAGAGAAAGAAAAGAGCACAGACTAGGGGAAGGGATATTCAGAATGCATGCCACCTTGGGGTAGGGATAGGGGTGAGATGAGGTGAAAATTTGGAACTCAAAAACTTGTGGAAATGAATGTTGAAAACTAGAAATAAATAAATTTATATTTAAAAAAAAGAAAAGGAAAGGAAAGGATAGGAAAAGAAAGGAAAAGAAAGGAAAGGAAAGGAAAGGAAATGATGCTCTATGTCTTGGTACCTTGAATGAAGCTGTAACAATAGAGGTATAAAAAAGTTAGGCATTCATGGTAGAGTGTATAAGTGAAATGCAGACCCATGCCCCTAATATATGGTACATAGATCTGTCAAGGTGGATTTAGGGAAGTATATACTATACTTTAAATGTCACACTGTTGCCACCAGATTCATATTTTTGTCCTCAAGATACCAGTATGACACCAGTGACCTCATCACAAATCATACTCAGTTTCTTCATCTATAAAATAGGTATAATTATACTTGCATTCCTCAGGTGTCCTGCCTTAAACTGAATACTCATTTCACCATGCTTCCTCTCAGTCAATCAGCTGGAATTTATTCTTGATAATGAATAAGAAAGGCTTTTCCCTGGGGCTCCACAAAAGAACAGAAAATGGAGAGGTGTAAATTAAGGGAAAGTATTAGGAAATTTGATAGCTTCTATCTTCATTTATGGTTAGTTCTTCGAAGTGACTATTATTTTGTCTAAAAAAGTAAATTCATTGAATAGTAGACATAGCCATGTGCAAATCTAAGTAGAAAAATATCTTGTCACTTGTGATTCTGCTCATCTCAGCACTTCACCATTAGTGAGAAGAGTTGAAATGTGACTGAAACCTGCACTTGTTTTACATATCTATTTGTTACATTTAGTTGAATCACATTTTATTTTCTTTTCCTAGGGAGGGTCCAGTGGCTACTCACACTTGCCTATCTATAGCTGCAATGCATTCTGTCACACCAAATTAGGAAGATAACAAATGGATTTAAGTCCTTCACAAATATATTGAAAGCAAATATTATTATCTATTGTCTTTCTAAATCATGGCATTACTGTTTATGTGCAAGTTCAACTAAGTGATTTTGACAGACTGATTTACCTGCTGTCCCCTAGAGAAACATTGCCAAATATTTTCTTTATCCCTCGAAAACCCTGCTAAAAACAAAACAAAATAAAAAAAATTAAAAATTAAAACAAACAAAAAACCCTGTATAATCATGCTTTGTTTTCTCCAACTCCTAACTTTCTAATTTTTATGTAATTTCTTGAGAAACTCTTAAAGTTTAATAAGAATTGAACCTTGATCTTTTTTTTCACTTGTAGGGGTTCTACATTACAGAAGGGCATTTCTCATTATTTCTCATTTATGTTCTTGTTATTTTACACTATTTTAAAATGGTTTCATAACAGATACCTGCAGCTCCCAAGATTAAAATTTCACATCCATCTAAACATGCAGTGGTTACTAAAATTTTTATTCTCTACCTTTTTAGCTCTCCCCCATCATTAAAGTCTGTTTACCCCAGAGGTAAAAAATGTAATTTAATTTCCTAATTACAAAGAAGATGACCTACTGTCTGTGTTTTCAGTAGGATTGAAAATTTTTCAGCATATGAGATGTTGAGAGATGATTGTATATTAGATGTACAAGTAATCTACAGATAAGAAAGATACCAGCCCAGGAACCCATGAAGGAGGCTGTTTGTCTCATAGCTTCCCTGTAATGATTTGGTCATGCTATGACTTTGAAACATAACTAATAGGGAACTGGAAAGTATTTAATTAGTAGAAGGAGACTCTGTCATCAGCAACCTGGATTAATGCAAATCACCTCCACAAGGTAGTTTTAAATATGTGAAAGTGGAAGATTCCAAGTCAATTTTATTTTCTCATTGAGATAAACAAATTTAATGTGTGAATGTGTCATAGCAATAGTCTTTCCAAGAAAATTTTATATGCCTGTTGCAAATATGTGATGCTAGAATCTACAGTAGAATTAGAACAGGTTGGAACAGAATATATTTGTGTTTCAAAAGTGCTTAGTCTTACTCCAGACATCTCCATTCCAAAAATATCCTTTACATTGGGAATCTAAGGGGAAAAAAAAACTAACCAATGGAAGACACATCCATTCCAGATTTCTCATTTTTTCATTCATGCTATTATGTGTTAAAAATAAAGATAATTTTAAAATATCAAGAATGACAATTCAATTTTGAAGATATGAGTCAAAGATTTGGGAGGGAATAAAACCTTAATTTTCTATAACAATATAATATCAAAGCCAGTTTTACCTTCTGCTTCCATTACCTCCCTTTCTCTCCTCTTCTCTCTTCTCCTCTCCCTCCTTCCCCTTCCTTTCTCTCTTCTTTCCCCCTTGTTATTCCCTCTTCTCTTTTGCTCTTTTATCTCTTCTTTTCCTTTTTTATTTTAAAACAGTGAAAGATGTTTTCTATGTATCTTTTGCCAGCCATTGGATCACATTTCCATTATTCTGTATCTTTTTAACAGTTTACCAATAGCCACATAAAAGGGAGATATAGGTCATCTTGTACCAGGTAATTTGAACATTTTTACCTCCTAGAAATCTAGACAACATTAAAATAGTATTGTGTTACACAATAGAAAATGTAGGTCTTCCAGGAGTAAAAGAGTGCCATGAATTTATTTAATTTAAACAAATATCTAATAGCCACTGACTCTAAGTCACCATTCTAGGAGGTAGAGATACAAAAACAAAAAATATTTTGCCACATAAAAGAATGATAATGGAATACTATGGTGCTATAAAAATGATTACTTGATTTCAGAAAAAAAAAAACATGGATAGACTTGCACAAAATAATGGAGCGAAATGAACAGAACCAAGAGAACACTGTATACAATAACTGTGATATTGTTTTTTTAAAAAATTAGACTCAAGTTTTATTGCAATGTGGCCAATTTTTAGGGGGTGGGGAGTTTGATCTCAAAAACCAATGTTCTGTTTAAGACTCTTTTCAAACAGAAATTGCCATTATAACCACATAATTCAAAACATTTTTAGTGTTGCAAGACTCACATGGTATGCACCTAACTCCTTCTCCTGCAGTGTACATTCAATGGAAAATAAAAAAAAAAAGCATTAACAAGAACATCATTTAGGAAGACATGTAGATAACAGGAATGGACACGGAGGTACTACAATAATTTGATGACAGTTCTGACAACCTAATTGGCATTCCTTTTTGAAGGGGACAATCTTATTGCATAAAAGTGTTTTCAATGCATAGTTGCACATATAAATATATATACACATATATGTATATATGTGTGTATGTGTATGTCTATATATAGACATAGACATTCACACTTCCATGTCACAATAGGCATGTTAAAGGCAGGTTACATGCACAAAGCCTAAGAACTTCAGGAACTACAATCATATGCAACTTCAAATTATACTAAATGAAGTTTAGCATTGGACCAATGGATCATACTTTCAAGGAATTAAATTTGCTAACCCTTTGCAATTTTCTAAGCTATTCATTTTGACTATCATATTCACCTTAGTTCTGCAAGGGACACATGCAATACCGTTTGTTTTGGCTAAAATGTGATGTGAAGGCATTCCTCTGGTTCTACATATAACTATCAGGATGGAACAGTCTAATGGCAAGCATTGATAGGCTGCTTAAATTATTCACCTTTCTTTTATGTTTTCTGGGAAGGTATGATAAGGGACAAAACCTAACACTATTCTGACTGATGGAGTTGTAGAAATGGAAGCTACTTCTGGGTAGCACTTCACTGTCATTTTATAAAGGTCTTCCTTCAAGTGAAACTACTACATTGCCTTCCAATTTCTCTCCAAGCACTGAACGATCCTTAATCCAAGCCATTTATTTGCAACTCAGGTTTAATACCTGTAAATTTCTTTTTAATGGCATCTTCAGAACCAGCATAAATCATTTTCTTTTCAAACGTGCATATTCAGGAGCCCAGAATATAAAAACTAGGTCTTCTTTGTTAGAGTCTTTTATCTCATACATGGCATCAAACACAACATTTCAGGAAATATTCAGAGGGAACAACTTCACAAAAGATGTGTAGGGGTCCTCCACAGTATCAGGAATGTCACCCACCACGATCTGCTTTGTTCCTCTACAGTTATTTTTTTTTTGTCATCACTTAAATAGAAGAGAACTGCTTTCTTCATTTTCTTGATCTTCTCTTGTGTAGGATTTCCTTATTTTCATGTCATTAAGTTTCTTCATCACCCACAGTTACTCCAGAATCCATGGTTCCCAGGACACTAAAGGCTGGAGTAGCATATCCTCACTCAGTAGCACTAGAAGAGGAGGAGAGGAGAAAAGAGGAGAGAGGAGGAAAAGAGGAGGCAATATTTTTTTTAGGAACAACGTTGAGCAAATAAATCATTTTGAATTATGATACCCAAATTAACTACAAAGTATATATGAAGGAAGATTCTATTTGTGCCCAGAGAAAGAACTGATAAATAGAAGTAGAAGTATATATGGAATGATTTTACATCTCTCTCTCTCTCTCTCTCTCTCTCTCTCTCTCATTCTCTCTATATTTGTGTCTAATGGCAGCCATGTCTAGGGCAGTCCAGGGTGGGGTGGGGGAGAAAAAAAGAAATTTATGTGATAAATATATGGTATATTTAAAAAGAAGAGCATATTAAATTTGCAGTTTCATGTGTAATCATCTTTTTATTATTATATGTTATGGAAATGCTTGTTTTATTTAATAAATTAAAAATAAAATAAAGAGTTGATAATCTGTTACCATTTTTACTAATAGACAAGATATTTGACCATTATAAAATCTTAGCTAGCCTCAACTCCATATTTTTTTTACAATTTATCACTCTGTTTCTTTCTTATCCAAAAATCTCTTAATTATCCCTGCTAGAAAACTTCCAACCTCCTCTACTCCCCCTCACTCCCACTCCTTCATGTCAACATGCCTGTAACCTATTTTCCAAACCTTTTGGAACATCTTTGACGAATCGTTTCACCTTCTAAAATGACTAAGCTTCTGATATAGATTTCAGCATTATGGTGGATATGCCATTTTTTAATATAACTTTTATGTAACTTTTTTTTACATTGTTGTTACACATTCCCTTCCCTATTAGATTGTGAGCTCCTTGAAGATAGAAGCTGCCTTTTCTTTTTCTTTGTATATCCAGCCCTTAGCATTTTGCCTATAATACTGTGTTGTTGTTATTGTTTAATCATTTTTTCAGTCATCTTTGACTTCATGACCACATTTGGGTTTTCTTGACAAAGATAGTGGAGCAGTTTACCATTTACTTCTCCATCTCATTTCACAATGAGGAAACTGAGACAAACATGATTAAGTGATGTATTTAGGGTCACACAGCTATTAAGTGTCTCAGGCCAGATTAGAACTCAGGAAGACGAGTCTTCCTGACTCTAGACGCCATGGAACATAGGAGGTATTTAATAAATTCTTATAAACTGACTGACATCTCTGTCCTTAATTTATCTAAGTTCAGGGAATGATGAGGAAGGCTCACTCAGTTTCTTGAGCTATACTCAGCTAGGCTTGGAGAACAGGTCTTTGTGTGCTTGGTTTACAGGAACATCTCCTGACTAGCACAATAGTACCAGTCCAAAATATTTTCCCATCTACTTTCTTGTTCATCATGGGTTAATAAAAGTGAAATGGGAAAATGTTTGAAATAAAACAATGTAATTTAGAAGATATAAAAGTTGAAAAAGTCCTTTTAAATCAACTAATCTACTCCCATAATTTATTGATGAGGAACCTGAGGTCCTGAGAGAATAAGAAACTTTCCCAAGAGTAAGAAAGAAGATTTAGGTCTTCTGGTTCTTTTCTAGCTCTAGACAATTCTATTTCTTGTTTCTTATTTCCCTCTTTGAAAGTTTGTTTTGCTTAAGACTATTCACTCTTTTTTAACCCTCTGCCCTCATAATCCCCTTGTTTCCCTATTGAATTTAATATATGTCTACACAAAACCTGTGTGTTCAACCCTCCTTGGTTTCATTCAGATAAGAATAATGTTGATTTGGTGTGTATATCCCCCTCTACTCCTTCCTTAATGTTTGTATGCTTTTCTCCTGCTCCTCAATTATTAGAAGTATCAACTTCTGCCCTTTTCATAGCTGCTCAAGCTGATAAAGCATGATGGTGTAGTCACTAGAGAATTACACTTGGAGTCAGGAAAACCTGGACTTAAATATTAGCCTTGAATACCAGTTACCTATGTAACTCTGGGCAAGGCACTTAACTGTTCTGTACCTCAATTTCCCCATCTGCATAATGACAGGGTTAGGCTTGATGTCGTCCAGACCTAAATCTGTGAAGTTCTTGTTCGGATTAATTGCTCCTATGTACCACTTTGATAATCACTTTACTCCTTCTTACTCCTATTTCTTAATGGCTACTCATCATTACCTGTTGAATTAAGAATTAATTCCTGGCCATGGCATTTAAATTCATAATCTGGCTCCATCTTACCCACCTAATCAAATCTTATACTACTTGGAATCAGAATATCATAGTTTAAATGGACTTTGGATACCATCTTATTCAACTCATACTTGAACAGGAATTCCGTCTACAACAGACGAGGCAAATGGTCATCCAACCTTTGTTAGGAGATTTAACAACACAGTTTGTATAACATAAATGTTTTTCAAATGCTCCAATGTATATAGAGACAATTTCAGAGTTCCAAAGGACTTTTAGCGAAGTAAACCAGGGGATATATGTTTGTTCCCTTGAATATTTCTGTGTTTCTGAATTGCTCAATTTTGTGACATTGACTTAGTTTGCAATTGCATTTTTGACACATTTTAGACAGTATTTGTAGAAAGAGGAAAAATGAAAAGGAATTGGTACTCCATATAATCCCTGATGGTATCTATACCAATATATTCAATCTTCAAGTTGTTTCCTGAAATAGTCTAAGAAAATAGAAAAATGTCAATGATAATGCTAATTTTTTACATATTTTGTTTCTTCTAACACAACTTATGATTTCACTGATTTAAGGAAGATCTTGTGAGGAAACTCCCTTTGGCAATATTGAATGGCAACTGTTCTCTAACTTAGAGTCTTTGAAAGTTTATTATAGCACTAAAAGGCTAAATGACTTGCCCAGGATCAGACAACCAGTGTATGGCAGGGTGGGATTTGAACTCAGCAACTTTTCCTGACTTCAAATTGACATTTTTCGTGTAATAACACTTTCAAAATAACAAAATATGATACTTACATAAACGTCTTTCAACTAATAGTCTGAATTTTAAAAAAAAACACTATAATCTACCACGTTCTGATGGGTGCTTGCCAGATACCTCTAGGGGTCAAATAAAAAAATCTGTGCATGATTCTGTGTATGTCCATATATGTGTATGTATATATTGAAGTAAAAATAATAATGGAATATGTTTTGAGGTAGATCTCTCTTAGATCTCACCAAAGGCAATTTTAGTTACTGAGGAAGCAAAATAATATTGTTGTATGGAAATGCGTGTCTATGGCAATGGAGCCTAAAGACAGGGCTGCAGTAAAATTTAAGTATACAAGAAGATTCTATAACATCATTTTGTGTGAATATTATGATATTCCCCCATCACTTGTAACGGTATCTTTGACAGGTCATCTCTGTAAATACATGTTACCATTGAATATTTTCTTTTTGCTCTTGGTTTTTATACACCCCCCCCACATGTATACATACACGCATACACACCACACAGACTTATACACATATATGTGGAATAATCCTCAAGAAAAGAATACATGTAATTGCTATTGGAATTTGTTCAACTATTTTAGATTTGAAAGTAAATTTTCAAGTCACTAAATTGCAAATCTCCTTTGACCCAATGATACCATTATTAGGACTGTGTTACAGAGATCTAAGATAGCAGGAGAGGAACTATATGTACAAGAATATTTATGGCAGTAGAGATGAAATGTAATGGAATGGATATAACTGGTGTTAGAGTCAGATAACATTATTTCAACCTGCCTTTGACACATAATGGCTGTATGACTTTGCACAAGTCACTTGCTTTAGGCAGAGATCTTAAATACACTGCTCTGGGGGCCACTTGAAACACTCTCCAGTGCTATTGGAACCATCTTAAAATATAATTGGGAAATTTATAACAAAATAAAGATAAATACAATAAAATACAGATAATGTAACATATTAAAACTAAGTTGACTTGGGATCAGCAGGGATCCTTTTTTCCTTAATAGTATCCCCCCCAATTACATGTAAAGAGAGTTTTAAACATTTATTTTTGTAAAACTTTGAATTACAAATTTTTCTCCCTTCTTCCCTTCCCTATCCCTCCGAAGATAGCAAACAATCTGATATAGTTTATACATGTACAATCACATTAAATATATTTCCACTTTAGTTATGTTGTGCAGGTGCTGTTGCTATATACAATATTTTCTAGGTTCTACTCACTTCACTCAGCATCAGTTCATAGGAATCCTAGAATATAGATTCTGTTCAGTCTTTTATTTTAACTCTGTGTTTCTTTCTATTTTAATTCTGATTTCTAATCAATTTTTCTATCAACTTTGAATTTATGGGTGACCTCATTCCATTGACATGCATAATTATGATTACTAACTGTATGTTTTCCCCATTAAAATTTTCAGTTTCTTCTTTTCTCTCTCTTTTTATCCTAACTCTCCTCAAAAGTGCATTTTACCAATTTAAATGAAATGGAAGACAGTTGTAAAAAACATAGAATGCCTCAATTAGTAGAAAAGGAAATACAATACTTAAATAAAAAATTTCTAAAAAAGAAATTGAACAGGCCATAAATGATTTTCCTAAGAGAAAAGCAGTAGGGCCAGATGGATTTACAAGTGATTTCTTTCATAAAGATTGACTAATTCCAATATTGAATGAATTATTGGAATAATAGGTAAACAAAGAATTATACCAAACTACTTTTATGAAACAAATATGATACTGGTTCCTAAACTAGGGAGAGTAAAAACAGAAAAAAAAATATAGACCAATTTCATTAGCAAATATAGTTGCAAAAATCCAAAATAAGAGGGCAGAGCCAAGATGGCAGAGTGAAAGCAGTGACTTGCTTGAGCTCTGCCCTGAAGCCCTCCAAATAACTGTAAAAAATGGCTTTAAACAAATTCTAGAGCATCAGAACCCACAAAAAGATGTAGTGAAATAAATTTTGAGACCAAGACAACCTGGATGGTTGATTGGATAGGTATATTGAGCTGTATCAGTAGAGGAGCACAGTTCAGTGTGGGCACACAAGCAAAGATGAGGCCTCAGCAAACCTGGAGGAGGCATCAGAGGACTGAATCATGGGCAGCTGTGGCAGTTTCCAGACTTCTCAACCCACAAATGCCAAAGATAACTTAGAAGGTGAGTAGAAAAAGTCTGTGACCCCAGTGAGAGAAAAGCTTTGTCCCAGCCCCAGTCCCTGCATAGCCCCAGAGTGACAGCTGCTTTTGGAGCTCCTGGCCCACAGACAGAGGGGGAATCAAGTGGCTGATCAGAGAGATATTGCAGGGATCTCTTTGCTGGTGCTGAGGTGGGAATCTCTTGCTTTGTCTGTGCTTGGATCTGGGTCATAGTTCTGGGTGGTGGTCCTGGGACGAGGAAGAGTGCTGGTGTGGTGGAGCTTGTAGTGGTGGTAGAGAGAAAATCCTCCTCACCGTTCCAAGGCAGAAAAGAGCTCTTGCGGTCACTCATAAACAGAATACCCCCCAGGAAAGGAGTAAACACCTCACCCTCGATCATACCACCTTGGAAGAACTGAAAACTTACAGGTCCTTAGAAAAATCTCTGAAAACAGCTACACAAAACCCGTGAAGCTTGGGACACTACATTCTCCACACTGGAAGCAGACGCTACCTTAAGGAAGAGTTTAAAACTCAAGAAATTGGCTGAGATCATGAGCAAAGTATGCAAAAAAAGTCAGGTCATAGAATTTTTCTTTGGTGACAAAGATCAAAACATACAATTAGAAGAAGACAACAAAGTGAAATCTACTACATCTAAAGCCTCCAAAAAATGTGAATCAGTCCCAAGCCATGGAAGAGCTCAAAAAGGAGTTTGAGAAGCAAGTAATAAAAGTAAAGGGAAAACTGGAAAGAGAAATGACAGTGATGAAAGAAAATTATGAAAAACAAGTCAACAGCCTGCTAAAGGAGACCAAAAAAATACTAAAGAAAATTAAAAAAAAATAGACTGACCCAATTGGCAAAAGAGGTTCAAAAAAACCAATGAGTAGAAAAATGCCTTCAAAGCAGAATTGGCCAAATGGAAAAGGAAGTCCAAAAACTCACTGAAGAAAATACTTCATTAAAATTAGAAAGGAGCAGATGGAAGCTAATGACTTTATGAGAAATCAAGACATTGTAAAACAAATTCAAAAGAATGAAAAAAAAGAACACAATGTGAAATATTTCATTGGAGAAACAACTGACATGGAAACTAGATCCAGGAGAGATAATTTAAAAACTATTGGTCTATCTGAAAGCCATGATCAAAAAAAGAACCTGGACATCGTCTTTCAAGAAGTTATCAAGGAAAAACTGCCCTGATATTCTAGAACCAGAGGATAAAATAAAAATTGAAGGAATCCACTGATAACCTCCTGAAAGAGATACCCAAAGGAAAACTCTTAGGAATATTATAATCAAATTCCAGAGTTCCCAGGTCAAGAAGAAAATATTGCAAGCAGCCAGAAAGAAATAACTCAAGTATTATGGAAACACAATCAGGAAAACAAGATTTGCAGACTCTACATTAAAGGACTGGAGGTCTTGGAATATAATATTCCAGAAGTCAAAGGAGATAGGATTACAGCCAAAAATCACTTATCCAGAAAAACTTAGTATAATCCTTCAGTGAAGTAGAGGACTTTCAAGCATTCTTGATGGAAAAAAAAAACAGAGCTGAATAGAAAATTTGACTTTGAAATACAAGACTCAAGAGAAACATGAAGAGATAAACAGAAAAGAGAAATCATAAGGTACTCATTAAGTTTGAACTGTTTACATTCTTACATGGAAGGATGATATTTGTAGCTCATGAGACCTTTGTCAGTATTACAGTAGTTGGAGGGAAAAAATTATGTGTAAATATAGATAGGTAGATAGATAGATAGATAGATAGATAGATAGATAGATAGATAGATATAGATAGATAGATTGATTGATAGAAAGCACAGGTGAGTTGAAGATGAAGGGATGATATTTGGCAAGAAAATTAAGTGGTGAGAGAGAATTGTGCTGGGAGGAGAAAGGGAGAGGTAGAATGGGGTAAATTATCTCACATAAAACAGGCAAGAAAAGACTTTTATAGTGGAAGGGAAGTGGGGGAAGGTGAGAGGGAATGAGTGAATCTTATTTTCATAGGATTTGGCTTAAGGAGGAAATAACATTCATACTCAATTGGGTATGGAAATCCAGCTTACCCTACAGGAAAATAGAAAGGGGGGAGGGGACAAGAGAGCAGGGGGATGATAGACAGGAGGGCAGAGTGGGGAGGTAATCAGAAGCAAAAACTTCTGAGGAGGGACAGGGTCAAAAGAGAATAGAATAAATAGGGGGCAGGATAGGCTGAAGGGAAATATACTTAATTTTTCACAACATGACTACTATGGAAGTATTTTGCACGACTACACATGTATAACTTGTATCAAGTTACTTGCCTTCTCAATGAAGGTGGGTGGGGAGTGAGGAAGGGAGAAAATTTGGAACTGAAATTTTTAAAAACAAATATTAAAAATTGTTTTCACATGCAACTGGGAAATAAGATATACAGGCAATGAGGTACAGAAATCTAACCTGCCCTACGGAAAATAAAAGGAGAAGTGGTTAAGACAAGGAAGGGGACATAGAAGGCAGGGAAGAATAGGGGAAGGGGTATTCAGAATGCATGCCATCTTGGGGTTAGGGGAGGGAAAGATGGGGAGAAAATTTGAAATTCTAAATCTTGTGAAAGTGAATGTTAAAAACTAAAAATAAATATATTAATAAAAGTGAGGGAAATAAGATGAGCAGAAAAAAATAAAAAAATAACCAACGTTGCAGGAGACGTGGTAAAATAGATACATTAATGCATTGTTGGTGAAGTAGTGAACTAGTCCAATCATTCTAGAAAACAATTTGGGACTATGTCCAAATGCCTATTAAACAGTTCATACCCTTTAATGCAGCAATATCACTACTAATTCTATGCCCTAAAGAGGTAAAAGAAAAAAGGAAAAGGACGCCTATGTACAAAAATATGTATAGCAATTTTTTTTGTGGTGGCAAAGAATTGGAAATTGAGGGTATGCTTATCAATTGGGGAATGCTGAACAAGTTGTGGCATATGATTGTGATGGAGTACTATTTTGCTGTAAGAAATGATAATGGGGATGGTTTCATAAAAACATGATCAAGACCTATCTGAATTGATGTAAAGTCAAATGAGAAGAGCCAGGACATCATTGTTTAACAGCAATGTTGTAATGATGATCGACTATGAAAGATGTGGTGACTGTGATCAATACAATGATCCAAGCAATTCCAAAGGACTCATGATGAAAAAATGCTATCTACTTCCAGAGAGACTACTGATGAACTCTGAGTGCAAATTAAAGTATATTTTTTTCTCATTTCAAAGAAAATCCTAAATAAAATACTAGCAAGAGAATTACAACAATATTAGAAAGATTATGCCTTATGATCAAGTGGAATTTATACCAGGAATGAGGAATGGTTTAACATAAGGAAAATATGAACATAATTGCTTCTATCAATAATAAAAGTAAAAAAAAATGAACTTATCAATAGATGTAGAAAATGCTTTTGATAAACTTCAAAACTCATTTCTATAAAACACTTAAAGTATTGATTATAAATGGATTTTTCCTAAAATTGATAAAAAAAATCCTTGTCTATAACATCAGCAAGCATCATTTGTAATGGGGATAAACTAGAGGCCTTCCAAATAAGATCAGGTGTAAAACAAGGATGACATTGTCACCAATATTATTCAATATTTTACTGGAAGTCTTAGCAATAGCAATAAAAGAAGAAAAAAATAAATTCAAGGAATCAGAATAGGAAATGATGTGATAAAATGATCCCTTTTTTTGGCAAAATGATCTCTTTTTGCAGATAATATGAGGATATACTTGGAAAATCCTAAGGACTCAAGTAAAAAGTTAGTTGAAAGAAATAATTTTATTAAAGTAGCAAGATATAAAATAAATCTACATAAATCATCTGCATTCCTATATATAACAAACAAAACTCTGCAGGAAGAGATAGTAAAAAAAAACCCATTTAGAATAATTCTAGACAGTATAAAATACCTGGAACAACACTTGCCAAAAAAAAAAAATCCCAGTTACTATGTAAACAAAACTGTAAAAAAACCCTTTTTATACAAATACAATAGATTGAAATAATTGGAGAGATTTTAATTGTAGGTAGGCAGGACAAATATAATAAAAATGAAATTTTACCTAAACTAATTTATATATTCAACACCATCACAATTAGATTACAAAAAATTATTTCACTGAATTAGAAAAAAATAACAACAAAATTCATTTGGAAAAAACAAAAAGATAAGAATATCAAATGAAATGATGAAAAAAAGTGCAAAGGAAGGACTAGATCATAAAACGTATTCTAAGGCAGTAATTATCAAAACTGAAACTGGCTAAGAAACAGAAAGGTAGAACAGTGGAATAGACTAGAAATAGAATTTGCAGAAGCAAAGAAACATAATAGCTTTGCATTTGACTAATATAAAGGTTTATGACTTGGGGATAAGAAATTATTACTTGGTAAAAATTGTTCAAAAAACTGGAAAGCAGTATGGCAGAAACTGAGCATGGACCAATATCTCACACCATCTACCAAGATAAGATAAAAATTGATACATAACAGATATAAAGAGATATTTTATGAGAAAATCAGAACATGGGGCATATTTCTTATGAAACTTATAGATAGCTGAACAATTTAGGAAAAATAGGAGATAGCAAAATTAGTTGTAAATGGATAATTTCAATCACATTAAATAAAAATGTTTTCTTTAACAAATAAAACAAATACAGTTAAGATTAGAAAGAAAGCAGGAAATTGGAAAGAAATTGTAGAAAATTTATCAGATAAAGGTCTGATACCACAAATATATAAAGAACTTTGTCACATCTATAAGAATACAAGTCATTCCCCAATTGATAAATGGTAAAAGAATATGAACAGGCAGTTTTCCAATGAAGTTATTAAAACACTTCAGAGTCATATAAATGTTCTAAATCACTATTTATTAGAGAAATGCAGATTAATGCAACCTTGAGATTTCATTTTACACTTACTAGATTTGCTAATATGATAGAAGGGGAAAGTGACAAATATTGGAGAGGATGTGGAAAAATTGGGATATTAATTCATTGTTAGTGCAATTATAAAATTATTCAACCATTTTAGAGAGCAATCTGGAATTAAGTCCAAAGAGTTATTAAATTACCTATACCCTTTGATCTAGCAATACCACTACTTAGTGTATTTCAAAAGATGATTAGGGTAAAAGGAAATGAACCTATGTGTTCTAACCTGTTATAGCAGCTCTCTTTGTGGCGGCAAAAAACTGGAAATTGCAGGGATTTCTATCAATTGGGGAATGGCTGAACAAGTATGGTGTATGATTGTGATAAACGCTGCTGTGCTATAAGAAATGATGAGCTCAATGATTTTAGAAAAATAAACTGAAAAACTTGCACAAAAAATGAAAAGCAGAATGAGCAGAACCAAGACAACATTGTATATAGTAATAGCAATATCATTTTAAGAAAGATTTCTAGTGACCAAGTTATTTTGCTTGCCATGTGGGCTCTGGACCAGCCCCCACTCTAGTGTGATAGACCTTTCCTATTGACCTCATAAGTTGTCTTAGGCTGGAAAAATGTCTTGCTTTGACTTTTTTTTTTTTTGTTTTGTTTTGCCACTTAAAAATTTGATTGTAGTAGTTATTCTAAAGTTGTTTGTAGTGGAATACTATGAAAGTTTAGCTGGTTTGATGCTTGTACTTCCCCATCTTGGTCCACCTTTAGAATGGTATTTTGAAAAAGTTTGCTGACCAATGACATACCTAATTGGAAACATGTTCTGTCTGATTTATCTTTGTATCCCCTCCTCCACCTCTCCTTAGGGTTTAGTATGGTGTACTGTCTTTATCATGTGAAAAAGATTTGTTGAATGGGTCTTGAAAGAATGAATTTAATTATGTGATTGACAGTATTGCACTTTCAAATCTTTCCATTTGGCACAGTGTTACAAATAAAAATCTCACATTGAATGGGACATAGGTGAAATTTATACAATTGAAATTTGTACAATGATTTTTGAAATTTATTATTATTATTATTGAGATTTATACAATGTATTTATTAATGTATGTTTTCTACATATGTATTCTGTCTAGTTTTTTAAGCAAATATATATTTTAAAAGTTGTTTTTCTGCAAAATTATTGCTAACACACTGGAAGCACCTCATTCTTACCTCTTCTTTGGCCCTAGTCTTTCTTATTACCAAGTGATTTAGAGCAAATCATAATTTATCTCCTTAAGTTTGCTATGCATTCCTAGCTATCTCAAAAGTATCCAATATAAACTTTTTGTTAATGAGTCCTTTAATGAGTCCTACTCTGAATTCTCCTTCCCCTCCCAAGTGTATACCATTATATAAAATATCTACCACTTTTTTTTTAATCTCAAGCATTCTTCCTTCTTGCCCCAGACCTCCCATTTTGGTTGTATACTGATCTACTACAATGGCTAACCTGAGATATTGCTCTGCTGAAGCCACAGGTGAGCAATCTGTGCCAGTCTTTGTTCTTGACCTGACCTTATAGTCTTCTCAATAGTGAAACTATGCTTTTCAATGCTTTGATTCAATGCTTGCTTCAAACATGAATCAGTTCTAGAACAGGTTGTTCTGTTCCCATATGGAAAAGGGAATGCAAAGCAATATGCAATCATAGAATTATTAGAATAAAATTTACCATTAACACTACTAGTGGTTGAAAGGCTAACATAGTCAAGCTTTGTTAGGACATTTGAAAATAATTTCTTTGCAAGAGAAACTAATTAGCTATTTATGTTTTGCCTTCACTAAGTACAAATAGATCAATTTCAAGCTGATTATTTTGCTGTTGGTATTGCTTTCTGTGTATGACTTTTTACTCTTTTGGCCCATCCGCCTCTGCAGACATTGCTGCTACAATTGTTCTCATAATTGTCACACTTGAGTCCAAGGAAAAGGAAGAGCCTAACTGCCTTTGAAGATCTCACAAGACCACATACCAAGAGAAAGAAGACACAAATGGAAGCAGGCCCCATGTAGGCAGAAACTTATTCAGCATGTGAGACTGGGAAGAAACTTATTAAGGGCATGAGATCATGGCTTATAGGAGATGGGATAATTCACTGTCTCCCAAACAACCAGTCAGAGAGCAAGACTGGCATGAAGAGGAAACATTAAGAACAAAGATCATTCTTTTAGGATGTTCTGAAGTTCTGGTTCAGAGACAAAAGATTAGGAAGGAAGTAGAAAACTGGAAAAGAATTTTTACAACTAGTTTCTCTGAGAAGGGCCTCATTTCTAAAATATACAGAGAATTAAGTCATGTTGACTATGATGTCCGTATCATGTGGTGACGAAAAAAATATTTTGTCTTCTGAACCAGAACTTCACTTGGTTGCATTGGCTTTGTTTGTGCAAAAGCTTTTCAATTTAATGTAATAAAAGTCATCCATTTTGTTTTTCATAATGTTCTCTATCTCCTGTTTAGTCTTGCATTCTTCTGTTCTCCATAAATATGACAGGTAATCTATTCCTTGCTCCCCCAGTTTGCTTACAGAATCAGCCTTTATAGCTAAATCATGGACCTATTTTGACTTTATTTTGGTATACGATGTGAGATTTTGGTCTATGCCTAGTTTCTGCCATACTCCAGTTTTCCCAGCAGTTTTTGTCAAATAGTGAGTTCTTATCTCAGAAGCTGGGGTCTTTAGGTTTATCAAATAGTAGATTACTATAGTCATTGAGTGCCGTGTCTTGCATACCTAACCTATTCCACTGATCTACCACTCTATTTCTTAGCCAGAACCAAGTAGTTTTGGTGATTGCTGCTTTATAATACAATTTAAGATCTGTAATGGATAGGCCACCTTCCCCTGCATTTCTTTTCATTAGTCCCCTTGATATTCTGGACCTTTTGTTATTCCAAAGGAATTTTATTATTATTTTTTCTGATTGGTATGGTGTTGAATAAGTAAATTAGTTTAGGTAGAATTGTCATTTTTATTATATTAGCTCAGCCTACTTATGAGCAACTGATGTTTTCCCAATTATTTAATCTGACTTTATTTGTGTGAAAAGTGTTTTTAAATTGTGTTCATATAGTTCCTGGGTTTGTTTCAAGAGGTAGACGCCTAAATATTTTATAATGTCTACAGTAACTTTAAATGGAATTTCTCTTTCTATCTCTTGCTGTTGGGCTTTGTTGGTATAATGTTGCTTCTTAAGCATTTGCTGGAGGCAGAGCCAAGATGGTGGAGAAAAAGTAGGGATTTGCCTGAACTCTTTCCCACACCTATCCAAATACCTTTTTTTCTTGATAGTATTTTATTTTTTCCTAATTACATGTTAAGACAATTTTAGCTTTCATTTTTACAAGACTTTGAGTTCCACATTTTTCTCCCTCCACTCCCCTCATCCTAAAATGGTAGGCAACCAAATACCTTTAAACAGTGCATCAAAACAAATTCTAGAGCAGTAGAACCCACAAAAGGATGGAGTGAAGTAATTTTCCAGGCCAAGGCAACTTAGAGGTCAATAAGAAAGGTCTGTTGTACCAGGATGAGAGTGAAGCATAGTCTATGGCAGGTCACATCAGTGTAGACTGGGCCCCAGCAAACTACAAACAGGCCTTGGGAACAACTCAATCAGTGGGAGTAGTGGTGGTTTCCAGATTTCTCAATCCACAGATTGAAAACTGGTCAGAAGATTATGGGGTCCCTTTGCTGGCATCATGGGAAGGATTCTATTGCATCACTCATTCTTGAATATGGGTCACAGTCCTGGATCTCTGTCCCAGGGCAAGAAGGAGCATCATCACTCACACCAGAGCTTATCGCTCTTGGGAAGCAGGGACCTTGTCACAATTCCAGGATGGAAAAGAGTGCTTCTGGTTACTCTTAGATCAGTGCATAGTACTGGAGTGGAGTAAACACACCTCTCCCTAGATCATACCACCTTGGAAGAACTGAAAACTTACAGGTCCCCAGAATTACCTCTGAAAACAACTGCATAAAAACCTGAAGCTTGGGGCAGTGCAACCTCCACACCAGAAGCAGAGTCCCACTTTAGCATAGAGTTAAAAATTAAGAAATAGGCTAGAAAATGAGTAAACAGTAGAAAAGGATCCTGTGTATAAAAAGTTACTATGGTGACAGGGAAGATCAAAACACAAACTCAGAAAACAACAAAGTCAAAACTCCTATATCCAAAAGCCTCAAAGAAAAATATAAATTGGCCCCAGGCCATGGGAGATCTCACAAAGGATTTTAAAAATCAGGTAAGAGAGGTAAAGAAAAAATTGAGAAAAGATATGAGAGTGATGAAGAAAATCATGAAAAAAGAATCAACAGTTTAGTACAGGAAGCACACACACACACACACACTGAAGAAAACAGCATCTTAAAAAAAAAAAAAGCCTAAGCCAAATGGTAAAAGAGGCACGAAAATTCAATGAAAAAGAGAATGCCTTCCAAGCAGAATTGACCAAATGGAAAAAGAGGTACAAAAATTCACTGAAGAAAAGAACTTAAGTAGAATTAAAAAAAGTCAATAGAATTGACTAAGCAGAAAAGGAGGTACAAAATCTCACTGAAGAAAATAATCTTTAAAAATTACAATTGGGAAATAGAAGTTAATGACTTTATGAGACATAAAAATAAAATCAAAGTAATGAAAAAAATAGAAGAAAATGTGGAATACTTATTGGAAAAAGAATTGATCCACAAAAAAGATCCAGGAAAGATAATTTAAGAATTATTGAACTACCTGAAAGGCATGATCCAAAAAAGAACCTAGATATCATATTTCAAGAAATTATAAATGAAAACTGTCCTGATATTCTGGAAGTTGACAGGAAAATAGAAATTGAAAGAATCCAAATTCTGAAAGAGATCCCAAAATAAAAACTCTGAAGAATATTATAGCCAAATTCCAGCTCCCAGGTCAAGGAAAAATATTGCAAACAGCCAAAGAGAAATGATTTAAATATAAAGCCACAGTCAGAATACCACAAGATTTAGCAGTTTCTACATTATTTAATTAATTATGTAATAATGTATAACATTGTCTCTGTGTGTGTGTGTGTGTGTGTGTGTGTATACATATAATTTAATTGGAGACCTTGAAAAATGATTTTCTGAAAGGCAAAAGACCTTGGATTACAACCAAGAATCACCTACTCTGCAAAACTGAGTATTATTCTATTACTCTTCAGGAGAAAAATGGATATTCAATGAAATAAAGAAATTTTGAGCATTCTTGATGAAAAGACCAGAACTGAACAGAAAATTTGATTTCAAATACAAGACTCAGGAGAAGCAGAAAAAGGTTAACAAGAAAGAGAAAACATAAGGGCCTCAATAAGTTTAAACTGTTTGCATCCCTATACAGGAAGATGATAATTATCACTTTTGAGAACTTTATCACCACTAAGTCAGTTAGAACGAGTATAAATAGAGTGCACAGGTGTAAGTTAAATATGGCAGGATGATTATCTTTAAAAAAGCATATGAGAAAAAAATAATACACTGGGAGAAGGCGAAAGGAGGAGGTAGAATGGGGGTAAATTCTCTGACATAAAAGAAGTCAGAAAGAGATTTTACAGTAGAGAGGAAGATGGAGGATGGGGGTTGGGGAGCATATGAATCCTACTGCCATTGGAATCAACTCAAGAGGGAAAGATATGCACATTCAGTTGGGTGTAGTAATCTATCTTACCATACAGGGAAATAGGAGAGGAAGGGAATAAGAGAAGGGCAGGGGCGTTGATAGAAGGGACTGAAGATTAGGGGAGATAAAAGTCACAAGCAAAACACTATTGAGAAGGATAGGATGAAAGGACAGAGAGAGAGAGAGAGAGAGAGAGAGAGAGAGAGAGACAGAGAGAGAGACAGAGAGAGAGATAAACAACAGGAGGAAAATAGGATGGAAGGAAAGAAATAGATAGTTATACTGTGAAAAGAAATCATAGGCATTTTCTCTGATAAAGACCTCATTTCTCAAATATACAGAAAATTGAGTCAAATTTATAGAAATAAGAGCTATTCCTCAATTGACAAATGTTCAAAGGATATGAACAGCCAGGTTTCAGATGAAGTAATTAAGGCTATCTATAGTCATATGAAAAATAGGCTAAATCATTATTAATTAGAGAAATGCAAATCAAAACATCACTGAGCTACCACCCCACACCTTTTAGTTTGGATAATATGGCAGAAGAGGAAAATGATAAATGTTGGAGGAGATATGGGAAAATTAAAATACTAATGCACTGTTGGTGAAATAGCATACTGATTCAAACATCTTGGAGAACAATTTGGAACTATACCCAGGTCTATAAAACCATGTCTAGGCTTTGATCAAGCAGTACCACTACTAGGTCTGCATCCCAAAGTGATACAAAAACAAAAGAGAAAATGACTTATATGTAGAAAAATACTTATAGCAGCACTTTTGTTGGTGGTAAAGAATTGGAAATTGAGGGGGGTCCATCAATTGGGGAATGGCTGAACAAGTTATTGTACAGGATTGTGATAGAATACTATTGCGCTATTAGAAATGACAAGTAGGGGCAGCTAGGTGGTGCAGTGGATAGAATTCTGGCTTTGGAGTCAGGAGGGTCTGAGTTCACATTCGACCTCAGACATTTGACACTTACTAGGTGTGAGACCCTGGACAAGTCACTTAAATCTGGTTATCTCACTAAAAAGCAAAAACAAAAAATAAACAAAAAGAGATGACAAGCAGAAAAATCTGGAAATACTTACATGAACTGATGTAAAATGAATTCAGCAGAGCCAGGTTAACATTGTACGTAGTAACAGCAATGTTTTATGATTATCTACTGTGAATAACTTAGCTATGCTCAGCAATACAATGAGCAAAGAAAATTCTTAAGGAATTATGATGAAAAATGTTACCCATCTCAGAGAAGCAACTAGTGGGGTCTGAATGCAGATTGAAGATGTTTTTTTCTTTGCTTTGTTTTTATTGTTTTTTCAGCTCTTTTTTCTTTCACAGAATGACTTACGTGGAAAAGTGTTTTGCATCACTATACATATATAACCTATATCAAATTGCTAGCCTTCTCAATAAGAGGGAAAGGGAAGGGAGGGACAAAATTTGGAACTCAAAATTTGTAAAAGGAAAGAATGTTAAGTTGCTTTTCCATATAATTGGGCAAAACAAATATTAAATTAAAAAAGAAGCATTTGTTAAGCATCTGTTATGTTCCAGGCATTGTGTCAAGGGTTGGAAATACAAAGAAGGCAAAAATACTATATTCCAATATTCAAAGAGTAGAATCCAAAGGGAGAGTCAACATGTAAGTATGTACCAACAAATTTTATATACATATGTATTATATTACATGCTAGAAATAATCAATAGAGGGACATTGCTAGTATTAGGCAGAATGGGGAAACACATTTAACAGAAGAGAGGACCAAGTTCAGATTATGTAAGTTTGTAATGTAACCAGTCAATAGTGTCATTATTTTCTCTAACTTCATTCAGTAGCACATTAACAGGAGCAAAGTCATTAGATGGTGGGAGTCAACTGACACTAAAGCTTGGTAAGGCAAGATTGGCGATAGTATAAGAGAGCAATGGAGTAGACAGAAGATGACAGTGTATAATTGAAATGGGTTGCCAGGGGTCAAAATGGGGGAAGAGAATGTGGACAGTGCATAGCTGATGTCCTGAGAAAACTCAGGAAAAGGGATTGTGGTGAGAATGAAGAACAGGGTTTGAAATTGCAAGGCAGAAGGAGAGGTGAAATGATAACATTTGTGATCAGATAAGAGAATTCCAGAGTGGATGAACATAGAAGTGCAACATTTTTGGGTGATAATAAGATTTAACATATATTTAACAAACTTGTGTGTGTGTGTGTGTGTATTTATCCAAAATATGTATTTGTATATATTATTTAATATATAAAAAGTTGAAAATCATGTATGTACATGTTTTATATATGTATATTTATATATACTTACATTCACCCACACATATACCTCTTTTATTTTAGAAAATATGATGAAAGAAACATTTAATGTATACTTTGACATACCAATTTACTATGTCATTAATTTCCAAAGCATAGCGACTATGTCTTTGTATCTCTTCAATGGGGCTTGAAATGCAATGTATTACAATGTGGTTAGCCTGGTTATATTAAATTAATATTTAAACAAATAATTGAATGAATGAATAAATGAAATTACTATCATTTCCTGAGGTAACATTATCTGAAATACTTCTGTTGTTTGTTCTAATATATTGCTTGTATTATTTTCATGGGCTTAGGAAATTGGAAAATTTAAAAGAATTTAATCACATTTCTAATTGATGAGATATTTCCAAATATTTATTAAGTTATGTGAAAAAATGCAGAAGAATCTGGAGGAAGTGCAAGGTAAGAATAGTTAAAGACTATAGAATCTTATCCTGACTTTATGAATGAATCATCAGAAGATGTTCTATTACATTTGAAAGTATTATCTGACCTGAAATTCTGACTTGCTGCTTATTTCATAATCCAGCTGCACTAAATAGCAGTGCTTTCATCATTTAAATTTCTATGTTCAGATCTCAGAACCAATATAGTTGCAGCAGCATAAACTGGTTCCCATTTTATTTCAACAAACTCTTAACATCTACATTCTAGCTCTGTTGCAGTGGAAAGAACAATGGACTTTGGGTGAAAAGATTCAAGTTATAGTATTAGCTCTGCCATTTACTGCCTGTGAGAACTTGGGTAAATCACTTTAACTTCCTTGTCCTCAGCTTCCTCCCCAGTACAATGAGGGGGTTGGGCTAGATGACCCTTAACATACATTTGAACTATTGTGTCAGTGATCCTGTGATCCCATGATCATATGATAAAGCTACGAGAAATAAGACATCACTTAAAAGAAATATACCAACACTTATCAATCTAAATAACTTCCATCCTTCAAAGTAGATGCTTTAGGAGGCTATATGCTTAGTCTAAGTATTTGGATATAGTTTGACACATTTTACAAAACTTTTGGAATTTTCTTCCTAGAGAGTTTAATAACTCACAAGGAAATTAGGTGCACTACATTTTTGGTCATACTTCTGAGAAAAAAATAACTATCTACATTATTGATCAATTGTGGCTCCAAGTAGGCTTTGTCTGCTGCCAAAAATCAACTCTACTTGTCAATGAGCAAAGGCTTTTCATCATTAAGGAGATGCAAAAGAATTTAAGGAGCAATAAATCTTGAAAGCAAGTTCAAAAGAAAAATCCCGACTTTTTTTTTCACTGATAGCAATATATATGGACTCCCAAGTTGACCATTTGGATTTTCAATTATAATTATTTTTGAGGATCATTTAAAATTATTAAATAGCATACTGACTGTGAAATCTCATCAAGACTTAGTGTCTTGTGGTGGTTTTGACTTTATTTTATTATTGTTCTTTTTAAAAGATGGCAGCTCTGATATAAAGATTTCTCTTAATGTGTTTTGCAAATTCCTTTACCCTCTTGTAGAGAGTTTTTAACTTTAAGATTCCATACAGGCATATGTATGCAGGCAAAATGTGGTTAATCACAAAAATGTATACATATATATATCTAGATACTTAGCCAACATGATTTCTGTTCCTTGCATCCTCATTAGCAAATGCTCACTGATCTCAGTCTGCTATAGGACTTGATGCATTTTACAATCAGTGTGCATTGCCGTAAGATTCTGCTTTTTGTTCTAAAGCTTCTGCAAAAAGAAAACAAAAACAAAATATAAATATAAATCAACTTGTATTGTCACAAAATGTGTGACAAAATACATGATCTCCTTGATCATTTGCCTACTAATCAGAAAGTATGCAAGATCCAGTATTTTATTATTATTTTATATTGAATAAATTCTCTTACCTGTTCACATTTGGACTCTAAAAGAGACTTGATTAGTGTCTGCTTGATGGAAAATGGAATGATGGATTTTGTCATTTAAAAAGTTCCCTAAAGTTTACATTTCCAATTATTGACAATCATATTACATAATAGCAAATTGCTTCTGTTAAAGAGTTAAATATGTTATCCTGATATTTACTTCCTGCTTCCCCCAACCCCTACAAGTGAAATTGAGAAGTGTTGTTCTTTTTGGCATGTAGTAACTCACAAAAATTTGTTACTTGTAGTAATGCTGTAATTGAATTAGCAGTAAGAGGAGAAGTTAAGGGGAAAAGATCATGAAATTAAATATTTGGATATTCCTTACCCTGGTCTTCTTTATTTAACAAGCATTTAATAATCTTCTACTACTTTGGGATATTAAATGAAACAGTTCTTATACTCAAGAAGGTCACATTCTGCTTATATTTATATATTTTGAGGATCCTCAATGTATCTTTAATTCAGATATTATATAGAAGGATGTTTGGTGATCCTAGAATCATTAGGAAATGTATTATTCAATTGGAATTATTTATAAGTACTCCTGACCCCTTTTTTATTTTCTCAGAAAAGTTTACAGGGTGAAAACAAATCCATGAGTTTTCTAGAAGCTGGTAATATCCAGAGAGAGAAAAAAGAGAAATATAGTTAAGATGCTTAGTTTGCATATAAACATTAAGCAACAACATGTACAATTTAATAATGATGTCTCCTCAGAAATAACTGCAAACAACTTTCCAGGGCTATAGGCAAATCTCACATTAAAGTTAGATAATTTATTCCATAAAATACATATTTTAAGAGCATCACAGACACAGTTTAGGGGTATAAAATGTAATTAAATATTATTTGGGAAAGATGGAGCCAAGATGCCTGAGAGAATCTAGCAAGTTGCCTGAGTTCTCTGTTTCCCTTGGGAAAAAATGTTAAATCAAGCCTCTAAAAGCATTCTAGAGCAAAAGAATCTGCAAAAAGATGGAGTGAGACAATTTTCCAGCCCAAAATAACTTAGAAGGACTTCAGGAAAGATCTGTGGTGCTTGAGTAAAAGGGGATGCAACCTAGTGCAGGTCATGTCTGGGCAAGCCAGTGGGCTCTTAGCCATAGGGCAGATCAGCAAATGAGGCCCCAGGGTTCTGGCTCAGCAGGCCAGTGGAACAGCAGGCCAGCTGTTGTGCCTCCAGCCCCATTGCAGCAAAATGCCAGCCCTGGAACCCAGGGAACAACAGGCACAATTAGGCCAGGGCACTCTAGCCTGATGGACAAACCACCAGTCCCAGATGCCCTGGCAAAAAAAGACAGTGATCAGGCCCCTGGCCCCCAAAGCAAGAAGCTTGGTATAGTGCCACCTGTGCCCCAGAAGCAGAGCTCAACTTTTAAAAAAAGAGCAAAAAATTCCTGACCATAGAAAGCTACTATGATGACAGAGTAGATCAAAACACAAACTCAGAAGAGGACAACAATGTCAAAATGTCTACATGCAAAGCCTCAAAGGGTAATATGAACTGGTTTCAAGCCCAGAAAGTCCTCTTGGAAGAGCTCAAAAAAGATTTTAAAAATCAAGTATGAGAGATAGAAGAAAAATTGGGAAAAGAAATGAGAGTTATCCAAGAGAATTATGAAAAAAGGGCCAACAATTTGGGAAAGGAAGCATAAAAATTGACTGAAGAAAACTCCTTAAAATAAAATTGGCCAAATGGAAAAAAATACATTTAAAAAAATTCCTTTAAAAATAGAATTAGCAAATAGAAAAGGAGGTACAAAAGCTAATTGAAGAAAATAATTCCTTAAAAATTAGGATTGGGCAAATGGAAGGTAATGACTATGAGATACCAAGAATCAGTCTAACAAAATCAAAAGAAAGAAAAAAAATAGAATAAAATGTAAAATACTTCGTTGGAAAAACAACTCACTTAGAAAATAGATCCAGGAGAGATAATTTAAGAATAATTGGACAACCTGAAAGCCATGATAAAAAAAAAAAGAACCTTAACAGCTTCTTTCAGGAAAATATCAAGGAAAATTGCCATGATATCATAGAACCAGTGGGTAAAATAGTAACTGAAAGAATCCACCAATCACCTCCTGAAAGAAATCCCAAAATGAAAATTTCAAGGAATATTTTTGCCAAATTCCTGAACTATCATGTCAAGGAGAAAATACTGCAAGCAGCTAGAAAGAAACAATTCAAATACTAAAGAAGCACAAATAGGATTACACAGGACTTAGCAGCTTCTACACTAAAGAATCAAATGGCTTAGAATATAATATTCCAGAAGGCAAAAGACCTTTATTACAACCAAGAATTAACTACTCAACAAAACTGAGTGTAATCATTCATGGGAAAAGATGGGCATTCAACAAAATATGGGACTTTCTAAATTTCCTGATGAAAAGATCAGAGATGAACAGAAAAATTGATTTTCAAATACAACTTAAGAGAAGGATAAAAAGGTAAAGAAGAAAGAAAAATAAAACAACAACATGGCATTGAATAAAGTCAAACTGTTTAAATCCCTACATGGGAAGATGACTCTCATAACTCTCAAGAACTGTATCTCCATTAGGCCAGTTAGAAGGAGTATACTTAGACAAAAGATGTGGGTATAAATTGACATTCATGTGATGGTAAAAATTAATTGAGAGGTGAGAAAAGATTGTCCTGGGAAAAGAAGAAAGGTGGAGGCAGAATGGGATAAATTATATCACATGAAGAGACATGAAAGACATTACAGTAGAGGGAAAGTGGGGGGGCAGTGTTGTTTGAACTTTGCTCTTATCGAATTTGGCTCAAAGATGGAATAACATGCAAATTCAATTGGGTAAAGAATTTCATGTTATCTTATAGGGAAGTAGAAAGAGAAGGGGAAAAAAGGGGAAGGTGCTTGATAGAAGGGAAAGCAGATTGAGGGAGGTCGTGGTCAAAAGCAAAACTCTAGTGAGGAAGGACTGGGTGAAAGGAGAGGGAGAAAGAGAAAAAGTACAATAGGATTGAGGGATATGTAGAGCTAGAAATCATAACTCTGAATGTGAATGGGATGAGCTATCCCATAAATTGGAAATGGAAAGCATAGTGGATTAAATGCCAGAATCCTTCAATATGTTGTTTACAGGAAACACATTTGAAGCACAGACACACACACACAGAGTAAAGGTAAAAGGCTGGAACAGAATTTATTATGCTTCAGCTAAAGTTAAAACAAACAAACAAATAAACAAAAAAGCAGGGGTAGTAATCCTGATCTCAGACAAAACAAAAACAAAAATATATCTAATAAAAAGAAACAAGGAAGGAGATTGCATCTTTCTAAAAGGTACCATAGACAATGACGTAATAATAATACTAAACACATATGCACCAAATGGTATAGCATCCAGATTATTAGAGGAAAAGTTCAGGGAGTTACAGGAAGGAATAGACAGCAAAATTATACTAGTGGGGGAGCTCAACCTTCACCTTTCTGAACTAGATATTCTAACTACAAAATAAACGACAAAGAAGTTAAGGAGGTGAATAGAATTTTACAAAAGTTAGCTATGATAAGCCTCTGGAGAAAATTGAATCGGAATAGAAGGAAATAGAACTTTTTATCAATTGTAAATGGCACCTACGGAAAAATTGTCCATGTATCAGGGCATAAAATCCTTATAATCTGATGCATAAAGGCAGAAATATTAAATGCATCATTTTCAGATAATGACGAAATAAAATTATAAAGGGCCATGAAAAGATAGGCTAAAAATTAATTGGAAACTAAATAATTTAACCCTAAAGGATGAGTAGTTGAAACAACAAATCATGGAAACAATAATTTCACCAAGAGAATGCCAAAAATGAGACAACATGCCAAAATTTATGGGATGTAGCCAAAGCAGTTGTGAGGGGAAATTCAGTATCTCTGATTGATTGTGTGAATAAAATAGAGAAAAAGCAGATCAATGAATTGGGCATGTAATTAGAAAAGCTAGAAAAAGAGCAAATTAAAAATTGCCAAAAAAAGGAGTGATTAATAAAATTGAAAATAAGAAACTACTGAACTAATAAATCATACAAGAGTTATTTTTTCCAAACAATAAAATAAATAAACATTTGATTAATTTATTTTAGAAAGAAAGGAGAAAGCCCAATTACCAATATCAGAAATGAAAATGGTGAATTCACCGCCAATGAAGAAGGAATAAAAGCAATAATTACGATCTATGTTGCACAACTCTGTGTCAATCAGTCTGACAATCTAAGTTGAATGGATGATTATTTACAAAAAAAATAAATTGTTCAGTTAAGAGAAGAGGAAATAAAATTTTCAAATGACCCCATTTTAGAAAAAAAAAATTGAAAACATTATCAATGAACTCCATAAGAAAAAGATCTCTTGGGCCAGATGGATTTACAAGTGAATTGTACCAAACATTTAAAGAATAATTAACTACAAATGCTACATAATCTATGTTGAAAAATAAACAAAGAAAAAGTTCTACCAAATTCATTTTATCACACCAATATGATGCTTATACCTAAACTGGGAAGAACCAAAACAGAGAAAGAAAATTATAGACCAATTTCTCTAAAGAATATTGATGTAAAAATTTTCAATAAATATTAACAAAGAGGTAGAACAATCTATTTTGAGGGTAATACACTATGACAATGTGGGATTTATATTAGATGTGCAGAGCTGATTCAATGTTAGGAAAACTACTAACATAATTGACTATAGTAATAACAAAACCAACAGAAATCATATGATTATCTCAATACATACAGAAAAATATTTTGACAAAAGAGTGCCCTCCCTATTAAAAACAATAGAGAGCATAGGAATAAAGGGAACATTCCTTAAAATGATAAGCAATATTTATCTAAAATCATTAGCAAGTGTTATCTATAATGGGGATAAACTAGAAGTTTTCCCAAAAAGATGAAGGGTGAAACAAGGATGTCTACTATCAACACTGTTATTCAATATTGCACTAGAAATGTTAGCTTCAGCAATAAGAAGAAAAATAAATTGAAGGAATTAGAGTAAACAATGAGAAAACAAACCTATCACTCTTTGTAAATGATATGATAGTATACTTAGAAAGGCCTACAGAATAAAATTTAAAAAAATACTTGAAATAATAGACAACTTTAGCAAAGTTGCAGGATGTAAAATATATCTCACATGTAAAATTGAATGGGATATAAAATAAACTCATATATATCATCAGCATTTCTATATATTACCAGCAAAGCTCAGCAAGAAGATATAGAAAAAGAAATTCCATTTAAAATAATTGTAGACGATATAAAATCTTTTGGAGTCTACCTGTCAAAACAAAACTACAATCTATGTGAACACAATTGCAAAACATATTTTCACACAAATAAATTCAGATCTGAAACACTGGAAAAAGTATCTTACTGGGGGCAGCTAGGTGGCCTAGTGGATAGAGCTCCAGCCTTGGAGTCAGGAGGACCTAAGTTCAAATCTGGCCTCATATACTTGTCACTTACTAGCTGTGTGACCCTGGGCAAGTCATTTAACCCTGATTGCCTCACCCCCCCAAAAAATCATTTGCTCATTGGTAGATTGAGATAATATAATATAATATAATATAATATAATATAATATAATATATATAATATAATATAATAATATAATATAATAATATAATATAATATATAATATAATAATATAATAAAAATGGCAATTCTACCTAAATTAATTCAGTGCCATCCCAATCAAACTACCAAAAATATTTTATTGAGCTAGAAAAAAATTACAAAGTTCATCTGAAAGAACAAAAGGTCAAGAATATCAAGGAAATTAATAAAAAAATATAAAGGATTAGGTATACAAGATACAGTAGTAAATGATTATAGTAATCTACTGTTTGATAAACTTAAAGCCTCCAGCTTCTGGGAAAAGAACTCAGTATTTGACAAAAACTGCTGGGGAAAATTGGAAAATGGAATGGCAGAAACTAGGCATAGACAAACACCTTATATTGTACACCGAGATTAAGTCAAAAATGGGTGCA
Organism: Phascolarctos cinereus; assembly: GCF_003287225.1. Taxonomy (NCBI): domain Eukaryota; kingdom Metazoa; phylum Chordata; class Mammalia; order Diprotodontia; family Phascolarctidae; genus Phascolarctos; species Phascolarctos cinereus. Next base: position 303,790,437 of record NW_027555847.1, read on the forward strand.
TGATTTAGACACAAAGGGTGACACCATAAACAAATCAGAAGAGCAAGGTATAGTTTACCTGCCAAATCTATGAAGAAGGGAGAAATTTATGACCAAATAAGAGATAGATAACATTATGACATACAAAATGGATAAGGTTGATTACATGACATTAAAAAGTTTTTGTACAAATGAAAACAACACAACCAAGATTAGAAGAAAAGTATAACACTGGGAAACAATTTTTATAGCCAGTGTTTCTGATAAAGGCCTCATTTCTCAAATATACAGAAAATGAATCAAATTTATAAGAATACAAGTCATTCCCAATTGAAAATTGCTCAAAGGACTTGAACCAGCAGTTCCCAGATGAAAAAATTAAAGCTATTCATAGTCATATAAAAAAATGCTCTAAAACAGTATTGATTAGAGAAATGCAAATTTAAATGACTCTGCAGTACCACCTTATACCTATCACATTGGCTAATATGACAGAAAAAGAAAACAAAAAATGTTGGAGAATATATGGGAAAATTAGAACAACTAATGAATTATTGGTGGATTTGTGCATTTATCCAGCCATTCTGGAGAATAATTTTGAACTGTATGCAAAGAACTATAAACCTATGCATACCCTTTGATCTAGTAACACCACTTCTAGGTCTGTATCCCAAATAGATCTTTAAAAAAAAAGAAAGCAAAGGACTCACATGTACAAACAGAGCAGCTCTGTTTGTGGAGGCAAAGATTTGGAAATTGAGGAAATGCCTGTCAATTGAGGAATGGCTGAACAGGTTGTGGTACATGAATGTCATGAAATGCTACTGTGCTATAAAAATGATGAGCATATAGATATCAGAAAAATCTTGAAAGACTTGTCAGGACTGATGTTGAGTGAAGTGAGCAGAATAGGAGAAAATTGTACACAATAACTGCAACATTTTGTGATGTTCAACTGTGAATGACTTAGTTTTTCTCAGCAATATAATGACTGAAGACAATTCCGAAGACTCACGATGGAAAATATTATCCACATCCAGAGAAAGAACCATGGAGTCTGATTGCAGATAGAAGCATGTTATTTTTACTTTTTTGTGGCTTTTCCCTTTTGTTCTGTTTCTTCTTTCACAACATGACTAATGTGTAAATGTTTATATGATTGCACATGTATAATTTGTCAGATTGCCTGCCATTTTAGGGAGGGGGGAGAAAAAAAAAACATTGGTTCTCAAAATCTTATAAAAATGAATGCTGAAAATTACTTTTATATGTAACTGGAAAAAATAAAATGCTATTTACAAAAAAAAATAAAGTTGTGGGAAATGTGGAAGATAGAGGTTGGGAGCCTTTCTTTGGGTCACATAGCTACTGATTATTTAAAACTGAATTTGACCTCAGATCTTCCTGGCTTTATGTCAGCTTTGTCCACTGTACCATCTAGCTGACTCATGTGTTTTCTTAGGCTCACTTAAAATGTTGTTGCACATATTGAGCATATGATAAATATTTAACAAGTAAGTGAATGCATTCAACTCAAAACCAGTGAGTTTAAAAGTCAATTATTCTGTTTATGTTACTAACTGTACATTTCCTTAGTAGAGTTTCGGTACCTATGGTATTTCAAGAGCAACATGAGAAAGTTCCTCCTCTACCAGAATGGCCATAACTTGAATCTTTGTATTTTGAACTTTAATTCTATGTAGTAATGTATAATCTTATCTTCTTGAATACCTTCTCTCTTTCCTTTTGCATCTACCATCCAGAACTGAGTTCTTCTTCCTCAAAACTTTCATGAAGCTTTATGCATCTCTTATGAAGTTATCATGCTTGACTTTTGTTCTGTGGTTATATCTACATCATTCTCATTTCCTCAGGTTAATTGTAATGAACTTTGAAGGATAGGTACTGTATTTCTTGTACTTGTAATTCTCCTAACACATAGTATGTTTTTTTTAATGTAGTCAGCACTTAATAAATGTTTATTGAATTTTAATTCCTCTTATTTAATGATTAGGGAGGCTGGGTGTACAATGGATAGAGCACTGGGCTTAGCATCAGGAAGACTCATTCATGGATTCAAATCTGTCCTCTGATGCTTGCTGTGCAACAATGGGCAAGTCACTTGTTTGCTTCAATTTCTTCCTCTGTAAAATGAGCTGGAGAAGGAAATGGCAAACATTTGTAGCATCTTTGCCAAGAATGCCAAAATGGGGTCATAAAGCATTAGACAAGATTGAACAATAATATAATGACTGAATTTTATTTCTGCCCCTACAGTGCCTATTGGGTGATGGCATAACTCACTAAATGGCAATTTTTAAAAAAATTATTCTGTGGATATATGAAAAAAATTTCAAATTAACAGTTTAGTTTGTTAATTATAGAGTGGACATTTGAATACATACTGTTCATTTAGACCCTTTTATCCTTGGAATAAGGGCTTGACTCTCAAGGAGTTTGGATTCACTGACATGACCAGTCTAATGATAGTGGGAAACAAAAAATGATTAATCCTGCAGGCAAATTTAATCCAATTTCTCAAAGACATTAATCTAGGACCAATTATGTTGAATTATATTGTATTCAATTGTATATGGGTATTCCAATTGGTTTAGTTGAATCATATTAGAAATGAAACAGAATTAAGGTTAAATGAAAATTCAACTACCTGATGTATGATGAGTCAGTCTCTCAGACACAGAAAACAAAGAATTTGCTATTTCAAGAAAACTGTTTATTCCTCCAATATAATCAGGGTAATAGAGGTATTGCTGCAGTCAGTTTGAAATGTTTGCCTTCATTTTTGCAATAATGAAATGCTTACTGTATCTTTTGATTTATGAAATGACTTTTTGTGTTACAATAACATCCACATGAATGTAAACAATAATGGAAAAGAAGAATCATTCACAAAATCTTAAAAATTTTATAAAAATAAGTTTCCATAAACATTTAATCCACAAACACTTATGGATACCTATATATGATAGCACTTGTCTTAGGTGTCATAGGTGATACAGCAATAAGTAAAACCTTTCTATCTGCCCTCAAAATGCATCTAGCTTTACTGCTCTTGAGTATTAATCAGAAGAAAAAGCAACAGTTCAAAGTCAGCATCAATTTCCTAGAGCTTTTCAACTGACTGAAACATCAAATCCACTTTGTAATGTGGAAATAATTAGAGAAATATTTGACAGCAGCAAATTCAGTATCTTTCTCAAAGGTTCCTGGTGACCTTCATCACTTCTCTTTCTATGTGTTACATTATTCTTTTCTAAGTAGACTGCTAATAGTGAGTTGCTGAAAGGAACAGAGAAGAGAAATATCAACCAATGACAGCTTTTAGGTCATTGCTAATAATATGTATTTTAAAATATATATGAAACTGTATAGTGAAGATAGCAATTTGTTTAATTCAGTTAAAACATTTAAGTGCTTACTATGTCCAAAGAATTGTTCAAGGTTTTGAGAATACAGAGAAAAAAGGAAGGTCCAAGCCCGTAAAGGATTTTATACTCTTCTAATGGTTGGAGGAAGTGTATGACAGTATATAGCAACATGGCTCAGAGAAAATTGCACTGGAAGGGGCAGCTATGTGGTGCAGAGGGTAGAGCACTGGCCCTAAAGTCAGGAGGACCTGAGTTCAAATCTGGCCTCAGACAAAACACTTGGCACTTAGTAGTTTGGTGACCCTGGGCAAGTCACTTAACCCCAATTGCCTAAAAAAAAAAATTGCCTTGGAGTCAGAATGACCAGAGTTCAAATCTGGCCTTAAGCACTTCCTAGCTATATTATATTGGTCAAGCACTTGATCTTTTTAAGCCTCAGTTTCCTAATTTGTAATATGGGGGTAAAAATAGTACCTATTTCTCAGGTTTATTGTGAGTATAGAATGTAATGATATTTGCAAAATTCTGTAAAAAATGCTAGCTGTTAGTAGTATTGTTACATATAAAAGAAAGCAAATGTAAATGCAAATTATATGCAAAGTAATTTTAATGGGAGGAGGGTACTAATGACTGGACAGAGGAAAGAGGGAAGATGGGGAAAGCTTCATTGAGAAAATGGTACTTGAGCTACACCAATTAGCATTAATGAAAATGCAAAGATGAAATGTCAGAAGGTCTGCCCAAACTATGTATACCCTTTGATCCAGCAATACTACTATTAGGTCTATATCCTAAAGAGATCATATAAATGGGGAGAAAAAAAGGACCTACATGTACAAAAATGTTTATAGCAGCTTATTTTGTGGTCACAAAGAATAAAGAATTGGAATTTGGGGGAATGCACATCATTTGAGGAATGGCTGAACAAGTTGTGGCATGTGAATGTAATGAAATACTATTGTGCTATAAGAAATGATGAGCAGGAGGATTTCAGAAAAATCTAGAAAGATTTACATGAACTGATGTTGAATGAAGTGAGCAGAATGGGAGAAAATTTTACACAATAACTGCAACATTTTGTGATGATTAACTATGAATGACTTAGTTTTTCTCAGTATTATAATAATGTAAGACAATTCCGAAAGACTCATGATGGAAAATATCCACATGCAGAGAAAGAACTATGGATTCTGAATGAAGATAGAAAGATGTTATTTTTACTTTTTTGTGGCTTTTCCTTTTGCTCTGTTTCTTCTTTCACAACATAACTAATGTGGAAATATGTTTCACATGATTGTACATGCATAACCTGTATCAGTTTGCTTGTCATCTTGGGGAGAGGGAGTGGAATGGAGAGAGGGAGATAAAATTTGGAACTCAAAATCTTATAAAAATGAATGTTGAAAACCATCTTTGGATGTAATTGGAAAAAATAAAGTACTATTTACAACAAAAAATATTTGGTTGGACTTAGATAGGATCTGTAAAGGCTCCCAATCTCCTTATATAAAAATTAGATTAGGAAATTAATTATCTTTTATATAGGTGATAAAATGTGCTATTGTAGTTAACATATTCTTCGACATTATGAGAACTCAGATAAATATAAATACTTGTTATTTAACATAGTAGCACAATTTCAGTTCCTTTTAGAGCCCAATGCCATTGGGTCAAGTAGCCTCCAAATTAAAAACTATTTTTATCTTTCTCTTTGCTGGTCCTTTTGTTTAAGTGTGGCAATAAGAAGTTTCTCACTTTTAATCTCTATAGGAATCAATGTATGAAGTTGCCTTTGTGTGTGTGTGTGTGTGTGTGTGTGTGTGTGTGTGTGTGTGTGTATGAGAGAGAGAGAGAGAGAGAGAGAGAGAGAGAGAGAGAGAGAGAGAGAGAGAGAGAGAGAGAGAGAGAGAAGAGAACATTTCAAGAATGTTGGACAACCGGTATCATGTATATTAAGAACAGCAAGGAGACTACTGTCACTGGATTGTAGAGTATGTGTAGCTGGGTAAAGTTAAACAAACAAACAAACAAAAGAAATGTAGGAGGTAGTAGGTTACAAAGTGCTTTGAAAGAAAAAAGAAGATTCTATATTTCTTCCTGGAGGTGGTAGAGAGCTACTAGAGTGTAATGAATAAGGAGGTGATATGGTCAAATCATGGTCAGAGTCCAGGACAGAACCTTGGGTGACTCCACTGTTAGTGGGGTTTATATTGTTGGGGAAAGAGAGGTTTGTTGAGTATTAGATAGATTCTTATTTTGCCCATCTCTTTTAGTCAATTACTATCTCAGGTTTTTCCAGTTTTACTTAGACCCTACCCTGAAATTTTAAGGAAAAAGAAAGCCCCAATACAAACATTTCCTTTCATTTGCAGCTAACCTTTACATGTCTCAATAGGACATATGTAAATAATTGTTCTTTTTATTTTTTTCAACAACCATCCATAAACTTTCTAATTTAAGGCAATAATTTACCCTAAAATAAGAAAATTAGTCTAAGATAAGAAAGTACTCTTTTTGAGCAACCTGGCATACAGAAGATAGTTGAGAGTGGCAGGGGCAGATTAGCTAGTGGCACAGCAGAAAGGTGAATGCAGAGCTTCTCTCTGGTTGGGTTTGTGACTTGGGTGAGGGGCCTGTTCTCCTTTCATCAGAGCCCACTCTGCTGAGACTTAGGTTAATAGGAGTAGCATCTTATCTGGTCACTATCTTTAAGAGATAGGAAGCTTTTTGACTAAAACTTACTTTGATGTAATAGGGCAGCATCAATAATGGCAACTCAAAAGATACAAAAGAGCATGAAAACCTAAGGGAATATAAAGTATACTGAAGCATGATGCTATTCCTTCCTCCCCAACAGTCTCCAAAATGCTCTTTTAGGGCAAGGACTGTTGTGTTCCTTGCATTTATATATGAATTGACATCTAGTAAGTGTTTAATGAATGTTTATTGAATGAATGAACAATGAGGGAGTAAATAAAGGAGTGCGTGAATCCTCCCTCCCTTAGGATGTTGATTAATTTCCAAGCTCCAGAATTTTAATTTCATGTGTAGACACTTTCTCAACTCAAGAATAATTTGTAATTACCCCCTGTGGAAATGGATTTTTCTTCTTTGCATTTTTAATTACAATGCTTTAAACTTCTATCCTTCAGTGACCTTCAGATGACCAAGCATCATCTGCATGATAGAGCCAATTACTAGGATATTAAAAGCTTGAGTTGACTCTTGACATCCATCCTAATCTTCCTTTCTGCTAACAGATTTTTTTTTGTATCAACATGGTGAAAGTCTTTACCTTATAATAGAACTTCAAGACATTTCAAATGATATTTTTAAAAATCAATTGAGCAAAAGTTCATGCTATTCTGCTTGTCAGCTTTCAACAGAAAATTGAGGTAAATTAAAATATGCATTTTAATGGTTGATAAGAAGGTGGAGTTTTTTTTTAATCTAGAAGATCTTAATAGCACTTGATATGGCTGCACTGAAATGGTCCAGCAGTTATCTTTCCATTTACTAATATTAGTAAAAATAGAACCAGCTCATTTTGAAAGAAATAAAAAAAAGATATTTATACATTTGCTATAGTAAATAATCTTTCATGTCATAAGTAGTTTGAATTTTCTCTAAATGAATTTATTTAAACTTAGTAACCAAATTTCAGGTTAATACAATATGTTTTCTTAAAAGAATCTAAATAGTTTATATAAATATTATTTCGATGAATGGTTAAAATAATATCATTTTATCATTTAAGGGTGTGCAATAAGAGCAAAACATTGTATACATATATATGTATATGAAATATAATACATAAATAGTGTCAAACACTGCACATTTGAGGGAGAAAATTGTGGGACCTATGACGTGGGAGGGTGAGTTAATACTAGGAACTTTTTTTTTAAGTGAACATTATATAGAAGAAAGAAAAAGAAGTACAGAAGGATACATAGAGCAATTTTGTTACTGCATAGTTCAATCTAATATATATACAATGTTCCCAAAGTTATCAAAGCTTTAAGCTATTAAAGCTGAAATGTGCACAGAAAAACCCAAAAAACAAAACACTTTTGGGTTATCTTAAAAAAAATACCTATGTAAGTTTACTTTCTTATATAATACTTAGTTTTTGCATATTGAAACATATTTATTATGTTTATAATTAAAAAAAGAAAAATACAGAATGGACCAAGATAATCTAAAAAATTCTCACAATCTTGTTATAAATGAAAAAAAAACAAATTGGAGTGGAAGGTTGGAATAGTGACTGATATATCCAGATTCATTTGTAATGTAAATTTAATTTGATAGAAAATTCTGACCTCATTACTTTGCATATATGGACAAATCAAGAAGAGATGTAGTAGACGAAAGAGATTGGAGATTTTCTATGATGGAATCAGGAAGAGGCTAAATTATGAGGTAACATTGCAAGAAAACTTTAGCAAGTATTGACAAAATAAAGAATTTATTAGGGGATCTGAGTGGAAGGAAAGTAGTATTAGAAAAAAGTCAGAGAAATATTTAGTCAGAAGAAAAGATTTCTTGTTAGGCAAAAATTGGGAACCATTATTTCAGGTACTTCTTTTGAATATCTGTGAACCAGTCCAATCTGACCTGACATGTCCTGTTTTCAAAATAAAATAGCTTCAATAAGGAGAAAAAATGTATCTTTCTTTGTCTCTATAAAAGACAAAGTTGAATTTTCTCCATTTCTCCATTATTTAGTCATATGTACGCTATGAAAGAAAACCTCTGACATCCTGCAAGTTACTCAATAGGGCTGAGTCTAGGCAGATTAGGTTAAAAACTTTTAATAATTAATTTTGTTATGACCTTACTTGAAATATGGCAGTTCTGTGAATCAGCTAATTAATTCAGTTTCCTAATTACAAGATTTGTTCAGATATCTCAACAATAAATTCTGTTACATTTAAAACAATAGTAAATTTATAATAATTTCATCTCCTGGGGAGGAACAATTAGTTAGACATTTCTGGGTTGGAGAGATTATGACTGGAATGCATAGGCAGGATGCCCTGTGATATGGCCAGTTTGTTCATTTAATTGTCCTCTGGGCATTGAAGATTGTCACATAATTTATTTGTCCAGGAGTGATTAGTATTGATTATGAAAGTGGCTGAAATGAATTAGCCTTGTGATGGTCAGGCTCTCTGGCTGATTGTAGATATAGTCTATGGCTTACTGACATCTTAAAACTTATATAGGAAATTGGAACTAGAGAATACTTCTCATTTGTTCAGAGTAGGATGGGCCTCTTAAATTGCTACTGGAGATAAACTTGGAATCCTCTGTGATAGAATGGACTTAAATGACAAATGAGGCAGTTGACTTCAATATCATGCTCTTTGTTTCACCATAATTTCTTTTCTCTATAGCTAAGCACATGTAATATAAAATTTAAGGATATTTTATAAACAAATGCAGGGATATACATGGATCTGCAGGGCTGAGACCTATAGTTACAGGATCAGATCGTAAAAGTTTGAGCATCTTAAAGATATATATATATATATATATATATATATATATATATCTAGATATATATACACACACACACATATATATATACATATATATACATATATATACATATATACACACACATACACACATATACATATATATGTATGCATGTATGTATGTATGTACATATATACATATATGTGTGTATATACATTATATACACATATGTGTGTATGTATATATATATATATATATATATATATATATATATATATATATATATATATATGTATATATATGCGCACACACACATATATGACAATTACAGGGCAGGGGTGCTTTAAGTAAACCTAAATATAAAAATACATGTTTATAAAATATGGATTATTTATTCATCAAAAATGATTTTAAACATAAATACTCATTTGTGTAATGAAAACATTATTTGATTTGTGAATGCTATTTGATTTATTCTCAATTTTTCATCTTATAGACACACCTGTTTAATGACTTTTAAAAATTGATAGGAAACTAGAAATCTAGCCAGGCACGAAATGTTCATTGTCAGAATTTCAGCATAAAAAAAACCCCTAATAATTTAAATACTAATAAATATGTATTTTTTGTAAAGTACATTATATATGTTAATATAGTTAAGATATATGTAATGATAGTATGCATATAATTAACATTTTGTTGGTCAGGCATTTTTTTTAGTCATGTCTGACTCTTCATGAGCCCATTAAAGGTTTTCTTTGCAAAGATATTGAAATTGCAGCACCACCTAGATGCCCCCTATAATTATATATACATATTATATTATATATATGTATATGTATATGTATATGTATATGTATATGTATATGTATATGTATATGTATATGTATATGTATATGTATATGTATATGTATATGTATATGTATATGTATATGTATATGTGTGTGTGTGTGTGTGTATATTATTTATACATTTCCTGTATAAATTTGAAGACTTAACAAGCCATTGACCATATCTACAAGCACCTGGAAAATCTAGTCATCATATGGTTAATTCATTTCAACTACTTTGATAATCAATATTAATATCATTATTAGTCATATACATACATATAACACATATATGCATACCATACATAAATGTTACGTATATATATGTATATGCTATGTTTATATATATGTATATATATGCACATATTTTTCTGTGTATATATATATATATACACACACACTATATCTATATATATATAATGCAGCGTTTCTGTGTGTATATATACATGTTATATACATATACACACGCACACACACACACATTATATATATATATATATGTATTTATGTGTATATGTATATGTAAGTGTGTATGTGCATATGTGTGTGTTTTTCCCTAGAGGATATCAGTTAAGGTTCGTATGCTAAATATTTATATACTTTCAATGTTCATTAAATGATTGGGGAGCACATGTTCACATTAAAAATTCATTTAACTGGGGGTGCAGCCACAATGGAGGAGTAAAAGCAGTGACTTGCTTGAGCTTCCCCCCATACCCCTCCAAATATATGTAAAAAATGGCTCTAAACAAATTCTAGGGCAGCAGAGCCCAGAAGACAGAGTGAAACAAATTTTCAGCTTGACAACCTGGATGGTTGATTAGAAAGGTCTGTTGCACTGACCTGGGAGAGCAGTGCAGTTGGACGTGGGTCTCACAGGCAAAGACTGGGCCTCAGCAAGTCTCAGGGGCTGAATCAAGGGGAGTTGTGGCGATTTCCAGACTTCTCAACTCACAAATGCCAAAGACAACTTAAAACGTCAGTAGGAAAGGTCTGTCAGACCTTGGTGGAGAAGAGTGCAGTCTGGCCCCAGTCTTGACACAGCCCTGGGGTGGTGGCTGCTTTTGGTGCTCTTGGCCCACAGACTAAGTTGGGGGGAACAAGTGGATGATCAGAAGGGAATTGCAGGGATCTCTTTGCTGATGCTGAGGCAAGATTCTCTTGCTTTTCCTATGCTTGGACCTGAGTTGCAGTCATAGGTGGTGGTCCTGGGGCAAGAAGGATTGCTGGCGTAGAAAAGAGGGAATTGTCTTCACAGTTCCAGGGCAGAAAACAGTACTTGTGGTCACTCGTAGACCAGAGCACAGGCCAGGAAAGGAATGAACACCTCACCTTTTATCATACCACCTTGGAAGAAGTGAAAATTTATTGGTCCCTAGAAGTATCTCTGAAAACAACTGCACAAACCCTCTACAGCTTGGGAAAGTACATTTTCCACACTGGAAGCAGACCCCCACCTTAATAAAGAGTCAAGTAATTGGCTGAGAACATGAGCAAACAGTACAAAAACATAAGACCATAGAATCTTACTTTTGGTGACAAAGAAAATCAAAATATACAACCAGAAGGAGACAACAAAATCAAAGCTCCCACATTCAAAGCTTCCAAGAAAAATACGAATTGGTCTCAGATCATGGAAGAGCTCAAAAAGGATTTTGAGAAACAAGAAAAGAAGTAGAGGGAAAACTGGGAAGAGAAATGAGCGTGATGCAAGAAAGTAATGAAAGGAGCTTGCTAAAGGAGACCCCAAAAATACTGAAGAAAATAACACCTTAAAAAATAGCCTAACCCAAATGGCAAAAGAGGTCCAAAAAGACAATGAGAAGAAGAATGCTCCAAAAAGCAGAATTGGCCAAATTGAAAAGGAAGCCCAAAAGCTCACTGAAGAAAATACCTCCTTGAAAATTAGAATGGAGCAATTGGAAGCTAATGACTTTATGAGAAATCAAGACACTGTAAAACTGAAGCAAAAGAATGAAAAAAATAGAAGACAATATGAAATATCTCATTGGAAAAATAACTGATCTGGAAAATAGATCCAGGAGAGATAATTAAAAAAAATTATTGGACTACCTGAAAGTCAAGATTAAAAAAAAAGCCTAGACATCATTTTTTCAAGAAATTATCAAGGAAAACTGCTCTCATATTCTAGAATCAGATAGTAAAATAGAAATTGAAAGAATCCACCAATTACCTCCTGAAAGAGAACCCCAAAGGAAAACTAGAATATTAGAGCCAAATTCCAGAGTTCCCAGGTAAAGGAGAAAATATTGCAGCCAGAAAGAAACAATTCAAGTATTGTGGAAACAGAATCAGGATAACACAAGATTTAACAGCTTCTACAGTAAGGGACCAGAAGGATTGGACTAATGACATAATCATGATTTGTCATCCTAGTCAAAGGAGATAGGATTACAGCCCAAGAATCACCTGCCCAGCAAAGCTGAATATAATCCTTCAGGAGAAAAGTGTATATTCAGTGAAATAGAGGACTTTGAAACATTCTTGATGAAAAGACTAGAGCTGGATAGAAAATTTGACTTTCAAATACGAGACTCAAGAGAAGCCTGAAAAGGTAGCCATGTTACATTGTCCATTCTACTTATGAAAAAAAAAAGTATTAAAGGGCAAAAGAGTAAACAAATGTCAGGACTCTATTTTTCATCTGTAATCATAAAATGTATTCTAGTGTAGGTGCAGATTTAGCATATCATACATAATCTATATTTTCAATATTCTGTCCTACTTTGAATTAGGTCATTTTTGCTTAGATGTGTTAAGTTTATCTCCACAGTAGAAATGTAAACTTCTTGAGAGCTGGGTCAGTTTCTCCTTTTTTTTTTGTCTTTGTATATATGTGTCTAATACAATGTCTTGTATACAATGAACAGTTAATAAAAGTAGATATTGTAACTTAACTTACAATGAATCATTATTAAAAAAAACAAATGGGCCTAGAAATGATTTGATTTTGTTTAATGATTCATTAGATGCCTGTAAAATATCTTTTAGAAAGATTCTCATCAAACAAAAGGATTGAGATCACCAGACAAAAAATCATTGACTAATGCATTCAGTCATGCAAACATGCAGTTGCCTAGGATTTAGAATGCATTTATTGATTCTTAGTGATAGTTATTGAAAATATTGAGAGTCAGAAAAGATAATTGACATTATCATGTCCAATGTCTTCATTTTAAAAATGAAGAGGAAAATAAAATTGAATGAAGTGAAATCAGTTGTACAAAGTCAATATGGAGAATTCTTACATGAGCTAAAATTTAAACTCAAATCTTCAGATTCCAAATGTGGTACTCTTTCTACAATATATTTCCAACCATACAATAAAATGGGTTTTGTCATGTTGGATTGCTACATTAGATCCCTGTGGGCTTTTCTAGGCAATTAACTTTCACAAAATATTTTCAAGGGGGGTAATGGCACTTTACAATTTAGTCAAGATCACTTGGAAAATAATATGAAAGCTTTGTTAAAGAAACTGCCAAACATTTGTATAAAAAATGGGACTTTGTTTTATTCTTCCATTGAAGATATATCAAGAACTTGCAGTATTCCCAGAATATTTTGGTTATAAGATAGACTGCCACTGAGGCTGAGTCCACATGAATTTCTGTAAATCTTTTGTTTTTTTTCCTCAAAAATTAATTAAAGCACATATTCTTAACCTGTAGAAAAAAAATCATTTAACTATAATAGGCCTTTTAGCCATACCTTTAGGGAACAGTGACTCAAAATCCATGGGAGGAGTTACTTCTCCTCATGCACCTACCCCACTTTTGATAAAATGATTAAACAAAATGGTAGTAGAATTGTAAAGTTCAAGAATTTTAAGGAGTATGAATAAAAAATCATGAAGAGTGGATTTTAAAGTTTAGCTAATGGTAGTCATAGTGTTAACTCTGATGCTGAGGTTAAAAATAATAGTAATATTTAATTTTCCCATCCCATCTCCCTCTGTCCCCCCCTCCCCAGAAGAAGTTGACTTAACTTTTGTCTGCCTCAGTTTCTTCATTTTTAAAATGGTGATAATAATATCACCTACCTCCCAAGGTGGTTGTAAGGATCAGATGAGATAGTGTTTGTAAAGAGTTTAGCACAGTACCTGGAATGTAGTAGGTGCTTAATAAATATTGACTGATTGCTTTATGGTAAAATCAAACTGTCCTCATCATTGTTCTTCACACATGACACTCCTTCTCCAATTTCATCCCTTTGAACTAGCTGTCCTGCATTTCTGGAAAGTACTCCCACTTTACCTTCAACCCTTAGAATCTCTGATTGTCTTCAAAATTCTGCTCAAATGCCACTTTCTATGTAAAACTTTCCTCATCCTCCAGTTTCTAGTCCTTCTTCATAAATTTACCTTCTATTTGTTTTGTGTGTATTATTTGCTTATTTATATACATGCTGTCTACTCTAATAAAATATAAAAATATAAGTTAGGCAGGGAATATTGGATTTATGTTTTTATATACCCCCCAACCTGTTTTTCTGGCACATAGTAGGTACTTAATAATGTTTGTTGATTGATTAATATCTGTTTCTCTTTTTCTCTTACTAACAACTGTTCTCATAAATTGGATTTCATAGGCTACAAATCCTATGAACTTTAAGCTCTTTCTGAGTAAGTCTAAATCACATTTTTGTCAAAGAAACTCACCTTTTATGCAATACATGACAAAAAAGTAAAATTCTATGGATTAAACAACAATGCCTTTATTCTACATAGAAATCATAACAGGGGTCAACAAAGTATAGCTATGTAATTTGTAAAGGTCAAAGTAATTTGACCTTTTTTAATCACTAGTTGAATTCAAACAAAACAAGTGTTTGAAAAGAGCTGATTGGATTCAATTAAATAATCACTTAATCACAAGTTACAAATCACTTATCACACCAAAGAACTTGATATTTGATTGCATTTATTCCCCCTGACAAAATGGTTTGTATTCATAGGTACAAGTCTCATTGATCTACTTTTAAAGCCTCACATTTTTGTTGAGCTAAGGTACCATAAAGGAAACAATTATAGAAGCTTAAAGCTAGCACAGGCTTAAAGTATCATCTTGTCCAACCTTCTCATTGAACAGAAGATGAAATGGAGGCCCAAAAAAAGTTGAGACTTGATTGAGATCAGTCACTTAGTTAAGGCTAGAGCTCAGGTTTCCTGACTTTCAGTATAGTGATCTTTGTACAATACTACGTCACCTCCTTTTATATCTCATCCCAACTTGATGCTAATAAAATAATTCATTAAAAACTGGGCAGGTTTCTTGGTACAGCTTTGAGGAAATTTAGAGCAAGTTGTATATTCTTCAATGGAATGATCATTCTAGGAACTATACTTTGAGCCAATTATCTGGATAATTAAAATAATGGGAATAATATTTTGATTGAATTATTTAGATATTTATGATAAATACACCTGGCTTAAGTTTTCTTTTCTCTGAAATAAAATCACCTGAAATAATGATGTATATGGTAAGAGATCTTTATTTTCTCAAGCTAAATCAGTTTACAGAATGACAGAGAGAGAGACAGAGACAGAGACAGACAGAGACAGAGAGAGACACACAGAGAGAGACAGAGACAGAGAGATAGAGACAGAGTGACAGAGAAAGAGAGAGATATGAGACAAAGGGAGAGACAAAGAGAGAGAGAAAGAGACAGAGAGAATCAGAGACACAGAGAGAAAGGAACAGAGACACACACACACACAACACACACACACACACACACACACACAGAATGAGACCCAATTGAATTTATCCAACATTCCCCTCCAAACTATTTAAAAATTACAACTCAAATTGAATTGTAAAGTGGCAGGACAGCAAAAGGTTAGGATGAGGCATTTTTCTAGCCTAAGACAAGTTGGAAGGTTTAGTAGGAGAGTTCTGTGACACCAGAGTGGAGGCTGGCTTGCAGCTCACAAAGCAGCAGGACTAGAGGTGAGCTTTGGAGGAAGCAGTAGCTTTAAGAGCTCTAAGCCCAGAGATAACAAGGAAGTAGGAAAACTGGTCAGAAAGAGATTATAGAGGACTCTTTTCTAGGACTGGATGCAGGGTCTGGTGCTGTTTGGCAACTCTATTGACCATCTACAGTTTTATGTTGCAGTTATAGGGCAGAGAGGAGTGCTTGTGATCAGTTACAAGGGACCAGGTGCCCAATTCCAGGGCCAAGAGGAGTACTAGTGTTTGAAAAAACTGATCTGGAAAATAAATAAAGGAGAGGTATCTTAAGAATATTGTACTATCTGAAAGCCATAATTAAAAATAAAAAAAAAAAAGATTCCACTTCCGGGAGCCAAGATGGTGGAGTGAAAAGGTGGTCGCTCTCACTCTCACTATCAAGCTCTGAAAACCCAGAAATTATCACCCCAGAAAAAAACTCTGGAACAGCTGAACTAGAAGAAAGATGGGGAGCAGCAGTACAGTAGCCCAAAAGGTCTCCCAGTGCCTCAGCAAAAATAAGGGAGGCAGAACTAAAAGGGGCCCCAGGAAGATAAGTATCCTGTGGCATTCATCTGAAAGGAGGTGAAGAAAACAACCTGAAGGCTTCCTAAACCCCAGCCTTGCTGGTTCCAACCCAACACCAGGTGAGGTGTCTGAGCCCTGAAGCCTCCAATTGTGAAGAAATCCTGAAGCCCAGGTAATAGAACAGGCAAACACCAACACCTGGACCTCCAAGTGCCTCAGTGAGGGGGGAGGGGAACTGGTGGAAACCAGCTCAGAAAACCACCAGGTGCCTTAGCACTCTACTGCAAAGGAATCTTCCAGTGCATTAGCAGAAACGAGGGAGACAACATTGCAGGAGGCCTCAGGCAGACAAATGCCCTGCAGCACCCGTCTAAAAGGAGATGAAGAAAGCTAAAGGAAAGGAAAAGCAGGCAACCTAGAATTGCCTGAAAGTTCCAGCCTTGCTGATTCCAGCCCAGGTAAGCTGCCAGAAACCTACAGCCTCCAATTGCCCACATAAGAGGCCAGCACACAAAGCCAGTGACCAAGACCTAGGCTCCCAACACAAGAAGCTTGGGTCAGTGCCCTCTGTTCCCCAGCAGGAGAGCTCAATCTCTTTAAAGGCCAGGGAATAAAGAAACACCATGAGTAAAAAGAAACATACCATAGATTCATATTATGAGAAGAGTGAAGATCAAGACAGAAATTCTGAAGAGGACAACATTGTCAACAAACCCACATCTGAAACGTCAAAAGGGAATATGAACCGGTCTGAAGCCCAAAAAGCCTTCTTAGAAGAGCTCAAGAAGGATTTTAATAGTCAAATGAGAGAGGTAGAAGAGTCCTTCAAAAATACAATTGGCCAATTGGAAAAAAAATACACTGAAGAAAACAAGTCCCTAAAAAACACAATTGGCCAATTGAAGAAGGAAGTACAAAAAAACAGAAGAAAACAATCTGTTAAAAACTAGAATTGGACAAATGGAAACTAATGTCTCTATGAGAGAGCAAGAATCAGTCAAACAGAAACAAAAAAATGAAAAAATAGATGAAAACATAAAATACCTCATCAGTAAAACAACCGACCTGGAAAATCAATTCAGGAGAGACAATTTAAAAATTATTGGACTACCTGAAAATCATGATGAAAAAAAGAGCCTGGACAGTATCTTTCAGGAAATCATAAAGGAAAACTCCTAGAACCAGAAGGAAAATAACCATAGAAAGAATCCACCATCACCACCTGAAAGAGATCCCAAATTGACAACGCCAAGGAATATAATAGCAAAATTCCAAAATTACCAGATGAAAGAGAAGGTGCTGCAAGCAGCCAGAAAGAAACAATTTAAATATCATGGAACCACAGTCAGGATTACACAGGACCTTGCAGCTTCTACATTAAAAGACCGCAGGGCATGGAACATGATATTCCGTAAGGCAAAGGAGCTTGGAATGCAGCCAAGGATCAATTACCCAGCAAAAATGAGCATCATTTTTCAAGGAGGAGAGATATTCAATGAAATAGGAGACTTCCAAACTTTCCTGATAAAAAGACCAGAGCTCAACAAAAAATTTGATCTTCAAGTACAGGACTCAAGAAGGACTTAAAAAGGTAAATGGGACAGAAAGATACAATATATTGTTAATAAGGGGGGGCTGTTTAAACCCCTACAAGGGAATATGACACTTGCAACCCTTGAGAACTGTATTGTTATTACACCATGTTAAAGGAGTATACATAAAGAGGGTGGATATTAGTTGACTTTGATGTAATGATAAAAAAAAATCTAATCAAGTGGGTTAAATGGATCCAAATAAGTGGATCAATCTGATCTTAGAAAATGTACTGAGAAAGGAGGAGGCAGACAAGGGTAAATTACATTACAGGAAAAGACACAAAATCCTATTACAGCAGAGGGAAAAAGAGGGGGGAGCATTGTTTGAACCTTACTCTCATCAGATTTGGCTCAAAAGGGCATAATAATCAGTTAGGTATAGAAATCTAACTTGCCCTATAGGCAGTAGGAGGGAAAAGGGGAAAGAAAAGGGAAGGGGGAAAGCAAAAGAAGGGGGGAAAGAAGGGAGGGAAGAAGCAGTAAGAGTAAAGGGGAAGAAAAGGGAAAGGGATAATAAAAGGGAAGGGACTGAAGGAGGCGTGGTCAAAAGCAAAACACTAGTGAAGGGGGAAAGGAAAAAGGAGAAAGAAAAGCATAAATGGGGGGAAAGGATGGAGAAAAAGACACAGATAGTAATCATAACTGTGAATGTGAATGGGATGAACTCTCCCATAAAAGGAAATGGATTGCAGAATGGATTAAAAACCATAATCCTACAATATGTTGTTTACAGGAAACACATTTGAAAAAGAGTGACACATACAGGGTAAAGGTAAAAGGCTGGAGCAGAATATATTATGCTTCAGCTGAAGTAAAAAAACAGGGGTAGCAATCCTGATCTCAGACAAAGCAAAAGCAAAAATAGATCTAATCAAAAGAGATAAGGAAGGAAACTACATCCTGCTAAAAGGCACCATAGACAATGAAGTAATATCATTACTAAACATATATGCACCAAATGGTATAGCATCCAAATTCTTAGAGGAGAAGTTCAGGGAGTTACAGGAAGAAATAGACAGCAAAACTATACTAGTGGGGGACCTGAACCTCCCCTCTCTGCACTAGATAAATCTAACCACAAAATAAACAAGAAAGAAGTTAAGGAGGTGAATAGAACATTAGAAAAGTTAGGTATGATAGACCTCTGGAGAAAACTGAATGGGGATAGAAAGGAATATACTTTTTTCTCAGCAGTACATGGCACATACACAAAAATTGACCATGTACTAGGGCATAAAAACCTCACAATCCAATGCAGAAAGGCAGAAATATTAAATGCATCCTTTTCAGATCATGATGCAATAAAAATTATATGTAATAAAGGGCCATGGAAAGATAGACTAAAAAATAATTGGAAACTAAATAATCTAATCCTAAAAAATGATTGGGTCAAACAACAAATCATAGAAACAATCAATAATTTCATTCAAGAGAATGACAATAATGAGACAACATACCAAAACTTATGGGATGCAGCGAAAGCAGTTCTTAGGGGAAGTTTTATATCTCTAAATGCTTACATAAATAAAATAGAAAAAGAGGAGATTAATGAATTGGGCATACAACTAAAAAAACTAGAAAAAGAACAAATTAAAAATCCTCAACTAAACACCAAATTAGAAATATTGAAAACCAAAGGAAAAATTAATAAAATTGAAATTAAGAAAACTATTGAACTAATAAATAAAACTAAGAGCTGGTTTTATGAAAAAACAATAAAATAGATAAACCTTTGGTTAATTTAATTAAAAAAAAGAAAGAAGAAAACCAAATTACTAGTATCAAGAATGAAAAGGGTGAAGCTACCACCAAGGAAGAGGAAATTAAAACAATAATTAGGAATTATTTTGCCCAACTATATGCCAACAAATTTGACAATCTTAGTGAAATGGATACATATTTACAAAAATATAAATTGCCCAGATTAACCGAAGAGGAAGTAAAATACTTAAATAACCCCATCTCAGAAAAAGAAATTGAACAAGCCATTGATGAACTCCCTAGGAAAAAATCTCCAGGGCCAGATGGATTTACATGCGAATTCTATCAAACATTTAAAGAACAATTAATTCCAATACTATATAGACTATTTGGGAAAATAGGTGAAGAAGGAGTCTTACCAAATTCTTTTTATGATACAAATATGGTGTTGATACCTAAACCAGGAAGAGTCAAAATAGAGAAAGAAAATTATAGACCAATTTCTCTAATGAATATAGATGCAAAAATTTTAAACAAAATACTAGCAAATAGATTGCAGCAACTTATCACAAGAATAATACACTATGACCAGGTAGGATTTATACCAGGAATGCAGGGTTGGTTCAATATTAGGAAAACTATCAGCATCATTGAGCATATCAACACAAAACCAACAGAAACCACATGATCATCTCAATAGATGCAGAAAAAGCTTTTGATAAAATACAACACCCATTCCTATTAAAAACACTAGAAAGCATAGGTATAAATGGAGTCTTCCTTAAAATAATAAATAGCATCTATCTAAAACCTTCAGCAAGCATTATATGTAATGGGGACAGGCTAGAAGCATTTCCAATAAGATCGGGGTGAAACAAGGATGTCCATTATCACCACTGTTATTCAATATTGTACTGGAAATTTAGCTTTAGCAATAAGAGAAGAAAAAGAAATTGAAGGCATTAGAATAGGCAAAGAAGAAACAAAGCTATCACTCTTTGCAGATGACATGATGATATACTTAGAGAATCCTAGAGAATCAAGTAAAAAACTACTTGAAATAATAAACAACTTTAGCAAAGTTGCAGGCTATAAAATAAACCCACATAAATCATCAGCATTTCTATATATTACCAACAAAGCC
Source organism: Phascolarctos cinereus (assembly GCF_003287225.1). Classification (NCBI taxonomy): domain Eukaryota; kingdom Metazoa; phylum Chordata; class Mammalia; order Diprotodontia; family Phascolarctidae; genus Phascolarctos; species Phascolarctos cinereus. The sequence goes on from NW_027555847.1 coordinate 303,811,059, forward strand.
CAACAGCAAGAGATAGAAAGAGAAATCCCATTTAAACTTACTGTAGACATTATAAAATATTTAGGAGTCTACCTCCTGAAACAAACCCAGGAACTCTATGAACACAATTACAAAACACTTTTCACACAAATAAAATCAGATCTAAATAATTGGAAAAACATCAGTTGCTCATGGGTAGGCCGAGCTAATATAATAAAAATGACAATCCTACCTAAGCTAATTTACTTATTCAGTGCCATACCAATCAAACTACCAAAAATTATTTTATAGAGTTAGAAAAAATAATAACAAGATTCATTTGGAAAAACAAAAGGTCCAGAATATCAAAGGAACTAATGAAAAGAAATGCAGGGGAAGGTGGCCTAGCAATTCCAGATCTTAAATTGTATTATAAAGCAGCAATCATCAAAACTGCTTGGTACTGGCTAAGAAATAGGGAGGTGGATCAGTGGAATAGGTTAAATATGCAAGACACAGTAGTCAATGACTATAGTAATCTATTATTTGATAAACCCAAAGACCCCAGCTTCTGGGATAAGAACCCACTCTTTGAAAAAAACTGCTGGGAAAACTGGAAAAGAGTATGGCAGAAACTAGGCATAGACCCAAATCTCACACCATATACCAAAATAAAGTCAAAATGGGTTCATGACTTAGATATAAAGGCTGATACCATAAGTAAACTGGGAGAACAAGGAATAGTTTACCTATCAGATCTATGGAGAACAGAAGAATTCATGACCAAACAGGAGATAGAGAACATTATGAAAAGCAAAATGGATAATTTTGATTACATTAAATTGAAAAGTTTTTGCACAAACAAAGCCAATGCAACTAAGATTAGAAGGAAGGTAGAAAATTGGGAAAGAATTTTTACAACCAGTCTCTCTGATAAAGGCCTCATTTCTAAATATATAGAGAATTAAGACAAATTTATAAGAACACAAGCCATTCCCCAATTGATAAATGGTCAAAGGATATGAACAGACAGTTCTCAGATGAAGAAATTAAAGCCATCTATAGTCATATGAAAAAATGCTCTAAATCGTTATTGATTAGAGAAATGCAAATCAAAACAACTCTGAGGTACCACATCACACCTATCAGATTGGCCAACATGACAAAACAGGAAAATGATAAATGTTGGAGAAGATGTGGGAAAATTGGAACACTAATACATTGTTGGTGGAGTTGTGAAATGATCCAACCATTTTGGAGAACAATTTGGAACTATGCCCAAAGGGCTACAAAAATGTGCATACCCTTTGATCCAGCAATAGCACTTCTAGGGCTATATCCCAAAGAGATCAAACAAATGGGAAAAGGACCCACATGTACAAAAATATTCATAGCAGCTCTTTTTGTGGTGGCAAAGAATTGGAAATTGAGAGGATGCCCATCAATTGGGGAATGGCTGAGCTAGTTGTGGTATATGAATGTAATGGAATACTATTGTGCTATAAGAAATGATGAACAGGCTGACTTCAGAAAAACCTGGAAAGACTTATATGGTCTGATGCTGAGTGAAGTGAGCAGAACCAAGAGGACTTTGTACACAATAACAGCCACATTATGCAATGACTGATATTGTTAAACTGAACCCTTCTCAGCATTACAAGGATCTAAGACATCTCCAGAGGCCCTGGGATGGAAAATGCTGTCCACGTCCAAGGAAAGAACTATGGAAGTTGTATCACTATCACTTATTTTTACCTTCTGTTGAGTTTTGTTTCATCTTTCTGATGCTTCCTCCTTTTGGTTTTAATTTTTATTTACAACTTCACTAATGTGAAAATACGTTTAATGGGAATCTAAGTGTAAAGCCTACAGACTGTGCACCATCTTGGGCCGGGGGTAGGAAGGGAGAGGAAAATTTTCAACTCAAAAGCATATGGAAGTGATTGTTGATATATCAAAATAAATTAATAAAATAAAAAAAATGTAAAAAAAATTAAAAAAGAGCCCACACGTCATATTTTAAGAAATTATCAAGGAAAACAGTTCTGATATCTTAGATCCAGAGGGCAAAATAAAATTGAAAGAATCCACTGATTACCTCCTGAAAGAGATCCCCAAATGAAAAGTTCTTGTAATATTAGAGCCAAATCCCAGAGCTATCAGGTCAAAGAGAAAATATTACAAGCAGCTAGAAAAACAAACAAACAAAAAAACAAACAAAAAAAGTGCTTCAAATATCTTGGAGCCACAGTTTAGATTACACAAGACCTAGTAGCTTCAATATTAAAGAATCAGAGGGCTTGGAATATGATATTCCAGAGAGCAAAGAAATTGAGATTACAGCCAAGAATAACCTACTGAGGAAAATAAATATAATTCTTCAGGGGAAAAATTGGATACTTAATGAAATAGAGGACTTTCAAGCATTCCTGATGAAAAGACCAGAGGTGAATAGAAAATGTGAGACTCAAATACAAAACTCAAGAGAACATGAACAGGTAACCATGAAAGAGTAATCATAAGGGACCCAATGGAGTTAAATTATTTACATCCTTATATGGGAAGATGATTCTCCTGGAACTTTCTCATTAAGGCAGTTAGAAGGAGATTACACAGGCAGAGGACTTAGGTGTAAGTTGGTTATGTTTGGATGATCACAAAAAAAGAAAAGATGAAAAAGAGTGATGCACTGGGAGAAGGGGAGAGAGAGAAGAATGGGTAAATTATCTCACATAAAAAATATGCACTAGGAATTGCTTTTACAGTGGAGGAGAAAATGGGAGTGTGGTGATTGTAGGTATCACTTGAACTGCACTTTCATTGGTATTGGCTCACAGAGGGAAGAAAAATCCATGTGTATACACACAGACACAGACACACACACACACACACACACCCTCAGTCCCATTTAGAAATCTATCTTACTGAACAAGGAAGTAAAGGGAGGAAGAATTAAGAGAAAGGTGGAGTTTGTGATAAAAGGGAAAGTTTATTAAGAGAGGCAGTGAGTGGTCAGAAGCAAAATAGACTTTTGAGGAAGGAAAAAGTAAAAAGGGAGAGAGAAGGATAAACAGAAGAAAATAGGATAAAGTGGAATACATAATAATCATAACTGAAAGTGAATGAGATGATCTCACCCATAACCTGGAAGCAGATAACAGAATAGATTAGAAACCAGAATCTAACACATGCTGTTTACAACAGGTACACTTGAAACAGAGAGACAAATACATAGAGTTAAAATAAGCGACTGGAGCAGAATCTGTTACACGTCAACTAAAGTAAAAAAGGCAGGAGTAGAAATCTTTATCTCAGACAAATCAAATCTCAGATCTAATAAAAAGAGATAATTAGGGAAACTATATTTTGACAGAAGTTGTCCTAGACATTGAAGTAATATCAAAAAATTTTTATGATTTTCTCAGATAAAAGCCTCATTTCTCATATTTATATAAGGAACTGAGTTAAATTGATGAAAATAATTGCTATCCCCTCACTGATAAACAGTTGAGGGCTGTGAACAAGCAGTTTTCAGAAGAAGAAATGCAAAGAAAAAAAGCTTTAAATCAATGTTGATTATAGAAAGGCAAATTAAAACAACTCTAAGGTGACAACTCACACCTATCAGAAATGACAAATGCTTGGAGGAAATATAGGAAAAAATATGTACACTAATGTATTGTCGGTGGAGTTGTGACCTGGTCCAACCATTCTGTAGAGCAGTTTGCAACTATGTCCCAAAGGTTATACAACTGTGCACACCTTTTGACCCACTACTAAGTCTGTATCGCAAATAGAGCAAAGAAAGAGAAAAAAATGACTTAAATGTAAAAATATTTATAGCAGCTCTTTTTGTTTTGGCAAAGAGTTGTAAATTGAGATGCCGGCCATCAGTTGAGATATGGCTGAACCTGTTGTAGTACATGATTGTAATGGAAAACTATTTGCTGTAAGAAATGATGAGGGAGATGATGTCAGAAAAACCTGGGAAGACCTATATTATTTTTTCCAAGGTGAAATACACAGAACCAGGGGATATTGTTGTAATGACGATTAATACAAAAAAAAAAAAACCCAAACAACTTAGCTACACTGATCAATTCAATGATTCAAACAATTCAGAAGAACTTATGATGAAAATTGCTATCCACCTCCAGAGAGAGAACTGATGGATATCTAAATTAAAATATAATTTTCTCACTTTATGTATTTTTCTTGCTTTTTTGCCATGTGGTTAATATAGAAATATGTTCTGCATGATTTCACAGGTATAATATGTATCATATTTCTTACTTCCTCAGTGGGTGGGGCAGGGGCTGGAGAGAAAGAAAGAATTTGGAATTCAATTTTTTTAATGTTAAAATAAACTAATAAAGAAAAATGAGAAAACTGAAATAAAAAAAATAAGTGGAAGAGTGGGGATATTAAAGAAAGCAACCTATAGGAGGATATGAGATATAATGGGATCACTTAAACAAATGGAGAATAAAGAGTAAGTCAACTTCATCAAGTGATACAGGCAAGGATGAAGGAAAGGAAAGTGTCAAAAAGCTCATAAGTGATAAAAGATGAGAAAGAGGGAGGAAGAGGAACTTCATAGAAAATAGCCTCATTTTTTTCCTGTAAAAATGAGGCAAGGTTCTCTACTGAGACATGGGGTGGAGACCATGGGAGGCTTGAAGAGAGACAAAAAGTTTTTGGGAGAATCATTGTGGACAATGTGATAGTGAGTTGATAAGGGAGGTATAGTAGAATTACATAGCTCATGTGAGGGCCAGGTTGAGGTTATGTAACATGATTTGTAGTGTATCCAGTTAGAATAACTGTGTGATTTTTCTACACTTTCATTCATTAGCATATTTGTAGGTGAGAAGGTGATGAATGGTGGATTGATCCAAGGTTAAGGCTTGGTTGGGTATAATTTGTGATAGGATAAGGGGATTAGAGATTCAAGAGAGGAAGACAGTGTAGAGTTGACTTGGTTTAAGGGAGATCACTTGGGTGAGAATTGAGGAGTCAAGGGATTTGAGGTTATGTTGAAGATGAAGAGTAGGGTTATTTAAAGGAAGGAGAGGTAAAAAAGCCAATAGTTATAGAGAAATAAATGAATTTCAGAATTCTTGAACATAGTGGTGTTACATTTACTAGTGATGGCAATATCAAAGATGTTACCCTCTTTGTATGTGTAGCTGAAATGGAGTGCGGAAGTAGCTCATGGTAGATGAGTAGATTGTGGAACTTACTGGTCTGTTGAAGTTCGCTAGTATGAGGACAGGAGCTGAAGAGGAGAGAAAAACATAATCCAGCTATTGAACTCATTGAGGAAGGAAGGGGAATGACTTGCAGGTGTATAGACAATAGCTACTAGGCTTTTGAGTGGGTGTTAGATATGAATAGCATGAACCTCAAAAGAATAGAGGTTAGAGAGTGATGGAGGAGGGTGGAGAACCTAGAAGGGGAAATGATGAACAAGGAGTATTCCAACTCTCCCTTCAACCAGTGAGCTGAAGGGAATGAGTGGAAGTGCATGCAGTACTAGAAAGAATGTTCAGGAAGGCTGTGTAATCAGAAGAGAGCTGTGTTTCATGAAGAGGTAATAAAAGGGAGAAGTGGGAAAGGAATAGATTTAAGATGAAGAGAAATTCATTGCCTGTGGAACAGGTATTCCAGGGGGCACTGTGGAAGGTCTGTGTGGAGTTAGTAAGAAACTTTGTGGTGGGAAGACTGATGAGGATGGTCATGAGAAATTGGTATGTAGGGGTGTGGAATGGAATGTGGATGGTTATCTACAGAAGTTCAGTGTCACTGGGAAATGAAGGTTATAACTTACGTGTGAGAATGTTGATCATTGAGCAGAGGGAACCACTCTATCCCTAATGAACAGGTACACCAAGAGATAGGAGATCTAAAGTATAAGAGAGGGTTACTTTTCTTTGTGTTAGAGGTTCTTTACATCCCAATTAGAAGACTGGACTGACAGCAGGAGGTAGAAGATGCCTTGTGCTGGTACAGATGAAAGTGTTTGCTTTGGGGCAAATGGAAGATGCCTGGTCTAATCCCAAGTAGCCTTTCCTCAGGGGACATACTGTGCCCACCAGGAGATACAGGGCTCAGGGCAAGAAATACAAGATAATTTCAGGAGGTAGAGACACTAATAATAGATCAGTAGAGAGTTCACACAGAGGATAATACCTGAATTAATACTTATGTAATCAATGTACAATTTTTCCAGAGTGTATGGCTTTCTCCCAGAAGTCTGAAATAGGGAAATGGATGGTGATAGGAGTTCAATCCTAACTCCTCTTTGCCATGCAATTTTGGCCAGATTTTCCTTAAAATTTGTTGAGACTTGGTTATCTCATGTGACTAATGACTCAGACTGTTTCTTTATCATCTTACCACAAAATAGCGATGAGAGGAATCCGAAAGGTACTCTGAGGTCTGACTAGTTTTTTTTTTTTGGCAGATGGAAATTTTCACGTTATTTTTTCATGTTTTTTTTTTCCTTTTGGTCTGTTTTGTTTTTCACAACTGTGACTAATATGGACATATGTTTTACATAACTGCACATATATAACCTATATCAAATTGCTTATTGTTTTAGGAAGAAGGGAGGAGAAGGAGGAAGAAAAATTTGGAACTAAAGATTTTGTAAAAATGAAAGCTAAAAATTATCTTTACATGTAATTGGGAAAAATACAATACTATTTAAAATAAATATGTGCTTTGAGTCTCCTATGCCCCATTCCCCAACTAGTTTACATTGACAAATCCAAATTGAGTTTATGAAACTTCTGTATTTTAAATCTGCTTCCCTTCTGGGTTTGTGCATCCTCTATACATGGTCTCTTCCTTATCATTCAAGCAAACAGAATTTGCACAGCTTAGAATGGCCATCCAGATTTTTTAAAATTAATTAATTTATTTTTAGTTTTCAATATTCACTTCCACAAGATTTTGACTTCCAAATTTTCTCCTCATCTTGTCTATCCTCCCCACCCCAAAATTGCATGCATTCTGAATACTCCTAATTGGCCCTCCCCTCTATCATCTCCATGCTCTCTTGTCCCCTATTTTCTGTAGAGTAAGATAGATTTCCATACCTAATTGAGTGTGTATGTTATTCTCTTCTTAAGCCAAATCTGATGAGAATAAGATTTACTCATTGCCTCTCAACTTCCCCCCATTTCCCCTCTACTGTAAAAGCCTTTTCTTGTCAGTTTTACGTGAGATAATTTACCCCATTCTACCTCTCCCTTTCTCCTTCTCCCAGTATAATCCTCTCTCACCCCTTAATTTTATTTTCTGGATATCACTCCTTCATCTTCAACTCACCCTGTGCCCTCTTTATCTATCTACCTGTCTATCTATCTATCTATCTATCTATCTATCTATCTATCTATCTATCCATATATGTATATAATTTTTCCCCTCCATCTACTCTAATACTGACAAAGGACTCGTGAGTTACAAATATCATCTTTCCATGCAGAATGTAAATGTTCAACCTTAATAAGTCTCTTATGATTTCTCTTTCCTGTTTACCTCTTCTTCATGTTTCTCTTGAGTCTTGTAACTGAAAGTCAAATTTTCTATTCAGCTCTGTTCTTTTCATCAAGAATGCTTGAAAATCCTCTATTTCACTGAATATCCATTTTTTCCAGTTTTGCTGGGCATGTGATTCTTGATTGCAATCCTACCTCCTTTGCCCTTTGGAATATTATATTTCAAACCCTGCATCCCTTAATGTAGAAGCTGCTAGATCTTGGGTTACCTTGATTGTGTTTCTGCAATACTTGAATTATTTCATTCTGGTTGCTTGCAATATTTTTTCTTCACCTGGAAACTCTGGAATTTGGCTACAATACTCCTAGGAGTTTTCCTTTGGGGAATCTCTTTCAGGAGGTGATTGGAAGATTCTTTCAATTTCTATTTTGCCCTCTGGTTATAAATATCAGAGCAGTTTTCTGTGATAATTTCTTGAAAGATGATGTCCAGGCTCTTTTTGGATCATGGCTTTCAGATAGGCCAATAATTTTTAAATTATCTCTTCTGGATCTATTTTCCAGGTCAGTTGTTTTCCCAATGAGATACTTCACATTGTTTTCTATTTTTTCATTGTTTTGAATTTGTTTTACAGTGTCTTGATTTCTCATGAAGTCACTAGCTTCCAATTACTCCATTCTAATTTTTAGGGAAGTCTTTTTTTTTTTCAGTAAGCTTTTGGACTTCCTTTTCCCTTTGGCCAATTTTGCTTTTTAGAATATTATTCTCCTCATTGGCTTTTTGGACCTCTTTTGCCATTTAGGTTAGGCTATTTTTTAAGGTGTTATTTCCTTCAGTATTTTTTTGGATCTCCTTTAGCAAGCTGTTGACTTGTTTTTCATGATTTTTTTGCATCACTCTCAGTTTTTCCTCTTCTTCTCTTAGTTGTTTCTCAAAATTCTTTCTGAGCTCTTCCATGGCCTGGGACCAATTCATATTTTTCTTGGAGGCTTTGGATGTAGGAGCTTTGACTTTGTTGTCTTCTGGTTGTGTGTTTTGATCTTCTTTGTTACCAAAGCAAGATTCTATAGTCTCATTCTTTTTGCACTGCTTGCTCACGATCCCAGCCAATTACTTGAGTTATAAACTCTTTGGTAAGGCAGGAGTCTGCTTCCAGTATGGATAATGTACTGTCTCAAGCTTCAGGGGTTTTGTGCAGCTGTTTTCAGAGATACTTCTAGGGACCTGAAAATTTTTAGTTCTTCCAAGATGGTATGATCAAGTGCAAAGTGTTTACTGCTTTCTTGGCCTGTGCTCTGGTCTATAAGTGACTACAAGCACTCTTTTCTGTCTTAAAAGCCACTACAAGCTCCACCACACCAGCACTCCTCCTCACCCCAGGACCACCACCCAGAACTGTGACCCAGATCCAAGCATGGGCAAAGCAAGAGAATCCTTCACCAGCAGAGAAATCTCTGTAATCCCCCTCTGATCAGCCACTCAATTCCCCCTCAGTCTATGGGCCTGAAGCTCAGGAGGCAGCCACCACCCCAGGGCCATGCTCAGGAACTGGGGCTGAGACCCCATGCTTGTCTCTCACCACTGCAGATGCAGACTTTCCTACTTACCTTCTAAGTTGTCTTTAGCATTCATGGGTTGAGAAGTCAGGAATCTGCTACAGCTGCCCACAATTCAGTCCTGTGAGGCCTGCTCCAGGTTTGCTGAGGTCTGCGTGCCCATGCTGAACCCTGTTCCTCTCCTAGCCCAGAGTGATATACCTTTCTGAGCAACCTTCTAGGTTTTCTTGGTCAGGAAATTTGTTTCACTTTGCCTTTTTGTTGCTTCTGCTGCTTTAGAATTTATTTAGAGCCTTTTTTTTATGGGTATTTGGAGGGATTTGGGGGAGAGCTCAAGCGAGTCACTGCTTTTACTCCACCATCTTGACTCCCTGAGGTCTGATTGTTGAAAGGTATACAGAGGTCTAATTTTGTTCCAATATCAAACTTGAAGTACTAGGGAACTGGTCTGAGTTAGGCCCAGCCTAAAGCATAAATCAATGAGACACACACAAGTATATGTATATATGCACACATACATATGTTTATATACATTATATATGTGTGTAAGTACATCCATAAATATACATATACATACACATACATACACATGTATTCTTTCCTTGCCCCCTTTTTTGGTCTTCTACAGACCTTTGGCCATTTTTTGGTTCTGGCCTGAGTGAAACAGAAAACTAATGATATGAAAGCCTAGAAACCTGTCAGCTAGCTGGGTACAGAGAATGCATGGCTACTCTACTCAGACTGACATTTTTGGGCATAGGTGCTACCACAGCAAGAACCCAAGCCTATATCTTTGGGGGCCAGTATTATGGCAAGGGCTCATCATTCAAGTAGAGATCAGACTCTAAGGAAGTTAACTGGCAGCTTGTTAATTAGCAGATGGTGAGATAGAGAAGAGTACTGCTTTTTCCATCCTCCAAACTATTCCTTGGAGGCAGGAGCAACCCTATAATTGATCACTGAAGTATAATTCCTCCTGCAATATGCTGGCAAATGCTTAAAACTGGTTCTGGAAAAAAAATGCTCCTGTAACACACTTTTAAGTTTAATTTGAATTATTAATATTTTTTTCATCATTTTCTCAAGGCTAGGTAATCAATAAAATAATAAAGGAAGCTGTGATTTGAAATGTTTTGCTAATTTCTAAGATGTAAATGCTTACACTGAAAATTTAACATTCTGTTTGCAGTAGGATCTGAGTCAGGTGCACCTCTGAACCCTACTACAATCCTTCTATGATCTTAGGTTTCTGGAAAGATTTGGAACTTGTCACCAGCAAGCTCCCTCAACCTCAAGTGCTATGCATGAGCAGAAGGATAGGAGAGAGGTTATTAAGAGTGACCATTCCACGAAGTAGAATTTAACAAGCTTCTTATTCATTTTCTTCTTAAATTAAATGCAGGTGGTTGCAACATGGATTTCACTTGTAATGTAAATATAGAGAGTCAGTCAGATTGAAGACTTGGAACCATATAGATACTTTCACAATAGTCTCAAGTCAGAGCACTAATCCATTTTATTTTCCCCAAAGTTGCATTTTTGAATCTGGCTAGTCAAGGCACATAAACTAAATATATCCTGTCTCAATGTTGGGGGAAAGATATCTTTTGATTATGCATTTGAAGGCCTTTGTCTTATACTTCTGTTGGTTAATTAATAATTAATAGACTAAGAAAGTGACAGTATGACTTTCTGTAGTCTTAAAGGGGTCCAGTCATGTACCAAGTGTGGGCCCTTCCTGCAGAAACATCTCAGTTGTGAGCCAAAATACTCACCATGTGTACACAGCAGCACTAATGTCATATTTATACATTTTGTCTTTTAGATAGACAATAAGCTCCTTGAGATCAGCTATTATGTTTTGTTTTTGCTGTGTTCCCCATTCCTTATCATATTACTAGTACTAGTATTAGTACTACTACTTGTAGGCAGCTAGGTAGTGCAGTGGAAAGAGTGTCATCTGGAGTTTAGGGCAGACTTCTGACATCCACGATTGTGAAGTAAAAGGTGGGGTACAACAGTGAGGCTAGGGGAATTAACAGGAAAGGTCCTCCTTGCTGTGGCTGAAGGGGACCAGCACAGGGTTGGAGGCATCCCAGTAAGCCTTACCTCAGCAAATCAGTGGGAGTTCCTGAGTCCCAGGGAGGTGGATCAGGCAAGGGCCAACTGCACAATCCCCTGAATTCTTTGTCACAACTAGGGGAACCAGCAAACACCGGCACAGAGAACCACCAACTGTGCTGCGGACTAGCAGCTGAGCCTACAGCCCTGGGTAAGGAGGTGACCTGCAGTAGTCAGACCACCCCAGTCCCACAACCCACTCCCCAAACTTCAGTGTAACCCTGGGCAAACTCAGAAAAACCCCATCTGGCCTCAGCACACACCAGCCACCACGACCAGCACCAGCTCAGCACCAGGTAGGCTGCAGCCTTAATAGCCTCCAGATGCCAAGGCCCAGCACACAAAGCCAGTAACCAGGCCCCTATCCACCAGCTCAAGAAGTGTGGGACAGTTACCTCAGAAGGAGAGATGAACTTTAAAAGCCAGGAAAAAGGCAAACACCACAATCACAAAGCAACATAGAAAGCAAAGACCATAGATTCTTGCTATGGGGACAGGGAAGATCAAAATACAAATTAAGAAGAGGACAGCATGGTCAATTTACCTACTTCTGAAACCTCAAAGAGGAATATGAACTGTACTCAAGCCCCAAAAGCCACATTTGAAGAGCTCAAGAAGCATTTTTAAAAGTCATATAAGAGAGGTGGAAAAAAAATTGGGAAAGGAAATGAGAGTTATGCAGGACAGAGTCAATAGCTTGGAAAAGGAAGGACAAAAATTGACTATAGGAGACAAATCCTTAAAAAATACAATTGGCCAAAAGGAAAAAAAAAGTACACTCAAGAAAACAACTTCTTAACAAGTATAATTGGCCAAATGGAAAAGAAGGTACAAAAGCTAACTGAAGAAAACAATTCATTAAAGATTAGAATTGGGCAAGTGGAAGCTAATGACTCTGTGAGACATCAAGAATCAGTCAAACAAAATCAAAAGAATGAAAAATTTGAAGAAAATGTGAAATAATTCATTGGAAAAACAACTAACCTGGAAAACAGATCCAGGAGAGATAACTTAAGAATTATGGTCTACCTGAAAGCCACAATGAAAAAAAATAGCCTGGACAGCATCTTCCAAGAAATCATGAAGGAAAATTGCCCTGGGGTCCTAGAACTAGAGGGTAAAGTAGCCATCTAAAGAATACACTGATCACCTCCTGAAAGAGATCCCAAATTGAAAATGCCAAGGAATATTATAGCAAATTTCAGAATTATCAGGTCAAGAAAATCCTGCAAGCAGCCAGAAGGAAACAATTCAAATATCATGGAACCACAGTAATGTTATGTAGTTCCTTGCAGCTTCTACATTAAAAGATTAGAGGGTTTGAAATATGATATTCTGCAAGGCAGAGGAGGTTGGATTACAACCAAGGATCAACTACCCAGTGAAACAGAGCATAATCTTTCAGGCAAGGAGATGGGCATTCAGTGAAATAGGGGACTTCCAGAATTTCCTGATGAAAAGACCAGAGCTCAGTAGAAAAGTTGATCTTCAAATTCAAGACTCAAGAGAGACATAAAAAGGTAAAAAGGAAAGAAAAAAATGTTATTCAATAAGGGCAAACTGTTTACATCCTCATATGGGAATATGATAACTTGTAACTCTTGAGAACTGTATCTTACAACATTTAGAAGGGATATACATAGAGAGTGTGAGTATAAATGAACTATGATGTGAGGATAAAAAACCTAATTAAGGAGTGAAAAGTGATTGTAATGCAAGAAGAGGAAAGGAGGAGGCAGAAAAGAGTAATTACATCATATAAAAAGGGACAAAAATATTACAGTAAAGGGAAAGAAGGGAGGGAGATAAGCACTGTTTGAACTTTGCTCTCATTGGATTTGACTCAAGGAGGGAATAACATACTCTGCACAATAGACAGTAAAAGGGAAAAGGAAAAGAAAGGGTGAGGATTTATAGAAGGGAGGTAAGATTGAGGGATATGGTGGTCAAAAGCAAAATTCTTTTGAGCAGGGAAAGGGGGGAAAAGGAGAAAGAAGAAAGAAAATCATAAATGGGGAGGTGGTAAGATGGAGAGACAGACACAGGTAGTAATCATAACTGTGAATGTGAATGGGATGAATTCTCCCATAAAACAGAAGCAGATAGTAGAATGGATTAAAAACCATAATCTTACAATATGTTGTTTACAAGAAACACATTTGAAACAGAGGGACACACAAAGGGTAAAGGTAAAATTCTGGAGTAAATATATTATGCTTCATCTGAAGTAATTAAAAACAGGAGTAGTAATTCTGATCTCACACAAAGCAAAAGTAGATTCAATTAAAAGAGATAAGGAAGAAACTATATCCTGCTAAAAGGCATCAAAGACAAAGAAGTAATAACATTACTAAACATATATGCACCAAGTGGTATAGCATCCAAATTATTGGAAGAAATAGAGAGCAAACTATACTAGTGTGGAACCTCAACTTCTCCCTTTCTGAACTAGATAAATCTAATCATAAAATAAACAAGGAAGAAGTTAAGAAGGTGAATAGAATTTTAGAAAAGTTAGATATGATAGAGCTCTGGAGAAAATTGAATGGGGATAGAAAGGAATATACCATTCTTTCAGCAGTACATGGCACCTACACGAAAATTTTCCATGCACTAAGATGTAAAAAGCCCTCACTCCAATGCAGAAAGACAGAAAAATTAAACACATCCCTTTTAGATCATTATGCAATGAAAACTACATGAAATAAAGGGCCATGGAAAGATAGACTAAAAATTAATTGGAAACTAAATAATCTGATCCTAAAGAATGAGTGGGTCAAACAACAAATTATAGAAATAATAACTTCCTCCAAGAGAATGACAGTAATGATACAACATACCAAAACTTATGGGATGCAGCAAAAGCGGTCCATAGGGGAAGTTTTATATCTCTAAATGCTTACATGAATAAAATAGAGAAAGTGGAGATCAATGAATTGAGCATGCAGCTAAAACAAACAAACAAAAAAACTAGAAAAAAGAACAAATGAAAAATCCCCAATTAAATACCAAATTAGAAGTACTGAAAACCAAAGAGAGATTAACTCAATTAAAAATAAGAAAAGTATTGAACCAATAAATCAAACTAAGAGGTGGTTTTATGAAAAAAAAAACAATGCAACAGATAAATCTTTGCTTAATTTAATTAAAAGAAAAAGAAAAAAGAAAACCAAATTACCAGTATCAAAAATGAAAAGGGTGAATCTACCACCAATAAAGCAGAAAATAAAACAATAAATAGAAACTATTTTGCCCAACTATATACCAAAGAAATTTGACAATCTTAGCGAAATGGATAAATGTTTACAAAAATATAAATTGCCCAGATTAACAGAAGAGGAAGTAAAATACTTAAATAACCCCATCTCAGAAAAAGAAATTAAACAAACCATCAATAAACTCCCTAGGAAAAAAATCTCCAGGGCCAGATGGATTTACAAGTTAATTCTCTCAAATATTTAAAGAACAATTAATTCCAATACTATATACACTATTTGGGAAAACAGGTGAAGGACTCTTTTCTATATAAATTTATTTATTTTTAGTTTTCAACATTCAATTCCACAAGATTTTGAATTCCAAATTTTCACCCCATCTTTCCCCTCCCCCACCCTAAGATGGTTACGCATTCTGAATACCCTTTCCCCTCATCTGCCCTCCCTTCTGTCTCTCCTCCCCTTCTCTTATCCCCTTCCCCTTCTATTTTCCTGTAGGGCAGGATAGATTTCTGTACCTCATTTCCTGTATTTCTTATTTCCCAGTTGCATGTGGAAACATTTTTTTAAAACATGTGTTTTTAAAACTTTGGGTTCCAAATTTTCTCCCTTCCTCCCACCCCACCCACCCTCATTGAAGAAGCAAGCAACTCAATACATGCCATACATGTGCAATTATGCAAAACACTTCCATAGTAGCCATGTTGTGAAAAACTAACTCTATTTCCCTTAATCCTATCCTGCCTCCCCCTACTTATTCTATTCTTTCTTTTGACCCTGTCCCTCCTCAGAAGTACTTCATTCTGATTACCCCTTTCCCAATCTGCCCTTCTCTCTATCATCCCCCTACCCTCTTCTCTCCTTTCTCCCCTATTTTCCTGTAGGGTAAGAGATTTCCATACCCAATTGAGTGTGTATGTTATTCACTCCTTAAGCCGAATACTATGAGAATAAGATTCCCTCATTTCCTGTCACCTTCCCCTGTTTCCCCTCTACTGTAAGAACTTTTTTTGTCTGTTTTGTGAGATAAAGTACCCCATTCTACCTCTCCCTTTCTCCTTCTCCTAGTATAATCCTCTCTCACCCCTTAATTTTATTCTCCAGATATCACCCCTTCAACTTCAACTCACCCTGTGCCCTCTATCTATCTATCTATCTATCTATCTATCTATCTATCTATCTATCTATCTATCTGTCTATCTATCTATCTATCTATACATACATATAATTTTTCCCCTTCCACTACCCTAATACTGCCAAAGGTCTCATGAGTTATAAATATCATCTTTCCATGCAGGAATGTAAACAGTTCAACCTTAATAAGTCTCTTATGATTTCTCTTTCCTGTTTACCTCTTCATGTTCCACTTGAGTCTTGTATTTGAAAGTCAAATTTTCTATTCAGCTCTGGTCTTTTCATCAAGAATGCTTGAAAGTCCTCTATTTCACTGAATGACCATTTTCCCCTGAAGGATTATACTCAGTTTTGCTGGGTAGGTGATTCTTGGTTGTAATCCTATCTCCTTTGCCCTCTGGAATATTATATTCCATGCCCTGCAGTCCCTTAATGTAGAAGCTGCTAAATCTTGTGTTATCCTGATTGTGTTTCCACCATACTTGAATTGTTTCTTTCTGGCTGCTTGCAATATTTTCTCCTTGACCTGGGAACTCTGGAATTTGGCTACAATATTCCTAGGAGTTTTCCTTTGGGGATCTCTTTCAGGGGGAGATTAGTGGATTCTTTCAATTTCTATTTTGCCCTCTGGTTCTAAAATATCAGGGCAGTTTTCCTTGATAATTTCTTGAAAGATGATATCTAGGCTCTTTTTTTGATCATGGCTTTCAGATAGTCCAATAATTTTTAAATTCTCTCCTGGATCTACTTTCCAGGTTGGTTGTTTTTCCAATGAGATATTTCACATTGTTTTCTAATTTTTCATTCTTTTGGATTTGTTCTACTGTGTTTAGATTTCTCATAAAGTCCCTGTCTTCCAATTGCTCTATTCTAAATTTTAAGGAAGTATTTTCTTCAGTAAGCTTTTGGACTTCCTTTTCCATTTGGCCAATTTTGCTTTTTAGGGCATTCTTCTTCCCATTGACTTTTTGGACCTCTTTTGACATTTGGTTTAGGCTATTTTTCAAGGTGTTATTTTCTTCAGTATTTTTTTTGGGTCTCCTTTAGCAAGCTGTGGACTTGTTTTTCGTGATTTTCTTCCATCACTTTCATTTCTCTTCCCAGTTTTTCCTCTACTTCTCTCACTTGCTTCTCAAAATCACATTTCGCAGCTCTTCCAAGGCCTGGGACTGATTCATGCTTTTCTTGGAGGCTTTGGGTGTGGGAGCTTTGACTTTGTTGTCTTCTTCTGTTTGTATATTTTGATCTTCTTTGTCACCAGAGTAAGATAATATAGTCTGACTCTTTTTGCGAGCTTTGCTCATGATCCCGGCCAACTACTTGAGTTTTAAACTCTTTGATAAGGTAAGAGTCTGCTTCCAATGGGGAGAATGTACTGTCCCAAGGTTTGGGGGTTTGTATAGCTGTTTTCAGAGATACTTCTAGGGACCTGTAAATTTTCAGTTCTTCCAAGGTGGTATGATAAGGGGCAAGGTGTTTATTCTTTTCCTGTCCTGTGCTCTGGTCTTTGAGTGACAGGCCACAAGTAGTTTTTTCTCTCTTGGAAATGTGAGGAGGGTTTCCTCTCCACCACCTCTAGAAACTCCACTGTTCCAGTGCTCCTCCTCACCCCAAGACCATCACCCAGAACTGTGACCCAGATCCAAGCATGGACAAAGCAAGATATTCCTGCCTCAGCACCAGCAAAGAGATCCCCACAGTCCCCCTCTGATCAGCCACTTGATTCTCCCTCAGCTTGTGGGCGTGAAGCTCAGGAAGGAGCCACCACCCCAGCACCCTCACTCTGTGCTTTGGAACTGGCTCTGACCTACCTCCTCCCTCACAGCAAAAACAGACTTTTCCCACTGACCTTCTAAGTAGTCTTTGGCATTCCTGGGTTGGGAAGTATGAAAGCTGCCACAGCTGCCTGCATTTCAGTCCTTTGAGGCCTGCTCCACATTTGCTGAGGCCTGTGCACCCACCCCAAACTGTGCTCCTCTCTCCGCCAGGTGTGATATGCCTTTCAGATCAACCATGCAGGCTGTCTTGGGCTGGATATTTGTTTTAATCTGTCTTTTTGTGGGTTCTGCTGCTTTAGAATTTGTTTAGACCCATTTTTTTATGGGTATTTGGAGGGATTTGGGGGAGAGCTCAAGCAAGTCACTGCTTTCACACTGCCATCTTGGCTCCGCCCCAAGGAGTCTTACCAAATTCTTTTTATGATACAAATATGGTGCTGATACTAAATAGGGAAGAATCAAAACAGAGAAAGAAAACTATAGACCAATTTCCCTAATCAATATAGATGCAAAAATTTTAAATAAAATATTAGCAAATAGATTACAGCAACTTATCACAAGAATAATACGCTATGACCAGGTAAGATTTATACAAGAAATGCAGGGCTGTTTCAGTATTAGGAAAACTATCAGCATAATTGATCATACCAACCACAAAACTAAGAAAAATGTCATGATCATCTGAATAGGTGCAGAAAAAGCTTTTGACAAAATACAACACCCATTTTTATTAAAAAAACATTATAGAGCATAGAAATAAATGGCGTCTTCCTTAAAATAATAAATAGCATCTACCTAAAACTTTCAGCAAGCATCATATGTAATGAGGACAAGCTAGAAGCATTTCTAATAAGATTGAGGGTGAAACAAGGATTTCCATTATCACCACTGTTGTTCAATATCATACTGGAAATGTTAGGTTATTAATAAGGGTAGAAAAAGAAATTGAAACTATTACAGTATGCAAAGAAGAAACAAAGTTATCACCCTTTGTAGTCGATATGATGATATACTTAGAGAATCCTAGAGAATCAAGTAAAAAAAACTACTTGAAATAATAAACAACTTTAGTAAAGTTGAAGGCTATAAAATAAATCCACATAAATCACTGACATTTCTATATATTATCAACAAAGCCCAACAGTAAGAGATAGAAAGAGAAATTCCATTTAAACTTACTGTAGATATTATATTTAGGAATGTGCCTCTGGAAACAAGTCCAGGAACTCTATGAACACAATTACACATCTCTTTTCACACAAATAAAGTCAGATCTAAATAATTGGAAAAACATCAGTTGCTCATGGGTAGGCCGAACTAATATAATAAAAATGACAATTCTACCTAAGCTAATTTACTTATTCAGTGCCATGCCTATCAAACTACCAAAAAATTATTTTATAGAGTTAAAAAAAATAACAACATTCATTTGGAATAACAAAAGGTCCAGAATATCAAGGGAACTAATAAAAAGAAATGCAGGGGAAGGTAACCTAGCCATTCCAAACCAGGTAGGATTTATACCAGGAATGCAGGGCTTATCCAACATTAGGAAAACTATCAGAATTATCAACAACAAAATAACAGAAATCTTGTGATTGTCTCAACAGATGCCGAAAAAGCATTTGATAAAATGCAATACCCATTCCTAGTAAAATACTAGAGAGCATAGGAATAAATGGAGACTTCCTTAAAATGGTAAGTAGTATCTACTTAAAACCATCAGCAAGCATTATGTGTAATGGGGATAAGCTAGGAGCATTTCCAATAAGATTGGAGGTGAAACAAGGATATCCATTATCATCACTGTTATTCAGTATGGTATGAGAAATGATAGCATTAGCAATAAAAGAAAAAGAAATGGAAGGATTAGAATAGGCACAGAAGAAACAAAGCTATCACTTTTTCCAGATGATATGATGATATACTTAAAGAATCCTAGAGATTCAACTGAAAAAGTAATTGATATAATGAACAACTTTAGCAAAGTTGCAGGCTATAAAATAAACCTATATAAATCATCACTCAATAGCAAGAGACAGAAAGATAAATTCCATTAAAATCACTATAGACATTATAAAATATTTGGTAGTCTACCTGCCAAAACAAACTGAGGAACTATATGGATACAACTACAAAATGATTTTCAGACAAATAAAGTCAGATCTAAATAATTTTAAAAAATATTGGTTGCTAGTGGGTAGGCCAAGCTAATATAATAAAAAAGACAATTCTCCCTAAATTAATTTACTTATTCAGTGCCAAAGCTATCAAGCTAACAAAAATATTTCATAGAGCTAGAAAAAATAATAACAAAATTCATCTAGAAGAACAAAAAGTCCAGAATATTAAGGGAACTAATGAAAAGAAATGCTAGAGAAGGTGGTTTAACCATACCAGATCCTAAATTGTATTATAAAGCAGCAATTATGAAAACTACATGGTACTGGCTAAGAAACAGAGTGGTAGATCAGTGGAATAGGTTAGGTACACAAGACACAGTAGTCCATGACAATAGTAATCTACTGTTTGATAAACCCAAAGACCCCAGCTTCTGGCATAAGAATTCAGTATTTGAGAAAAACTTCTGAGAAAACTGGAAAATAGTATGGCAGAAACTGGGCATAGAACAGCATCTTACACTGTATACCAAAATAAAGTCAAAATGGATACATGAATTGGATATAAAAACTGATACTATAAGCAAACTGGGAGAGCAAGGAATAGTTTACTTATCAGATCTATGGAGAAAGGAAGCAGAAGGCAGGGCAACAATTTTTACAACCAGTGTCTCTGATAAAGGCCTCATTTCTAAAATAGATAACTGTGTCTAATTTATAAGAATGCAAGTCATTCCCCAATTGATAAAATTGTCAAAGGATATGAATAGACAGTTTTCAGATGAAGAAATTAAAGTCATGTATAATAATATGAAAAAAAAATGCTCTGAATCACTAATGATTAGAGAAATGCAAATGAAAAAATGCTAGGTATTACATCACACATATAAGATTGGCTAACATGACAAAACAGGAAAATTGTAATTGCTGGAGAAGACACGGGAAAATTCGAACATTAATGCATTGTTGGTGGAGTTGTGAACTGATCCAACTGTTGTGGAAAGCAATTTGGAACTATGCTCAAAGGATTATAAAATGTGCATACCCTTTGATCCAGCAATACCACTTCTATGGCTATATCCCAAAGAGATCATAAAAATAGGAAAAAGAAGCACATGTACAAAAATATTTAAAGCAGCTCTTTTTGTGGTGGCCAAAAATTGTAAATTGAAGGGATGCTCATTAATTGGGGAATGGCTGAACAAGTTCTGTTACATGAATGTAATGGAATACTATTGTGCTATAAGAAATAATGAGCAGATGGACTTCAGAAAACCCTAGAAGAATGTGTATGAACTGATGCTGAGTGAAGTGAGCCAAACTAGGAGAACACTGTACACAATAACAGCCACATTATGTGATGATGGATTTTGATAGACTTGGCTCTTCTCAGTAATACAAGGATCTAAGATAACTCCAAAAGACCCTTGATGAAAAATGCTATCCACATCCAGAGAAAGAACTATGGAGTCTGAATGCAGATCAAAACATACTATTTGTGTTCTCTCTTTTTCTCCCTTGTTTCTTCTTCCTTGTAGTTCCTCCCATTTGTTCTAATTCTTGTTTACAACATTACTGATATGAAAATGTGTTTAATAAGAATGTATATGCAGAGCCTATATAAGATCATATGCCGTTTTTGGAAGGGGAAGTGTGGCAGAGAAAAATTAAAACTCAAAAACTTATGGAACTGAATGTTGAAAACTAAAAACAAATTAACTAATCAAAAAAAAAAAAAAGAAAGAAAAAAGCCTGGAGTCAGGAGGATCCAAGTTCAAATCCGGCCTCAGATGCTTATTAGATGTGTGGCCCTGGGTAGGTCACTTAACCACATTTGCCTCAGTTTCCTCATCTACAAAATGAGTTGGAGAAAAAAATGGCAAAGTGCTCCAGTATCCTTGCCAAGAAAACCCAAATGGGGTCATAAAAGGCAGACATGACTGAAATGACCAAACTATTCTTCCTCCTCTTCCTCCAAAATAGTACCTCATATTTAAATACTACCTACTCTGTGCCAGGCACGATGCTAAATATTTTATGAACAGTATTTATTTTATTCTCACAGCAATCTTGTGAAGTAGATGCTATACTGTTGAGGAAATTGAGGAAGACAGAGATTAAGTGATTGCCCAAAGTCATGCAGCTTTTAAGAGTATGAGGATGGGTTTGAACTCAGGACTTCCTGACTCCAGACCCAGTGTTCTACCCACTGTGTTATCTATCTGCCTCATACTTTTAAGACTCTTTATTTATTTTTAAATAAATAACCAAAACATCAGAGATCTTCACTAAATGCTACTGAGTAATAAGTATCCATTGAATAAAATTGAGATGGAAATTATTTCTTCAACTGTAATGGCAAAACATTTTACAAATGAATAGTCATTGTTTCAAGGAACTTTGATTTATGAGCAGTGATCAGTTTTGCCACATGTACTTCTCACAGCTGAGCACTGGTGTTCTCTGTGTGTATTTTAAATAACCCAGACTCCCTAGCCACTGAATTTCCATTTACTTCATAAATCAGGTTGCCTTAGTTGAGTAAACATCAATGCTAGTGTATTTTGGAAAGGAATGACATGCATGGGTTTATATATTTGCAGTCCTTTATGTGTTTCTGAAACAGCTTCCCTGAGCCTTTTTTTCCCTCTGCAGCTGAGTACACATGCTGTGAGTATCATAGTGGGGCAAAAAAGTATAAGAAAAATGGTATTTGGAGTAGATATTTACTGACATTATAGCTATATTATGATAGTCATTGTATCCCCAGTCAAAATTGGCATAGATCATATTTGAGGGCTGCAAAAATAGATTTAGGTGATTAGACAAGATTATGTGAATAATACTGAGATTGCCTTATTTTGTTAAACAGATGACTTTGTGTTGCACAAACCTAAAGTATTTGAAAAAATGAATGATTTGATAAACGAAATTCACGTTAACGCCTTTTGGGGAAATATTATTTGACAAATTAATTTGCCATATTAAAGTATTATAATTGATATAAAAGCCAGCATAAAAATCATCAATAATTCAAATCTATAAAATTCTTCCTTAGGTATAAAATCAAATTTGACTCCGAATTTTAGGTATTCAATCTAAAAAAAAAAAAAGACCTTCAAGATCATCTTGTTAAACTTCCTCATTTCCAAGATGAGGAAACTGAGGCCCAGAGAGGTGAAGTCATTTGTTCCGCATCCCACCAACAGCAGATCTTGGAATTAGCATGAAAGTCCAGGCATAGTGAAGAGCTTCTTCCTAATCCTCCGCTGAAGGAGGGATCTCAGGCCAGCCTTCTCTTCATTTCTCACCTGGCTGGCTCCTACACCAGGTTCCAGTACTCTCTTTTCATCTTCCTTTTCTGTGTTGTTGACCTCCATTAGATTCTAAGTTCCTTAAATTCAGGTACTTTTTTTTTCATACTTGTATCCTCCATACATGGCAAAGTGCAAGGGAGATAGTAGCAGGCACTTAATCTATGTTTGTTGATTGACTGAATGCCTTAGTAGTTTAAGATGAAAATCTCCAAGCTCTGTCCTACACTTAAATAGCATGTTCAAACAGTGATACATACAGTTCTTCATCAGGAAGCTCATAAAGTGTTAATGTGGAATGTTACCTAATCATTCCAATTAGAAACCAAGAAAAGAAATGATCTGTTTTCAATGTCAGTTTCTTTTTAAAATCATGAGCTATAGCTCTTTTTGACTATCTTGTTCCATTTGATTTAAAATGGAGACTTACCTAATTTTCTCTAAGTGGTTTCCAAAATTTAATGCATCTATACTTTCTAAAATCTTACTAAATGAATGTTGGGGTCATAGGGCATGATGGCAAATTAGACCTGGCTGTAAATATCTGTTTTCTTGCAAGTTTTCTTACTGGCAGTAGTCTAAGCTTCTGGTTTTACATTTTCCTAACACCCAATAATGGGTGGCCTAGTGGATAAAGTAGAGAGCATGGAGTCAGGAAGACTCATCTTTCCGACTTCAAATTCAGCCTCAGACACTTACCAGTTGTGTGACCCTGGGAAAGTTGCTTAACCTTATTTGCCTCGGTTTCCTCATCTGTATAATGAACTGGAGGAAGAATTGGCAAACCGCTGTAGTGTTTTTGCTTTGAAAATCCCAAATGAGGTCTCAAAGAATTGGAAATGACTTAAATTACAGAACAGTGCTACTACTCAATAAAGGCATAGGCATCCACATATACACGCATGTGTACACATACTCGAAGAGTTTAATTGGCAGTCTTATTTAATTTTACCCTATGTATTTTTTTATCTTTTGCCTCTGATGTGTCTCCCTTCCCCAATCTCTATTGTTATCTATTTTTGCATATTTCATTCTGTTTTTATTATTACCTGAAGGATGAAGCAAATGCTTGATTTGACCCACCACTATTTCCAGGTAAAAGTGGAAAGGTTGGGGAAGATTAATTATTTGTATTGTTGGTCACATATGTGGCTATTTGTGTACTTAAGTAGTGGTTGTTCTGTTTGTGCTATTTGAAGGTACCAAATAGTATTTCAGGTTGTTATGGAATACTGAAATGTAACCTTGGTTTCCGGCAAGTCTGGATTGTTTCTGCATCACTAAAAGAATATTGACATCAATAAGATCCAGATCCACTTCAGGTTTTACATATTAATTTACATATACATATACATACACATGATTAACACAACAATCATTTCTTAAATATGTACTATGTGCGAGGCACTGTATTTTTGGTGTAGTGGATACAAAAAACTTTTGGAATGCTTCCTCTAAGTGAACCCAGTTCTAAAATTCTTTGCTTAGTTTTGTAATTTCTCACTATGTCACTTAAATAAGGAGTGATTCTTTGTTACTATATTACTAAATTGGAGGTGACTACAAAATTTTATCATCTTCAGGTTCAGAATATCACAAAATCAGCCTGGATAAATTTTCATAATATTAAGCAATGAAACAGAAAATTTTAAATCCAACATTTGACAACACTTTAGACATCAGAGAATCATAGATCTGGACCTGGAAGGAATATCTGAGACCATTTGTCCAGCCCCTTCATTTTATAGTCATAGCAACCGAGGCCCAAGGAGATTAAGCTATGTACTTGTTCAAGGTCACACATGAAGCAATCATCAGAAAGGAATTGAACCCAGGTGCTCTGACTCCAGAGTCCTTTCTCATTCTAGTGTAGCACAGTCACTTTTGAAGAATAAAACCTACATTACACAAGCAAGCTCAGCTTGAGGATGTTAAAAAAGGCAAATTAATCAATCATCAGCTTGCCCTCTCCTTAGCTAGTTTAACCATGGTTTCTGTGATACCTTGTTTCTTCTAAAGATCCCTGGATCTTGTCTCAGGTTTTAGATCTTAGCAGACCTTGTCTGCTTTTCTATTTGTTTTTGTTTCTCCCTCCCCACAATGTTCTAATTTATTGACATTCTGCACTATATCCTGGCCATAGAGTTACCTCTACCATTTCTGGCTTCTGATTAGTCTGACCCATTTGTAGTTCACTGTTAAGGTATTCCAGCACCTGCTGACTAACACCTGCCTGTTGATCACCAGGGGCCTTGTCAAAGCAGTGTTTTTAATGAGGCAGACCACAGCTACCTTCTAAAATACAAATTAACTTAAATGTCTAATTGACCTTTTGTGTCTAAATTCATCTGTGTTAGAAGATGTATTTTTTTTTAAGATTTAAAAGTTTTTGAAGGTTGAGCCAAGATGGCAAAGTAGAGGCAGTGACTCGCCTGAGCTCTCTCACAAGCCTGTCCAAAAACCTTTAAAGAATGATTGTAAACAAATTCTAGAGCAGCAGAACCCACAAAAAGATGCAGTAAAACAATTTTCCAGCCCAAGACAGCTTGAAAGGTTGACAGGAAAGGTCTGTTGCACCATGATGAGAGACGAGTGCAGTCCAGCTCAGGCCATGCAAGCATAGACTTAGCCCCAGCAAACCTAGAGCAGGCCTCATGGTGATTGAATCAGTGGCAGAAGTGGCAGTTTCCAGAACTCTCAGTCCACAGATGCCAAAGACAACTTGGAAGCTCAGCAGGAAATGTCTGTTGCACCTGGGTGAGAGTGGAACACAGTCTAGTGCAGGCTATACCACTGTAGACCTGGACCCATCAAACCAGGAGCAGACCTTGGGAGCACTGAATCAGCATTTGTTTTAGCTACTTATGGAGCCCTCAGCCCCAAGATGGTAAGGAGCCCAAACAACTGGTCAGAAGGAGATTATAGGGGTCTCTTTGCTAGCACTGAGGCAGGACTCTGGTGCTTCGCTCATTCTCAGATCCAGTTACTGGGTGGCAGTTACGGGGCAACGAGGAGCACTAGCATAGCAGAGCTTGCAGCCACAGTGGAGGGGAACCCTCCTCATAATTCCAGGGCAGAAAAGAGTGCTTGTGGTCACCCACAGACAAGAGTACAGGCCAGGATAGGAGTAAACACACATCTCCTTAGATCACATCACCTTGGAAGAACTGAAAACTTACAAGTCCATAGAAGTATCTTTGAAAACAGCTACACCAAATCCCTGGAAATTGGGAAAATATGCCTCCACCCTGGAAGCAGAGGCCTACTTTAACAGTGTTAAAAGTCTCAATGGGATAGGAAAATGAGCAAAGAATAGAAAAAAAAAAATCTGACCATAGAAAGTTACTATGGTAACAAGGAAGATCAAAACACACACTCAGAATAAGATAACAAAGTCAAAGCTCATCATTCAAAGACACCAAGAAGATTATGAATTGTTCTCAGGCCATGGAAGAGCTCAAAAAGATTTTGAAAATCAAGTAAGAGAGGTAGAGGAAACATTTGGAAGAGAAATGAGAGTGATTCAAGAAAATCATAAAAATGAGTCAATAGCTTGGTAAGTGAGACAGAAAACAATGCTGAAGAAAATAACACCTTAAAAACAGACTAGGCTAAATGGTAAAAGAGGTACAAAAAAGCCAACAAGGAGAAGAATGTATTAAAAACCAGAATTGGCCAATTGGAAAAGGAGGTACAAAAGCTCAGTGAAGAAAATATTTCCTTAAAAATGAGAATTGAGCAAAAGGAAGCTATGACTTTATGAGAAATCAAGAAACAATAAAACAAAATCAAAAGAATGAAAAAATAGAAGACAATGGGAAAATTTCATTGGAATAACAACTGAATGGAAAAATATATCCAGGATAGATAATTAAAAAAAATTGTACTACTTGAAAGCCATTATCAACAAAAGAGCCTACACATCATCTTTCAAGAAATTATCAAGGAAAACTGCCCTGATTTTCTAGAACTATAAGGTAAAATAGAAATTGAAAGAATCCAGCAATCACCTATTGAAAGAGATCCTCAGATGAAAACTGACAGGCATATTATTGCCAACTTCAAGAGCTTCCAGGTCAAGGAGAAAATATTGCAAGCAGCTAGAAAGAAATAATCAAATATCATGGAGCCACAGTTAGGATAACCCAAGATTTAGCAGCTTCTACATTAAAGAATCAGAGAGCTTGGAACGTGATATTCTGGAGGGCAAAAGAGCTAGGATTACAAAAAAGAATCACCCCAGTGAAACTGAGTATAATCCTTCAGGGGGAAAATGGATATTCAATGAAATAGTGGACTTTCCAACATTCCTGATGAAAAGACCAGAGCTGAATAGGAAATCTGACTTTCAAATACAACAAGAGAAGCATAAAAAGGTAAACAGGAAACATATATCATAAGGGACTTAGTAAGGTTAAACTATTTATACTCCTAAGTGGGAAGATGATGCTTATAACTAGTGAGACTTTTGTCATTATTAGGAAAGACAGGAGTATATATAGACAGAGGGCACAATCTCTAAAAAAATAAAATTAAGGCGTGAGAGAGAGGAACATACTGAGAGCAACTGAAAGAGAGTGGTAGAATGGGGTAAATTATCTCATATAAAAGTGGCAAGAAAAAGCTTTTACATGTGAGGGGAAGGAGTGAACCTTATTCTCATCAGAAGTGTCTCAAAGAGGAAATAACAAACACACTTAATTGAGTATAAAATCTGTCTTGCACTACAGGAAAGTAGGAAAGGAAAGGGATAAGAGAAGGAGGTAGGATGATAGAAGGGACAACAGATTGGGAGAGGGGAGAGTCAGAAGCAAAACACTTTTGAGGAGGGACAGGGTGAAATTAGAAAGAGAGAATAGAAAAAGGAGGGGAGAAATAGGAATGAGGTAAATACAGTTAGTAATAGCAATCATGAAGAAAAAACATTCTGAAGCAAGTTTCTCTAATAAAGGCCTCATTTCTCAAACATATAGAGAACTGAGTCAGATTTAGAAAGATAAGAGCCATTCCCCAATTGATAAATAATCAAAAGAAATGAATAGTTTTCAGATGAAGGCATTAAAGATATCTAAAGCCATATGAAAAATGACTCACTATTCATTGGAAGAATGAAAATTTAACAATTCTGAGGTTTTGGCTCATACCTATTAGATTGTATAATAGGACAGAAAAGGAAAATACAAATGTTGGAGCGGATGTGGGAAAAATGAGATGTTAACGCGCTGTTGGTGGCCTTGTGAGCTAATTCAACCACTCTGCAGAGCACTTTGGAAATATGCCTAAAGGGCTATAGAACCAAGCATACTCTTTGACC